>NC_141157.1:116279262-116600608 GCF_053477565.2 Lygodium microphyllum
ACATTAAAAAACTTCATCTCACTCCCTACCTCTTATAGAGCATTCATCACAATAGTTTATGTTTGAATAGAAGACTACATTACCTATTATTGTTTTTATACCTCCATAATCATATTTATATACTACATTAATTGCTATAAAATAGCACAAGAACCTCTGCTTGAAGGTTCTTTCATCCTACCTTTTCTTCCAACAACCTTTCACATCGGGTTCACCAGTGTCAGAGGGATTTTAGTTGAAATGTCATATTCATTGGGAACTAGAGAGAGAAGGAAGTAGAGAATATGAGATAGAAGAAAAGAAAATAATAGGTAAGAGATTCAAATGAATCCCAAGAATATTGGAAATCGGGTTCTCTTCAAGATATGTCCATACATCATGATCAATCATAAGATCTTCTGCCAAAGCTTTTACACAATATAAAGACAAAGCTCAATGGTTCAAAGCACTACGATACTGATAGAACCTAAGAAGGTAAAAAAAATCATTGTATGGAACTTCAAATACACTTTAGTCCTATGTATTCTCGATGACTATAGCAATCATAAGCTAATTTTTTTATGGATAAACTCCAAGACAAATGGTTCTTGGGTTATCTAGACAATGCCTACTACTACTCGGAAGCAATATCCAAGCATTAGATCTTCTAGAGCTCCTTGTTATATAAAAAATGCACACCAAATGCTAGCTTCCTCTCTAATGCTTAGATAGAAAATCTAATGGTTTTGTTGGCTTCGAAAGGGGGGTAAAAACCCGAGATACTTGACATGTGGTCAGAATTTTCCCACTTCATCTTCTCTGCTCCCATCTCTACACTATCGTTTGCTATCTAAAGACTATGATCACGCCCAATGCAGATTTAGGAGCCCTTATTTTTTTATGACACTGTCCAAAACTAGCTAAAAAGCAACTTGCTTTCTTGCATGTCACCCCATTCTAGAAGTTTTTTATACATTTTTAGGATATTTACAAGATCTTATATCCAAAATGTTAGAAATACACTAAAATTATCCAAAAGTCTTGTATTTTTAAAAATCCATGCTATGGACACTGACACTAATCACTAATATGACATTGACTCTATAGATTAATAAAAAAGCCACATGACGATGCACTTCAAAATTTTTCACACTGTGTCTACATCGCTGTACGACAGTGGGCCTCATGCCATGTAGTAAGATAGATGGTGCAATTAAGTGCATTTTTCCAATGTCATGTAGAGACCCTTGCAATGTGACTAAAGAAATTTCTAGTGTGTGCTTTTGTCCCTCTTGTCCTTGTGTAGTATATGAGTTTTAGGATTGAAAAGATGTGCCTTCCCTTCATGTTGCATGACTTACAACATCCAACTCCTCATTGTCAACCTGTATAATACCTCAAACTTGATAGAAAAGGTTATATGCTCACTATCACACTCAACCACATCAACTTTATTAGGCAACAAATCCAAATCCTTAATTTTATAATCAAATATTCAAATTTCCAAGCCCTCCTCATAGTCCTCTAAAAATCTCAAAAAATCATCCTTAACACTATCTTCATCTCTCAAGCACTTAGGTCTATCAATGCTCTCACTACTATCAAGGAAAACAATCTCACACTCAAAGTTGTCACTCCTCTCTTCACTACTCCCTAGGCTATCAAGACTGTCATCACTTCTTTCATCCTCAAAACAATCAAAACTATCATGGCTCTCATCCTACCTCAACTTCCAAGCTTTTTGATCTCTTTCTATATCCCCTAGGACTCAACTCCATCTCCAACTCAACTCTATCTATCAAAAACTCACCCTCATAGCCCTCATGCTCCAAAACAGTATCAGTAAATCCCTCCTTATCATGTGACTCAATAGTTGCTCTACTAGAATCATCTATGGTCAATGGATAAGAGCTCACATTCCTAGATTATTCACTCCAATTAGTCTTAGTCAAACAAGCCTTTTTCCCCTCAATCTCCCTAGAAATTTTCTTCTTACAAACTTTGATTGATTTCTCACAAGTAAACTTATCCCTTCTATATAGATAATAGGACAGACCTCTCTCGAGATAGGCATAACTAACTCTTTGCTCCTGAAAGATTTTTCTTTCAACTCTCATTGAGCTCAACCTCTCGTTGGCTCCTCAAACC
Source organism: Lygodium microphyllum (assembly GCF_053477565.2). Lineage (NCBI taxonomy): Eukaryota > Viridiplantae > Streptophyta > Polypodiopsida > Schizaeales > Lygodiaceae > Lygodium > Lygodium microphyllum. Next base: position 116,281,390 of record NC_141157.1, read on the forward strand.
CAAAGGTCAAACTTAATTCTTATTTTCTCTTCATTTTATTCTCCTGATACTTTGTTATGCTCATCACTTCCTCAAACAATTTATGGTTCATAATCTCTAGTTTCACTCTTTGGCCCTTTGATTTTAATCCATTTACAAAATAGAAAATCTTCAACATACCTGGAGCTTTTAAACCTTCTTTTAATGTGAAACTCCATCATTACCACAACCTTTCAAACTCTATAGCAAACTCCTCAACACACTAATCCTCTTTTTACACAAAAGCTTCCATCATTTTCAAAAGCTCAATTTGGCTCTCATTCTTTTGTTGCTTCAAGCATACACAATGTAGAGGAATAGCAACTATAAAACACATATCCTAAATTCGATTTCATCTACAATACATTCTAAAGCCTTAGGAAAACAATAAAAGAGTGCCTCGTATAGGTCAAGGTAAACACCAAAGCAAACAACTTAATCATCATCAAAATCACATGCTCTCTTTGAAGGTCCCAACTATACATTATAACAACCAATCTTTCATCTATTTTAAATCTTCTAGCTCCGCACAAGGAAGTTTCATTTTCTTAAAATCAGAAAAAAACCCAATAAAAAAATTAAATTTTAAAGTAATCAACATTAAATCTAAATAAATCTATTTGTCTCATTCATATAGTTGAAAGTGGAAATTTCTTACTAATGAAAATTGTAGTTTACATCAGAAAGAAGCTATTGTCACAATCAAACTGACTCTAGCTCAAGAAAAAACATAGCCATCCAAGAAAAAAATGAGTCCAGCCTAAAAAACTGATCACTGGTAAAACAACCACTCCTCATTTGTACCTCTATTTTCTAACATGAATTACATGGCCCTACTCCACTGATATTGCCATGCATTGCCCCCTCGATCTAATTTCCAAAACAAGCCAATCAAACAACTAATCAAACTAATGCAAGTAATCCCAAAAAAATGAAGTGTACTTAAAAGTACCCTCTTCTTGTAAAAATCAAATTGTGACCATGCAAATGATTTTCATCCTCCTCTCATAAGATAAATCTAAACCATACCATCAAAGCATGCTAGTAAGATCTATGAGATCATATAGTCAATGGCCCCCCTTATTCTCAAGGGCAAGGCAAACCCAAACAAAATAGATGCTATCTATCAAAGGAACCTAAGAGTGAGGAAATATAACTTCTAGATAAAGTCCAAGCATAAATTCTAGTGCTCAATGTATGAAATATTTTCTTTCTGATATACCTTCTTCAAGAAAAGATCAAATCCCCCTCGTGTCTTGTAAAGAGAAATGATTTTTCTAGTTCACCTGAATAACAATCACTTCTTCTTGTCCATGTCATCATGAATATTATCTTTGTGTTCCATCGTCCATAGTTGCCATCCTCTAGATCTATGTTTTTCTACATTTACAAGGTGAAATGTATTTATGGGAAGCCCAAGTGCAAGGCATAGTTGGTTGCTAAAGGATATACACAAAAGGAAGGCATAGACCTCCAAGAGGTCTTTTCACCACTATGGAAGATGATTATGCTCCATGTTTTGTTTACTCTCACTCACTACAAGATAAGGCCTCATACCGACATTCAAAGTGATGGAAATGTTCATAAAAAATTTTACCCCCATCGTTGCAAAAAACATCGGTAGTAGCGACGCCATAGAACAATCGCTATTATCATCGCTTGCAACAATTTGTGATGCTAACTACGATGCTAATAGAAATGTGTGTAGTAAATTTGCGACGCTAATAGCGATGGTTACAGGGGGAAAAAATTTTGTGGCAAGGTAGCTTACAACTAGCACTATGTGCTTTATTTGGGCCATACAAAAGAGTTACAATAAAGTGTACAATGCTCGTCAAAATTAAGGCAAAGTGTACTTGAATCCATAAGACTGATACATAAAGTAAATACAAGATCGTGTAATGAAAGCGACGGTACAATCATGGCAATATACAAAGGATGATAATAACATAGTGCATAGAAAGTGCCTACATAAATCACATGACCAAAAAAGAAGAGGATGTGTGCTCCATGGATCCAAGGGAGAGCTATAGATCCTCGCCATCCGAAAGCTCATCTCATCAAACAAAGGAGCATTGAATAGACTCTGCAAAAAAAGAAACAGCTACACATCAGTCCACCATACAATAATGCATTTTAATTAAAATTAGTAACTATGGATAAGAAAGATGAGTGACTTACTGGGCCGCCGCATCCATACAATCGCTCAATAAATGCATTGAGACCGTGTCTCTTTATATATCAAGTCTCTAGGCCAATGGGATCGCAATTTGTAATGGAGTGCTGCAAAGAAAATAAAATACAACTGTTAGAAAGATGATTGTCAGTACAAGGGATATTGCAAAAAAATAAGCAAGCAGAACAAAAGAAAAACTTACAAAGTCTTCCAGATATGTCCTATGGCCGCCACTCCCAAGATGATGGACAATTCTTGCCTCCAGTCATGCCCTCGCCGCCTTGCATTGTTATCTCCAACATCATGGAGAATTTGTAGCCTCCTCCCTGAGTTTGTGTCAGTCCAAGAAATCAATGGATGGAAATATTTCATGGACCGGTTTATCAAGGGGAGGTGAAGAGTAAAGATCAATGGAGGAAGGTGAAGGGAAAATGTGTACTGTGAAAAGAAAAGACATGAAATGGATTTGGAGCCATCCAAAGGGTATGTCAGGCTCATAATGTCATGGCTTTGGAGCCTTATGATAATTCAAACAAATGGGACCCTTCTTGGAAGCATTAGTGAAAGAAAAATTAGGCACATGATTTTGTAAGATTTTTAAAAAATACTTTCACTCCGATACAAAAAAACTTTTCAGCATGAAAGTTGTAGCATGTGAGCTAAAGTTTTGGCTGGTTTTTTTGTATAATATTTTGGAGCTACGAGTCGGGAGATATGGCCAAAATGGTGGACGCAAACATTTTCCAACTACTGTGGAGACCACCTCCCAATTTTATACACACCCACACTTAATACTTCCATAAAACATCATTCATTAGACTCCCAAACCTTTCCCCTCTCTTCTTCTCTCTCTCAAGCTAATAAACCATTAGAATTCCCCTCCTAAATCACCCTCAAATCATCCTTAATTGTAGTAGTAATGTACGAATTCTCACTACTCTCTCTCCATTATTGCTAGATACGATCTTATTTTATGAAGATTCTCTCTAGTTTTTTATAGGAGAGCTCTTGAACTCAAGATATGGGGGAGAGAATGGAGACAACTTACTTATGATGGAATGTGATTAAGTACAAAATTGGTCAACAAAACATCTAGATGGAGCTTCCACGTTGGTGAAACCACCTTAATGCAGCTCTGGTGGTGTTAATTTCTATTCTATCTTAACCTCCTCCCTAAATACCCTCGAGGTCTATATAAAGAGGCCTTCTCCTTTGTAATTTGCAAGAGAGAGCCAAGAGGCCTTCTTCAGCCCTATTGAGCCTTCCCCATTCTCTCTCATAAGCTTATGCAGTTCATTCCCTTACTATAGCTTATGCATGCTCTACAGTGTAATAAGCCCATGCTATTGGTGTCCATATTGTGTATATTGGTTATGTCTTGAGGATTCTCCATCTCTTGTGTCCTCTTAAGTTTTATTGATTCATCTATTTTTTGTAGTTCTCTCTCTCTCTCTCTCTCTTAGTTTTTCTCTCTTCTCCGTCACAAGCTCCTCTCTCTCTTGCATAGCGTCCTAGTCCACTCTTCTGTGACTCGGTGGTGCCCTTACCTCATTCACTTTGTGGCAGAAGGAAGTTTGGCGTAGTATAGAGGCTGCCATACCAAATTTCCTTTGTCAACGTCTAGCCACTCGGGCTTTGAGGCCCCACTCTTAAGTGCCTTGCGTGTGTCCGATTGTCTGTGTGACATGTACGCACACATGTACTCCATCATCCAGCCTGTGGAAAACCTATCTGCTGTGGCAGGTACCGAAAACTCCTCATGTAAGGATGCTAATTTGTAATCCTTGCTTCCCTCCATTATGTTCTTCCAATGATCCAAGACATCCAGTCTCTCATCCCTTCACTCATTGTGCGGTTCCAAATATCCACAAAGGTAACTTGCATAAATAAAAATTAATATTAGCATAATCAATATAAATCAAGCAAAGCATGATAACATAAGTCCTCAAACAATGATCTTACTTAAAATACATATCTTATGTACTTTTATAAGCGATTCGTCAATGAACTGAGTAGGTGGATGCTCCAATTATAAAGTACCCTATGGTTCCATGTCAATCTCTTAACACAACTCCGCATATACTAGAAGGTTGATAGACATGTCACCACAAAAGGATGAGTCGACCTCGTTCTTAAAGAACTCTCCAACTCCTGTATTTCCGTCATTGTTACTCGATTCTTGCTCCTCTACATGCTCCAAGCTTTCGGCAACCTCCACCCCTTGCAATATCAACCCCTCTACTTGCATACTATCCTCATCTACGCTGGAAACATTACTTTCATCATATACTCTCGCACTTTGGGGAGGTGAAGGTACAACATACCACTATCAAGGTTGTCGGGGGTTTGGATAGAAAATTACATTTTCAAAATCACGTACAAGAGAGATTTAACTTTTATGACATGTACCATGTCATAATAAAATTTAAAAAAACACGAGTTCATGCACCTGTTCACAATGGATTGGAAATATAAACATGTCGCACAAATCCGTCCATCATTTTTCAAAATCTATTTCAAGAAATCTAGATGGACCTCATCGAACTATTGCCCCAGCTCCTTCAAGTACCACATTGAACCACTGCACATTGAATAGGATCATGGAGAAGCTACGATAATCCACCATGATAATACTTTGCAAGTTTCCAAAAGACTCCATCTCATCTATAATAGTGTTTGGATCCGTTGCTTCTCATTGGCTCTCTTGCTCAAACTTTGCCATGATACCACAATCTGTTGTGGAGCGCATTTTGTCGATATGATCCACGCCGAAATGTTGTCCATGTGACCACGTCGCAATGTATATTTTGTACTATACACCGAAACAGTCAATGTGTTGTTGCATATAAAATCTAGATAAGAAAAACCCTAAATATGTCATCACCTTTGGACTATATTCCCTCGACAATAATCACTTCTCATTTGAGACATCTCTACCCCTTCGTGACACAATGTGGTCAAAGATCCATGCAACCATCGCGTTGACATAAACCGTGACATCTCCTCCATGCCTTTAGGATATCGAATCTATTGATGGTGCATACTACATCAAAATTCAGATCGCGCTTGTTCTCGATGTTTCCTGTCTTGCTCGTACCTAGCGAGCCACGTCTCCATGGAGGCATGGTGTAACATACAAAAATGATTCACTTTCTCCTCCATTGCAATATCCATTATTTTTTCCACCCCATTTTCAACCACCACATCTCCTATCAGTCTATCATCGTCCTTCAGTGACCATAGTATATTGTTGGTTGAATCCACCGTTGGTAGCCATTGTGAAATATGCACTAACGCCTCACACACCAACCAACCTTTAGCCATGCTACCTTCTAGCTGAGCTTGTTGTCACAGAAAGCCTTTCGGAGTTTTCATGAAGTGCTCCAAGAAGAACATCCATCGTGTATGGATAGGTCCAACAATCTCCACTTCATTTACAAGATGTACCAAAAGGTGGGTTTGTATCATGAGCATGCTGGTGGGCAGGTATTTATCAAAGAAACACACCATCTCCACTACTCCCTACCTTGCAGATTCAATAAAGGATGTCTTGTTCTCCTTCTGTGAGATCCATTGCACTAAATTTTACAACCTATAAATCACCCCACGTATTTTTGGAGTAAGGCATCTTGCGATTGCATTCGGTAGTACAAACTACCACAAATGAAGAAGCATTACAAACAACGACTACACTCCAAATAGAAAAATAAACATGTCACTTATAACCCATTTGTAGTACAAATCTGACATATCTTATGCAAATCATGGGATTTTAGCCCTGATAATTAGTTGTTTTTAGAAAATGTAAACTTGAGAGAATACATCATACCTATGAGAGTGCAAATAGACTTGATAATTTGCTTCACAATGCGCTCTTCTTTAGTGGACAAAACCCAAGAAGCGCGAGGTAGCTATAAGCAACCATCAGGACTCGACTGCAACCAAAGTGCCTCCATCTTGCCTACCTCTTTCAAATCCATTCGTGCCCCTATAGTGTCTCTCTTTCCTGTGATGTGGTCCCATAGTAAGCTGCCCACATTCTTGAAAATATTCATGGGATCCAACATGTGGTTGATTTGTAAGTGGGTCCAATATAAAAACTCGTAGAAAACTGAGAACCATTGCATTGTGTTAGGATGTGACTCCGTGTGAACAATTTTTTACTCATATCGGATTTGGGTGTTCATTCGTGTTGGAGGTCGTCCAAGAAAACCTTCCCTCAGTTCATGACCCTCTGGCAAGAAAGCAGTGTGTCCTCGATATACCATCTTCTTTATGGTTTGTAACCTTCCGAAGTCTAATTATGGCCCACAAAATGGACATGCATGATAACATGAGGTAACTAGACATGTCCCAACACCTCTATCCACTGAATACAAACTTGAATGAGCTATGATAGATATTACCAATGAGAACGGAAGCCTACTTACTCGAGAACTCCTCAAATCCCAACAAGTCATGCATGGTCCACATGAGAATGACTCGAATATTGGCGAACCATCGAGCAAAGCGCTTGCTCACATCTTCCACAATAACCCCCTCCTCCCAAAAAATCTTAAGCGCATCGACTAATGGATGAAGATACACATCCATATTCTTGACTTTGTAGCGGTTGAGAACAAGCAAGCTAAGAATGAGATGTCCTTTCTTTGTAGAAAGCCATGGAGGGATGTTGTAGTTAGCAAGGATTGCAAGCCACAGACTGTAAGAAGTTGAGAAGACGGAATGTATTCACGCCATCCATAGCAAGACCGATCCGAAGATTCCTTGGCTCTTGGGCAAGCCTAGAAAGGTAGATTCAATGTGGCTTCATGTACGAGAATCTGTTGATATTCATTGGACTCCATCTGTGGATCTATTGTGCTCATGCCATGTTGTCATGATCGCCAAGCCAGACGTATAAAACATGTGATGTATACGGGAGATAAGCAAAAAGTGTCTAATAACTTTTTGAGGGATGGTTTGTCATTGTAAGTCATGTCGATACCTCTGAGCACCACACTTTGGACATGTCTCCATAGTCTTATATCCTCCTTGAAATAGTACGCAATTGTTGATACATGCATGGATGCAGTTGTAGTCCATGCCAAGCTTTTGTAAAACATGTTGCACATCATCACAAGACTCAAGCATCATATTTGTAAGTGGTAATATATGATACTTTAGTAACCTTTAAAAAATCATAAAACACCTTGAAAAAACACAATTGTTTTTTATGATGCTGCCGAAAAGAAATCAACAAAGTGTACGTACAAGGTACCTAAACCACTCAGTCACACTCGCATCACTCCACTTGTATCTTTCTTGCACACTTAGGAGTGTAAGCAATTTCTTCAGGCGAGATACTCCACATCCATGGGCATCAATGCATCAATCATTGCCTCCATCTCAGGCTCCAAGTTTGTAGGAAAGTTTGGAAGGCTGCCTATCTTCTCTGGTATTGACGTTATAGATTGGGTAGTACTTTCCAAGTGGTGGATCGGCTCAGGCACTCTATCCCCATCAAACACCCAAGAACTCTTCTAATTGGTCACAAAGGGCGCACTCCTCCTTAGGATGAGACATCACCTCCCTGTAATAAATTTTACAGCCACATTCAATGTTTTTGTATATAATATTCAATTAGTTTGCTAATACAATGCATGATTAATATACACTTTTCTTACCATTTGCTCAAAATTTGAGATCGCATGATCAATGATTGCTTATTGAAACTCGCCGAAGCATCGTATGTGTTCCATAGACAATCAAACTTTTTGTCTAATTGCTAACTTACATTGAGAGCAAGAACATGGGACATGCTGATTAAGATACGCCTCGCGATCTTAACCATCACGGATTTCATCATTTTCCATTTGGTCTACGTTACAACAAACAATTTTTGTTTTTATCTTTTTTTTTTCCTTTCTTAAGTTGTTTGAGAAGGGATTTATTCTCTTTTAACTCAACAAAATTAACATATGTAAAGTCTCCACCCACCTACTGACGGGCCTAGAGTATGTAAAGTCTCATATAGTATGAATGGGGATGAGGGAGTAGCTACCCTATGTTGGAGTGTTTCCCATCCTATGGTATTGTAGTAGACCTCACCTACATCTTTTTTCCTTTGTATACAACTTGATATGTAGAGCGTAGGAGGAGGTAGTACAAAGCATGTCAATAAAACCATTCGTTCACCTCCAAGTCCAATCTCTCTTTTGCTTTATCGGGCCTGGATACACAAGTCTTCCGTACCTTTCCAAAGCGTCAAACATACCTAAGGTACACCCTTAACTATATATATATATATATATATATATATATATATATCTACTACTACTACTACTACCACGACCACTACTACTACTACTCGCCTTCCCGAAGTGTCGAACACACCCAAGGTGCACCTTTAACAAAACATGCATTTCTCTCTCTCTCTCTCTCTCTGTACTACCACTACCACGACCACTATAACTATTCTCCTATATCCTTGTAGTGCATTGCATCCTTGGATTTAGAGTTGGATCAGATGGATGTGAAGGTTGTTTTCTTCTTGGTGACATGGATGAAGAGCTTTACATGAAACAACTCAAAGGTTTTGCTATTCTAGGGAAAAACGATACCTATGTTTGTTCAATGCAAAGTGTCCTAACCCCAAAACTTGCTTTGTCGATGGACTCAGTGCTTAATTACTCATGATTTGAGAAAGGTGCAAAAATGAAATTTGTCATGCAATCACCCAATCAATATAATACATGAAAATATGAATGTACTAAAAGCATTTGTGCCTAGCTTGTCTACAAGGGCCAGCGTATCATGCAAAATGGAAAACATTCTTATTTCATTAAATTAAATTCCTTATCCTCACCTCTCATCACTCAGTGGAAGAAAGAATTGTTGTACTTTGCTCCACCCATCCAAATCTCACGATCACTTAGAAAAATAGTGGTTCTTATGATGTTGATAAAAAAAAGCAACCCATCAATTGAAGTAGTCCTACACAACGCTCAAATTGACCCAACCACCTTGCTCACTCATCTTGAGATTCCTAGTTCCATGAAGTGTATCCCAATTCTCCTATGTGCAAAGAATAATGCATGCACAATTAAGGGTGCTCTCTCAAGTGCTTGTGCATCTAATATTTATTGCATATAGGTTGAGCAGATATCATGCCATGCTAATGCTCAATGATGGTACAAAGAGTGCATTAACCCAACCCATGGCATGTAAGTAATTAAAGAAAATCAAAAGATGAGCCATGACTACAATGCATCTAACAAGTGTAAAGTGAATTGCTTGTGAAACCATAATCCTTGTGATGTGTAAATATATAGGTAAATCCTAGATGGAGATAGGAACATGAGATCTCCTTGCTATGTTTCAAGTGTAGAGAACTTAGTGGCACAACATGATACTTTTTTTTACTACACACACTTAGTACTTATATATTCATCTTTTTTCTGATCTATTATATAGATGAAGAAATGTTAATTTTCTTACCTCCTTATATGCTTTCTCAAACTTGTGTAGATTCAAATATATTTATACCAGTTTTTCGATTATGAATGAAAGCCAAATTGTGCCAACTCAACCATTGCAAATCCTAGATGGAGATAGGAAGATTGATATATGTGTACAAGTTTTTGTATCTGTGTACTTGGGACTATCCTTAACCCAACCTCAAGTGTGGCAATGGCTTCTAATACCTGGATATTATAGGGACAATGATAACAAGATGCACTCTAGGGAGTGTGAGATTTCTGATGTCACTTTTCTAATAAAAATGTTAACTTTGATAGCATACATGGAATCCCATGTGGCATAAGAAAGTAGAATCTACATGAACCATGAGGTTAATGTGATATGAGATGATTGCAACCATACACTCATTTGAAATAGACATCATGCTAGAGGAAAGAAAATACACCTTTTTTTATTTTGAGCTCTTAGGTTTTTATCCTTTGAAGTCAAGATTAAACGTTTTGAGGTTTTTATGTTCCTATGAGTGGGAGAATTATATAAAAATGCCATAGAATCCATAGAAATACCTCTTACATTATGTTGTAAACTCATCGAAGTAGGGAGGGTCTTAAGTCTTATGCCAAGACTTCAACCGATAGACACAAAATAATCATACAATGTGTTAAGAATTGCTAGGGGAGCCTACTTGGGATGACAATAGTGACTTCTATTCCAATTGGTCAACAATAGTATTACGTTTTTTCTTTTGCCTAGCTTTGAAAAGACACTATTATCTTTATTCTTTTGCATCATTCCTAGGAAGGAGGTTGTGACCGCCTAACTTAGCACATAAAAAATTTGATGTATAGAAAATGACAATGGCAAAAACTTGGGACTATCTTCAAACCAATGTTAAGTGTATCGGTGACTTCCACATGGATATTGTAGTGAAAATGATAGGAAGATGGACCATGTGAGGCTTTCTATGTGGCTCTATGGATAAGCTATTAACTTTGAAAGTGTATGTGGGAGCATATGTGGCTTGAAGGAGAATCTACATGGAGCATGCAGCCAACAATATGCTAGTGGATATTGCAATCATACATTTCTCTAAAACACACATCGAGGTAGAGGAAATGAAAGACAAAAAATTAATGCCTTTTTCTATTTTGGATTCTTAGGCTTTTATCCTTTGACCTCAATATCAAAATCCTATAAATAGACCCATGAAATTGTGTTGCAAACTCAATGGGATAAAGAGAGCCTCATATATTCTCATAGTTATTTAGAGATCTTGGCTTTTCATGCGTAGATTCTAAGTATCTGCAGTGAAAATGATAGGAAGATGGACCATGTGAGGCTTTCTATGTGGCTCTATGGATAAGCTATTAACTTTGAAAGTGTATGTGGGAGCATATGTGGCTTGAAGGAGAATCTACATGGAGCATGCAGCCGACAATATGCTAGTGGATATTGCAATCATACATTTCTCTAAAACACACATCGAGGTAGAGGAAATGAAAGACAAGAAATTAATGCCTTATTCTATTTTGGATTCTTAGGCTTTTATCCTTTGACCTCAATATCAAAATCCTATAAATAGACCCATGAAATTGTGTTGCAAACTCAATGGGATAAAGAGAGCCTCATATATTCTCATAGTTATTTAGAGATCTTGGCTTTTCATGCCTAGATTCTAAGTATCTGCAGTAACACTGCCAAGTGCTATTCAGTGCTATAGTGGAAGTCTAAGTTCATGAAATGTATTCAAAGTTTGGTTGCAGATATTCTCAGTGTTCATGGTAGAGCATTATTATGAAGGTTGAGTCACTACTTCGCCTTGTTCCCATAACATCGTCATGGACATCACGAAAGTGATGTCTTAAACACATCATATTGATAACAAAATTAGCCATAGTTAAACTAAGATTTGGTCACTTGAAACAATGTCATGAATGGAGATCAATTTTGAGAGGTCAAATCTCATAACTTTATTCTTGTCTTTCTTAGAGAGATCACACTACTTATAAGATTACAAAAGGATTTCATTCCAGTGAGAATGCTAGATGTAAATGTCAAAGTGTTCTCCTTGGGAATGTACGCCTCCAGTTATGCATTACAAATCACTACACTTAGAGTTAGTGCTCATGAAAAAGGAGCAAGCTTAACCCCAACTGGTTTTGGAAGGGAAATAGCTAGTTTTATAACTAAAATGTCAAAAAAATAACTCGTTTTCATGAAGACGAGCTTCAATTTCAACTAGTTTTTTGAAAATCTTGCCTGGACAAAATACACCAAGGGATTAGTATCACATATGATTTGATATTTTGCAACTGGAAGTAGTATCTGCGGCGTTGAAGGACTGCCACAGCGCCCTCAAGCGGTGGCATTGCTGACATTGCTGGCTGCACGATCTGCTTCAATGATCATCATTATTCTAGTTGTGCATTACACATCTGAGAGTTCCATCCTGAAGATCGCGCATGGGTAATCACTGCCACAATCTCAACATGGTCTACCAATCTGCGTGTAGCCCAAGATTGCCCGTTGATACGTTGACGCAGCCTAGGTTTTCTAACAGTATTATAACTAATTAGAGGTGGTTGCATGACAAATACCAGTACGGTCATGAAAATCTTTACCTACGTGTGACTCCAAAAATACGAAGAACAAGGATGAAGAGCTCAGGGGCAAGCGATCGTTTAATTATTCATGGAGTTGATTATGTGTTACAATATGAAAGTTGGCAGCAGCTTATCCTGGAGGGATAGCACATTGTCATTTTGGAGAGTATCACATATAATTCGATATTTAGGAGCTGGAATTAGTATCTGTGTTGTTGAAGGACTGCCAAACGGTGGCATTGCTGACATTGTTGGCTGCACGATCTTACTTTTATTATACTGCTTTGATGGCGAGGTACTTTTATTATTGTGCAGCTCTTCCAGCTCTAACTCGCGGTCGTGTCCGGGATATTATAGCTCCACTTGTGACGTAATAGTGCTCCTCCAGTGGAGACCTGCAGAGTGGGCAAGAGGGTCGTCGAAGCATCCACTCGTGGAGGCAACCTGCGCAGAAGCTGTGACCACAAGGAGTTACCTCGCTATTCGATACACCGTTGAAGCAGATAGCACACTCTGTATTCACGTTGTTAACGTCGTCAATGGATGCTGAATTCCCCATCAACTTGGATTATATGTAGTGATGCGCTGGGTAGTTATGGATGAATTATAATTTAAGGAAGATCAGGACTCGCCTGGTTTTCCCAAGCTTTTAACCCCTCCTCATGGCGCATCAGCTTACTAATTATATTTGCAAGTTCTTTAGCCGTGGCCGCCGCGTCAACCATAATTCTATTCAGCCGACCTTAAGAAGAACAAATTTTAGTAGTCAAACAACATGCAACTTAAGAAAAAAGAGAGAAATCGAAAAGCAAGAATGCGCCCGGCCCTCTGTGAAAGACTAGAGAAACGAAACGGCCATGCTTTAAGGAAAAGCTCGAACGCAAGCAGCGCAGTGCAGTGGCAGCCTATTTTATTGGTGTGAGGAACATTTAAACAAAGTTGTGCCTTCAGTATGTATTGGTTTTTTTTTTTGAAATCTCGTGTAAAGTAACAACCACCTCCTTACATCGATCACAAGTATTCAAAATGGATGGACTTACTTTTTATGTGGAAGGAGTTAACAAGCATAGATTTACACATTCAACATTATCAAGAGTTTGTACCATATAAACCTTATATTTAGTGTTACCTTTACATAAGGACAATACATATTCGTACCAAAATATCCCAAAAAAAATGTAAAGATTATAATCCATACCCAAATGGCAAATAGCTACTTCAAAAATACCACAAAAATGACAAAGTACAATTACTATAATGATATTCACCACAATAACATCGCAAAAATATATACAAAATAATCGTTAGCATACTGAATCTAGAATACACAACTTCATAATCATCACTATGACAACACACACTAATAACGCTGAACTATAACTACAATAAAGAGACTTTGAAGCTATGCAAACAAAAAATAAAACGCAACGCTATACTTTCGTATAATCAAACTTACAAACTTTTGCACAAATAAATCACAATTACACAAGATTGTGAAATTATCAGAAGTGAATGTATCCAAACAAATAACAAAACAATGCATATAATATCTACATACCGAAGCCTAACACAAACCTACCCGACTTTCTCTTTCATATAAAAGAGAAAACAAGAATACATGCACCAAACAAATAACATTCATTCTTATAGAATTTCACATCAACATGCTACAATTAACCACAACAAAAACATTAAAAACTTAATCTAGAGCCATTACTCAAACCAATACTCCTCTCTAGTCTCATTTTTAGGTTATCTTAGGTGCTAAGTGCTTGTATCTATTTGAGCTCATCTGATACCTTGTACTTTATAAAAACTAAGTTCAATTATTAATGCATGAACTAAGACACGCTATGATTTAAGATAATTTAGATAGTTTCTTAAGCATGATCCATCTACAATTTTCATGTGCTTTTAGATGTAAAAACAAATGTAATCTCTACAAACAAAGAAATGAGGGAGTGGTTAGTTGTGTAAAATTATGGGCGCAACAACCAATAACTCCTTTGTTTTTTAATTTTGCCTCCTCCTTGCTTACTCAATGAATACGTTTTGTAAATATTAAACCCACATTTTCTTTTAAAAATAAAAATAACCAAGTATGACACAAAAAATATGCAATGAAAATATTTTTCTAATAACCAAGCTTGGATTATATTCCTATAAACATAACAAAATATATAAGAAGAATGTTTACATTAGTTCCAAGTCATAGAGATGTTTACATCAATTCAAAGAGACCTATTGTTGCTTTTAGTATGGAATAACCTATGTAATATACTATATACACGATCATAACTCATGGAAGGAGGTAAAATTATCATCCCCTGTTTGCTCATCATCCTCCTCATCATTCCTGTAATCACCTTTCATGTCACCGCCTATTCGTTTCCCTTCCTCTTTGTCTACATTGGTATATTGTTGCCCCTATAGCTATGGAAAATATAAACTTGAAAATAAATAAAATTTTATAATGCATATGGAAAAAGAAACGATTCAATTTTTACTTTAAAATATCCATGCCATATTTACTCTATGATGATATCCTTCTCATATAAGTGCTTCCTTATGTCAATTTTATTCCAAGAGTGTGTATATGTTGTCCGTAGCCCCAACAGGTAATGGGACCTTGACCCAAAATATTAAATTACAAAATAAAAATTAAAAATCAATTAAATTTTTTTTCATAAAAGAACTTAAGAAGAAATATAGATATTTAATTACACAATTTGCCTCCCATGTATCAAGGCACCTTGACAAAAAATTCAATAATTCAAATTGCTCCATTTGAAATTGTTGCACCTCTCTATATTTGTTGTTTGATGATCCCACACTCCACTATATTTTGTACTTTAGCCCACTCTAGACTAGATGCAATAATTACATTATTGTATGATCTAAGCCTTGTCACAAGGAACTTTGAATCATTTCCTACCTGGGAAACAAAAGATAATTTCCTGTCAAATCCCTAATTAAAAATACACACAAGTAGGAAAAGTAAATGATAGGGAAAATGGAACATTTCCTAGTTAGAGAAACTAGGGAATCACATAGGAAATTTCCTATATAGGGAAATTTTCCTAGGAACTGCATGGGGAATTTTCTCTATGTAGCAAATTTTTTTAACTAGGAAACATTCCATTTTTCCTATCATTTACTTTCCCTACGTATGTATATTCTTAACTAGGTAATTGATAGGGAAATCCCTTTTTTTTTCCTATGTAGGGAATTATTGAAAGCTCCTTGTGAAATAAAGCCAACATTGGCAATAAGAGCTGGTGGAAACCATCTATAGCTATTATAGGAAATGCCATGGATGAAGAGAGCAATCTATATATAGCTATTATAACATATCTACTATAATACTCTAAACATCTCTAAACCTATATTTTTTGACTAATAAGACAAATCATAAGCATCTTTGAAAATGTGTTGTACCCATGACTTTTGAAGCATCTCTAAGAATGTGTCATACCCAAGACAGATCTTAAATGCAACAAGAGTAGTCCATCTATGATTCAAGAAAGATGCGACCCAATTGTGTGGCTATCTAGACAAAAAATATACAGCTATGATGGTTGGTTGATGGCATGGCAAACTTTCAATTTATTCAAGCTTGTCTTTTTAACTGAAACTTTCAATTTATTCAAGCTTGTCTTTTTAACTGAAACTTTCAATTTTCCACCACCATTACAGTGACAATTACACAATTACAGTGACAAGATAATCTAGAAGAAATATATTCTAATAAAAGGCATTACCTAAACTCCGAACAAGCATGGGACTTGCAATTCCATTGGCATATTTTGTTGTTGAAGAAAGGGTCTCCTACCAATACATAGACTTGCAATTGTGAAAAAAGAAGATAATCATATATACACACCACTGCACCAAAAAAAACATGTTTGATCACCACAGTGCTCTAGTCTCCCAACTAAGAAAATACAAGATGTTCATATGTTTGTTCTCTTGGATTTGAGTGTACAAAACTATACAACACTTGCCATTGTAAAACTTTGCATACTTGCTTGAACGTGTAGCCTCTTTTGAGACACTCTATTAGTCTGATTTTTGATCCCCTATAGTCATGCCTTGCCATAAAAATATTAGCCAGTGATCTACACACAAAAGGACATGCTATGGCATAGAGAAGAGCCTACTATGACATTGGATGTCATGCCATGGATCCCCATTCGCACATAGCCTTTGTGCATACTCTCAAAGAGAAAGCCAATCCACTACCAATCCAAAAGATACCATTGCAACCTTCCTTGTGGCCTTATTGAAGCCTAACTTTCCTGCAAAAGCCCTATCCTAGGAGAACCTTTGTCCCATGCCCACCATGGCTATATTGGATGTTGACCCTACTCCAATGATCAAAGATCATGAACAAGAATTTGACCATATCTGATCTATGCCTGTCAATCTCTTTGACCCATCAAAGGGAGCTAAAAATGAAACAGATTGATGGGACCTAAAATGGGCTGGCACTGGCTATGGCACTAGCTGGATCTCATGCACACAATAGACAACCCCACCACCTTGGGTATGTTACTCATGAATATATGTGTGCATCACGTGGGTTAAAAATAAGGTATTTTTAAAATACAAATTTTTAATATTTTTTATATACAAAAGGGTATAATATAAAGGGATTATTTATAGATTGAATGGAAAAGGGTTATGTTTTATTCAAGAAAGATTCATAGATAAGGATATTTATAAATAGGCCTTCAATGCACGTGATGTAGATGATATGCATATAATAACTTTCCCAAGCCCACCACACGGCCTCACGGGCTAGGAGCATTTGAGATTGACTCTATACTAGATGCTAATGTTGATTCTCCATTTTTATTAGGTCATAGTCCAATGTTTACAATCCCTTCTCTTTAGAGGGAGACCTCGTAACATATAGGCATAATACCTCATAGAACGAACATAAGAAAGCACCTCTTGGCTGACTATTGCGGCTCCACTGCGACTCTCCTACACCTTGGGGATTGGCCCCAAGATGCGTCCCTCTAACATAAATTACACATGAGACAAGCTCCACTCTATCATTTTGAACGTATTCCAGGAGATACCATGTATCCTTACCAAACAATTTCCAAAAACCGATCGACTAGCCCAAAGATTAGGTTGTCGCACACATTGAAGCATAGGTCATCATAACAGAAAACATGTGTTATGCATCCCGTTCTTCATATTCCAATACCATGGTTGATATGCACATGAAAAAGTTGATGATCCTAATGTACTCAAATATAATTTCTAATCAAAAACATGTCGTGCAAAACAATGCTTTCTAATGCTCATTCACTAACTCGTTGCGGTGATGTAAGGATGACATTGAGATGGCACTCATGCTACTATCCTCTTAATTAAAATAATACAAACCTTATATCATGATATGCATCAGAATTAATCAGCACCCAATTACATCATTCAAACATCCCACCCCCTACTTTTAGGTAGTGCTTCCATTGCATAACTGTAGGGATTCATTTTGTCATGCTTTGATGTAGCAAAAGTGATAAATCATAAACTTTGACAAAAAGATAGGAAAAACTAAGGCTAAACCTTATGCTTCGCCACTACCATACATCCACAAGCACTCATTATATTTTTCCTTATTTTTATGAAGCATATTTTTTTTCCCTATTTTCTCTTATTTTTTAACATTTATTTGTCAATAATCACTATTATTTTTTTAATTTTTCTTATACCAATCATTTTAACATACTCAAATTCAATCTTATTTTCCATTTTCCCCCATCGGTACACATTTCACCCACCTGAAATGACAAAACCATCAATTTTCCCTTAAAAACGGCATTTTGGGTTTTGTGGGATTTAAATAGTGCATATAAATCATTATGAAATCAGAATTTTCTAATAGACAACAATTAAACACAATTCAACCAACACTCAAACAAATTTTCATCACATGAGAACATCATTTCCATCATAAAATATAAAAAAACCTTCATTTCCTACATTAAAAATAGTCATACCGTAATTCTGCGAGACCCGAGACGCATTAAATGACTGCGTGACCAACGGACGGAGCCTCCATTGCTCTCAATTTCATGCTGCACATCAAGCTTCATCATCTCCATTAATCTCCATCATCATTTGCTTCAATCTCCGTCCTGATTTTTCCTTCAAGGTAGTGCGCATGAACAACCCATAGAGGGGAGAGAGAGGGAGGCGAGAGTAAGACTAGTTTTTTATCTCCATGTCCAGGCAGTCATTGGAGGAGCGGAGAGTGGTGATGGAGACTGTAGGCATCAAGTATCAGATTGCTATGATCAAATTATATGAGTATATGGAGGTGGCATTATCCCTCTTTCTCTCCTCTCATGAAATCATTGTGCAGGTTGTCGCCATCTTCTTCTTTCTCTCCACGCAAACCCCCCCTCCCCCCCCCCCCCGTCTCACCCCCCGATGAAATCAAATTTTTGGGGCCCCAAGGGGAGCACTCACAGGTAACACCCTTTTGCACCTTAAGTCTCTTTTAAATTTGGCCCTCCTTTGGTCCTCCACTTCGGGCACCGCCATTCTCGTGTCCGGCATTGAATTTTGAATATATAAATTTCTACTCGATCATCTTTAGTGCTAGCTATATATAGTCTATTTATATATAGCATTGTCTATATATATGTTAGCTATATATAGTCTGTCTATATATAGCGCCGTCTATATATAGCACCCCAGGTCCCCTCTATATATTCCTATCATGTGTGCTCAGTTGAAACACTTCTAGGGTTCCACTTTCGGTGTCTCGTGTCTCTCTTCACTTCTCTCTTCCTCCATTCCTTGTCTCCCTCGCGCCACTGTTCAACAATGAGGTCTCGCATTGCCTAGCTCTTCTTGAGATCCAATTCGATAGATGGACAAATGATGAAAAATTCGGAACCGCCAGTTGGTGAATCTTTAAAGCGCTTTAGGAACCCAACTCTAACTTGCCACTTAAAATCGAACTAACTGTAGCTATCGCTTGTTTGATGAAGTCTATTTTTCCCTTGAAATTCGAGATTTTTTACTATTTTTAAGCACTTCTTAGAGTCAAAAATCAGTTCTCACAAATCTCTATATAGAGGAAGATGCAACTCATCCTATAGCCCATCTTGCTATCCCAATGCATGGCGGAGAAGAAGAAGATACATTAACGGATGTGTATGTACTCAAAACATCACTACCATGGTACCATCTGCATACAATATTTAACAATGATACAACAAGAGTATTTCAATGAAATGAAGAACTGTGTATCCAAAATGAGAACAATCACTACTCATACTTATAGATTTAAAGACAAAATTTGTGAGATGTCGGTGCAGGTAATGTTGGAGTAGGAACTTGCATCCTCCTCCATACTAATAGCCTTATTGGTAGATCAACTCTGGCTACTTTAGAAAAGTAGAAAGTCATCATAATCAGTTTAAATAGAGTATGAAGCAGGAAAGCATCATAACCAGTAGCAACTTAAGCATATAGTTTGAGCTATCCATTCTAGTGGGAGAAAAGTGTGACTTGAAAATGCACTATACCCCTGATAAAGTCAAAGATCTAGCTCTTCTCTTAAGCTTCCACAAAAATATGGTGCGAGGGTCCTTATGATAAGCCTTGCATCATCAAGAAATGAGCAAAGTTCACACTCAATACACTGTATATAACTTTGCTCTAGCTCCAAAACATGGAGGAAGAAGGTAGGCACCAACATACAAACTTCAACACTTACTCCCAAATATGTATCCCATAAAGCATCAAAATTGAATCTTCAAGTATGAGAGATCTAAGGAAACACACTTTCTTGAGAGTAAACAAACCTTCCAAGGCTCGTCACCCTTTAGCACCACCAGCCCGTGGTACTCTCAGTACACAAAAGATGCACTTATAAGCACCAAAATACAAGTTAATGACCAGTCTCTTTGATATCTCAAATCCTCTCAAAATAGGAGCAATCTCCTACCCATAGCTCCTTCTATCCAAAACAACAATCCAAAACACGATGAGAAATTGCACACTAGAACATTGTATTAACCTATCAAAACAACATGTGTATGACAGAAGCTCACCAATAAATTTCATCCACCTATTTTGCTACTAGTACAAAATTGAACCATCGCAAATATAGTTTCCTTGCCCTATGTTGAATGCACAAGATCCGCTTAAACAATAACTCCAATAGTCCTACATAAACATGAGAAATACATAAGAGCCCTTATGATCAGCCTTGCATGATCAAGAAATCAACAAAATTCACACTCAATACACTGTATATAACTCTACTTTAGCTCCAAAATATGGAGGGAGATGGTATGATAGGCACCAACATAAAAACCTAAATGCTAAATCCAAATTATGCATCCCTTAAAGCATCAAAATTGAACCTTTAACTACCTCAAATATTTGTTGCAATTGCATATTGCCTCATACATTTGTCACATTATGGAAAATATAAGAATACATTATCCTTTTTCTTTGTCACAACTGCATATTGCCTCATATCTGTAATTTATTATCTACCGCAGATGACTTTTTTTCTCATCCTTATTCATGATAGTGGCTTTTAGGACCTCTCTTTTCTGGTGCTAGTACATCCTGATTTTTCGATCATAGGTTTAAACCTATAATTTGTCTACTTCTTCATAGAGAATATTTGCTGGTTAGTGCTATGCCTACCTACTATTACTTAGAGATTTCTACTTTAGTGAACATGATCATTCTTGTTGTCGATGATTTCAGAATTCTAACTTTAGAAAACTCATTGGTCCCTTACGGAATGATAATCTCTAATTGACCACTTGCATATTGTGACTCGCAAGTTGTACTTTATTTACCACACGTTTCACACAAAGAGGGATATGCAATCAGATCTAGCAATTTATGGCAACAAGGTTCATCTAAAAACCTTGAAGGTTAGTTTAGAAAGGCATGCTTCATACGGCAAACAAGTAAATTATCTAATGATCCTCCTATAACCATGATTCAATGATCATCCTTTGACTAAGGGATCTACATGAGACTGTCCAATTTGTTTAAATATGTAAATATATGAGTAGATGCAATTTGAAAATGGTAGCTCTCATCTTCCCACATGACAAGAGCTAGTTCAAGATAGCACACTATTGCCCTTCCACATCTAAACATCACCACAATCTAGTCCACAACCTGTACTTTCAGCATGCAACCCCTGTTGTGGCCATGATGGCCATACCCACACCTCAGCTATGATGTCTCTATAGCACATGTAGCAATTGCATCTATAGAGAGTAGATTTTAGTCCTCTTCTTCTTTATGGTAGTTTTTCCTCCTATAGTAGGTGTGCATCTTTGATAGTAGCACACAAGCCTCCTGTTGCAACAACCACACCCCATTTTTTGATAGATATGCCTCTGTCAAGATTCTCACAGCTCTTTGCTATAACTTTTTCAATGTGCTGGGAGCTCCCTAAGTATGGGTGCAGCCTCTCTGTGAGTCAAAATTGCAAATTTTCCTATGGTATTCATTGAATACATACCTATTTGGTAATATCTAACTCTGTTAGTCACAATTGCTTCAATTTGACTCCCGTGAGGATGACTGTGAAAGTATTCTTGAATTTCCTCACAGTCTACATATTTCATCAACATACATCCACAATGCGAGGCCAAAAGATAAGACCATATGGTGGCAATCACTACATAGGTGTGTTTATGCTGATTGATCCCCTCCAATAGAGTGTAGCGATTGGTCCACCAAGGACTTTGCTCAAATGTCGTGCAATAACCTAGCATTGGTGGGGGTAGACAAGTGCACGGGGATGACAGCCACATGTAGCAACAAGCAGCAATGTCAACCAGGGTGGGTCGGGGTGGCCATCCACCTAGGTAGGAGGTTGGACAATGTGAATGACATGCTACAGTGCAGCCTCTGCAAGACCAAGCATGGCTTCATTGGGGCACACAAGCACACCTCTTGCAACTTCTCCAAGGCATGTCATGACATCAAATTATCCTAGAACGGTACCCTCTTGGCCATGTGTGGCACCACAGGGCTCCCCCTGCTTAACGACTTCAAGCCCTCCTCCATTGACCTCAATCCTTGCATTGGTAATCTCAAAGGCATCCTCCAGTGAAATGACTAACTCCCCGTCCTTGGCATGGCACCCTATTCAACTAATTGTTGTTGGGGGTTCCCAGGAAGAGAGCATTTCATTTGATGTTGGAATTCTTTTGTATGTTTGAGACAAATATACACAATTGTGAGTTTGAATGTCTTGAGTTTGAGTCAAAACATGATAAGCACAATCATGACATGAATCAAAACATGATAAGCAAAATCATGACATAGTAAGGTGAGAGTAAAGACTAGTGTTGGGTGATGAACAGGAGTATGATTATCTCAATCTGTTAATGATACTAAACCAATTGTGTAGAACAACAAAAAATTGGTAGCTTTAAGAAAAAGTCTAGGTTTAGAAACCTATCTTAAGGACAAAAAGGCCTTTATACAAATGTGAATCTTTAATGACTTTCTCAAATCCTAATAGAGAGGTTGTTCTTAAAGGTGAAGGGAAAACGTTATTTCAATCATGACATAGTAAGGTGAGAGTAAAGACTAGTGTTCGGCAATGAAGAGGAGTATGAATATCTAAATCTATTTTTGAGACTAAATCCATTGTGTAGAATAATAAACAATTGGTAGCTTTGAGAAATAGGATAGGTTTAGAAACCTACCTTAAGGAAAAAAAGTTCTTTACAAATGTGAATCTTTAATGACTTTTTCAAATCCTAATAGAGAGGTTGTTCTTAAATTTAAAGAGAAAACATTATTCCAATGATAAGATAAGAATGAAATATTTAAGTCCCAACAATAAATCCTCAATAGATCTCACTCAAAAGCTTTCCCAATAGTTATTCAACATTTCTTCACCATCAAATTGTAACATTGAGCTAGGCCCTATGGACATTCTAGAAACTTCAAAGAAGGTAGAGCACTGAGGAGGGTATCGAACCCTCCTCATTGGGCATATGATATCATTTATGATCTAGAGATCGAGTCCCTAGGGGCCACAGGATGGCTTGTGATGCTCTTAGAGGCACCAGGCACACTCCACAAAGCTTGTTTGTACTAACTCTTGTTTGATGTCTAATGCCATGCACGATAGGGAGCCCACCTTCATGAGGGAAGATTTATAGTCATAGCATCAAAAGAAGGCTATGGAGCAAGAGTAGGATGCAATTGAGAAAAATGGAACTTGGGATCTTTTGCCTTGACTCACTTACATGAAGGTGATTGGAGTCAAATGGGTGTTTAAGAGCAAGTACTAAGTGATGGCACTCTAGATAAGCAAGTACTAAGTGATCATATGACTGCATATATATT
Organism: Lygodium microphyllum; assembly: GCF_053477565.2. Lineage (NCBI taxonomy): Eukaryota > Viridiplantae > Streptophyta > Polypodiopsida > Schizaeales > Lygodiaceae > Lygodium > Lygodium microphyllum. Next base: position 116,305,024 of record NC_141157.1, read on the forward strand.
TACCAAAGGACTCAATGAAGAAGCACATATCACTCTGCTACGCTCGGAACTTGGAGTAGCCTCAACTTCAATCTTTGGAAATTAATATACTATGACATTGTAGTGCCATTGTACATACTCCTTGTAGGCACCATATACTTCACAGATGCACATACACCTCAGACCTCTTGGTCATCTTTGTACATACATATTCAATTTCACTTCACATGCATGGATTCACTTTACATGCACATAATAATCCTTTTGATCATGTTTGTACATTTGTATATAGGAGTTGGGGTTTTTTCCTCATGATCCCCAAGGGTTTTTTCATCTGCCAACAAGAGACCTTTGTTTGAGTGGGGGTGTTGGAGCTATATATAGCTCATCCTATCTACACTAGGTCTCACCTATATATATGTAGATTGTGATCAATATGATATAGTCTTTGGGAGTGTATATGGTGCGTGTCTTCTCTCTCTATCACATCTCTACATATCAACACATTGTAGTAATCACTTGTGATGATCTAATGGCCTCTTATTTTGTTATATTATCTCTTTAATTTGAAACCTCTTATTTGAAATCATTTTTTGGATCATTTCTCATGCGTGGAGGTCTACAAACCTTAAATGCAAAGGATTAGAAAACGTCTTTATGTATACCATCGATGATTTCTTGGAGCTTCATTTGGTTCTGGTCAATAAATTATTTAGAGTAATATCTATAATAAGCATGTATTATGGTTCACATGAAGCTCATGACATCCCTTTTTCTCTTGGAAGATTCCATGTTTGCTCACATAATCACAATACTTGTGTATCCTTGCTTCATCCTATTGAGCTTTTACTTGTCTATCTTTAGGTGAGTGGGCTGGGAGAAGAGAGACATTATGATCACCACCAAAACAAGTTCCCACATATCCCCTAGCTTAACATTGTCATCTATGGTTATAATAATGGTTGTTGTTAGTCTTTTAGGATGGCTTCCATGATGGAGACAATGGAGCAATCATAACTTCAACTAGATATTATCTCACCATTTGTACTTGATAAGATACACTACAACAAAATCAAAGTAGAGATGTAAGCGATTGATGCTCATTTACAGGTGCATCATTATTTCCATAGAAAATCTCATTTATATGTACGGACTCATTGGAACTTGCTGGTGCACAGATCGGATGCTGTATGCTCGCGTAGTGAGCGCCGGAAGGTCCCCAAGAACAAAATAACTCTACTTTTTGCACAAAACCCAAGGTAGAAAGCATGCACGACATGAACAAGAGACCAATTGGGTGCAATCTCCCCCCATGCCTTGTGTGAGTGCTCCACAAAGCATGTATTTTATGTATTAATCATATTCAAGCTCAAATAATAGCCCAAATTACAAAATAGCACGCTTTTGGCTTTTTGAGTTTGCTTTAGCACAAAATAGAAATAAAGCTAATGGGTGGGCGCCCAAAGAGTCAGGCATACCCAATACAATGTCCAAATGCAAATATCATAATCGTGTGCCCATGCGCATACAAAATAATAAACAAATATCCAACGCCTTAATAAATAGGCACAACAAAATATAGGCGCCATGCCTAAGGTATCCGCCCATCAAAATATAAGTGATAAATCGAATACATGCTATCCTCCAATGCTTTCCTCCGCCCACTGCTGCTATCTCTACACATCAACTGAAGCATTCACAATCGTTAGTAAAATAATACAATTAAACCGACAAAAGTGAATACCTAGGAGTCTTCAGCTACATAAATAAATCAACTGGTTAGAAATCAATCCTAACCTTAATTTATCACGAGTTCGCACTCTAAAATCATAAACGTTTATTAATTTAATATGTATTTTGTAGAATCACCTGCTATGGAATCACCCATGTACACATTAAATTAATGAAATGCCCGAAAAGGATAGGCGTCCCCGTCAACTTCTCGCACAAAGAATCCACTTTGTGTATGAGCCCCGGTAATCAAAGTTTACGGAATCCATTGTAAAACCTCATGGAATCCCCCGTGGCACAGAATCCACCGTGAAATATGCCTCCTGGTATAAACTAGTAATAAAGTCCATAGAAATCTATTCCCATGGTCTTGATGGAATAGATAAAGGCATAAGTAAACCATACTATTTACCATGATGTCTCTTAACTCTTTGACAAACCAAACATTTAGAAACAAAGTTAGATACATCAGTGTCCATATGTGGTCAATAAAAATCTTCAGTCAATGTACGTAAAGTAGATATGATACCTCTATGACCTTGATATGGAGGACAATGAATCTCATTGAAAACAAAAGATCTAAATGGAACTGTAACACATAATCTCTTTTCATAAAACATGAATCCATCATTATAAGACATTGAATCAATAGGAATCCAGTTATTTCCAACTAATTTATTCCAATCAGCATGAAAAGTAATGTCTTGATGATAAGTATCTTTCATAGAAGTTAGAGAATCAAATGATATGATAGAGATATTATGAATGGTCGGTCTTCTACTTAATGCATCGACTACTACATTTTCTTTACCTGGTTGATATTGGATAAGGGAATGAAAACTCTAAATAAAAGCTGCCCATTTGATATGACGGTCAGATATTTGGGATTGACTAAGGAGATGTCTAATACTTTGTTGGTCAGTCTTAATCATAAACTCAGAATCCATTAAGTAATGTTTCCATTGTCTTAAAGCTTGTACAACAGCTAACAATTCTTTATCATATTTGGAATATTTATGTTCGGATGGTTTCAGTTTACAACTAGAATAGGCTATGGGATGATTATCTTGCATAAGTACGGCTCCTATTCCTAATCCACTAGCATCAATAACTACTAAAAAGAATGATCTATTGAAATCAGGTAGTTGTAATACAGGAGCATGGGTTAATGCATGTTTCAATAAATCAAAAGATTTCTGTTGATTATCAAACCAATGATAAACAATACCTTTCTTTGAAAGTTTAGTCAAAGGCAAAGCAAGTAATGAAAAATTTCGCATAAACTTCTTGTAAAAACTAGCAAGACCTAGAAAAGAACATAACTCATGCACATTTTTCATGGGCGGAGGAAAGCATTGGAGGATAGCGAGTATTCGATTTATCATGGGTGCCATGCCTAAGGTATGCGCCCATGATAAATCGAATACTCGCTATCCTCCAATGCTTTCCTCCGCCACTGCTGCTATCTCTACACATCAACTGAAGCATTCAAAATCGTTAGTAAAATAATAAAATTAAACCGACAAAAGTGAATACCTAGCAGTCTTCAGCTACATAAATAAATCAACTGGTTAGAAATAAATCCTAACCTTAATTTATTACGAGTGCGCACTCTAAACTCATAAACGTTTATTAATTTAATATGCATTTTGTGGAATCACCTGCTATGGAATCACCCATGTGCACACTAAATTAATGAAACACCCAAAAAGGATAGGCGTCCCCATCAACTTCTCGCACAAAGAATCCACTTTGTGTATGAGCCCCGGTCATCAAAGTTAACGGAATCCACCATAAAAACTCACAGAATCCACCGTGAAATATGCCTCCTGGCATCATAAAATGGGCCTACACTGGCTATGGCACTAGCTGGACCTCATGCGCACAATAGACAACTCCATCACCTTGGGTAAGTTACTCATGAATATATATGTGCAACACGTAGGTTCAAAATAAGGTATTTTCAAAATACCATTTTTATATATTTTTTACATACAAAAGGGTATAATATAAAGGGATTATTTACAGATTGAATGGAAAAGGGTTATGTTTTATTCAAGAAAGATTCATAGATAAAGATATTTATAAATAGGCCTTGAATGCACGTGATGTGGAGGATAAACATATAGTAACTTCCCCGAGCCCACCACACGGCCTCGTGGACGAAGCATCTAAGATTCACTCTACACTAGATGCTAATGTCAATTCTCCATTTGTATTAGGTCATAGTCCAACGTTTACCATCCCTTCTCCTCAAAGGGAGACCCCAAAACATATAGGCATAATACCTCGTAGCACGAACATAAGGAAGCTCCTCTTGGCTAACTCTTGCGGCTCCACTGTGACTCTTCTACACCTCAGGGAGGACTGATCCCAAGTTGCATCCCTCTAATATAAAGTACACACGAGACAAGCTTTACTCTTTCATTTTGAACGTATTCCAAGAGATACCATGTGTCCTTACCAAACAATTCCCAAAAATCGATCGATTAGCCTACAGATTAGGTTGTCTCACACACTCAAGTATAGGTCATCATAATAGAAAACATGTGTTATGCATCTCGTTCTTCATATTCTGATACCATGGTTGATATGCACATGAAAATTTTGATGATCCTAATGTGCTCAAATATAATTTCCAATCACAAAAATGTCATGCAGAACCATGCTTTATAATGCTCATTCACTAACTTGTTGCAGCAATGTAAGGATAGCACCAAGACAATGCTCATGCTACTATCCTGTTAATTAAAATACTACAAACCTTATATCATGATATACATCAGAATTAATAAGCAATAATCAGCACCCAATCGCATCATTCAAATATCCCACCCCGTACTTTTAGGTAGTGCTTTCATTGCATAGGTGTAGGGATTCATTTTGTCATGTTTTGATGTAGAAAAAGTGATAAAACACGAACTTTGACAAAAAGATAGGAAAAAATGAGGCTAAACCTCATGCTTCGCCACTACCATACATCCACAAACACTCATTATATATTTTTTATTTTTATGAAGCATATTTCTTTTTTTTTCTATTTTCTCTTATTATAATTACTATTTTTTTTATTTTCCTTATACCAATCATTTTAACATACTCAAATTCAATCTTAATTTCCATTTTCCCCCATAGGAACACATTTCACCCACCCGAAATGACAAAACCATCATTTTACCCTTAAAAACCGCATTTTGGGTTTTACGGGATTTAAATAGTGCATGTAAATCATTATGAAATCAGAATTTATGATAGATAGCAATTAAACACAATTTAGCCAACACTCAAAACAAATTTTCATCACATAAGAATATCATTTCCATCATAAAATATTAAAAAAACCTTCATTTCCTATATTAAAAATAGTCATACCATATTTCTACGAAACCCGAGATGCATTAAATGATTGCATGACCAACGGAAAGAGCCTTCATTGCTCTCAATTCCATGCTACACATCAAGCTTCAGCATCTCCATTAATCTCCATCATCATTTGCTTCAAGCTCCTTCCCGATTCTTCCTTCAAGGTAGTGCGCATGAACAACCCATAGAGGGGAGAGAGAGGGAGGAGAGAGGAAGGCTAGTTTCTAATCTCTATGTCTAGGCAACCATTGGAGGAGCAGAGAGTGGTGATGGAGTGTAGGTATCAAGCAACAAGCTGTTGTGATCAGATTATATGGGTATATGGAGGTGGCATTATCCTTCTCTCTCTCCTCTCATGAAATCATTGTGCAGGTCATCCCCATATTCTTTTTTCTCTCCATGCAAAAAAATGGCCACCCCTCCCCTACAAATCAAATTTTTGGGGGGCCCCAAGGGTCACACCGTTTTGCACCTTAAGTCTCGTTTAAACTTGGCCCTCTTTTGGTCCTCCACTTCGGGCACTGCCATTCTCATGTCCGGCATCAAATTTTAAATCTGTAAATATCTAATCGACCCTCTTGAGGTCCCGCACTGCCTCGCACTTCTCGGGATCCAATCTCGTAGATAAAAAAATTATGAAAAATCCAAAACTGCAAGTTGGTGTATTTTTTAAGCACTTTAGAAATTGGACTCCGACTTGCCACTTAAAATCCAACTAACTGCAGCTGTCACCTTCGATGAAGTCTATTTTTCCCTAAAATTTGGATTTTTTGGCTATTTTTAAGCACTTCTCAAAGTCAAAAATTAGTTCTCATTGGTGACCACAGGATAGGGTGACTCAAGCTGTCGAATCCCACGAACAAATCTGCACATAAACACAACCACAAAGAGCATCAAGTTGATACAGAAAAATACTCAACAAAACACATCAAAGCTCTCACCCTACCCTTTGTCAAAACCAAGGCATGAAATCCACGAGGAGTAGGCCTAGTATGATTGAACAAATAGTCTAAAGCTAGTTACTAACCAACTATTCCAACACAACCAAGCTAAAAAGAACTACCAAGGAGATAATCGGAAGTGGTGGTCTAAACTGCCTATCTAACAAAGGAAAACTCAACTAGGAGCTCCTCTTAGGCCAAGACTCTTATAGCCTGATCACGAAACATTCTATTTTAGTTTGTGGGCCTTTTAGGCTTTTATTTTCCATACTCGATCGTGTAAAAAGAAGGGAGGTGAGCATAGTGACCCAAGAGAATAGGGCATCGGCCTCATGTCCTGTCTCGGTAACCAAGAACCTATCTAACCCTCACAAGGTGACACTTTATCCTTTTCCATTCCTATTTTTATAGGGGTTAGAACCCCTTTTTACACACCTCTAGATATTCATATATTTTCTTGCATATATTTAGGGTTTTTCCCTTTGTATCATCATTTTGTCTCATAGGATTTTCTAACTGCCTCACACTAATACGAACTCCTAGAATGGCCACCTAGTAGGCTAGCAAAATAGGGTCACTAGAACTCTCATCTAAAACAAGTCTTTCAGTTCATGACAATGCCTTTACGGGAGGCAAAGACTACTTAGACCTCCCCCAAACATGCCTAACCTAAACTTGGAACTTTATGCCTTGATTGTCGGTCCCCAACAACCAAAAATGGCCACAAGAAGCTTCTCCGTAGCAAAGAATCCCTCCAGTGACTTTGGCAACTTGTATGGTGCAATCACTAAAACAAAAAAACAATTAAATGTAGTTGCACCAAACAGACACAGGGCCCTCTTGGCCTAAACAAATAACACATTTTACTGCAAAATAACTTGCCCTCTTAGACAAAAGAAATCAATCATAACACTACAAAATTGACTGGTCCTCTTGGCCTAATAAAATCGATCATTAAAACCTTAAAGTAACTGGCCATCTTGGCCTAATGAGATCAAATAGAGCAGCACCTATGCATCCCTCCTTGGAATAAGGCAGATATATGAAAATACACTCCACTCCAAGGAAAAAATGAGGGCTCTCAGCCCTAAACTAAATGCATCAAGTTGTGACCCGTTTCTCTTGCATATATAGCAAGAGGGGTATGCATAACATTTTTTCTGATCAACCTATGAACACAATATTAGTGAGTTTGGGAAACTCCCAATTCCCATTTTTTGAATACTAAAAAGGTGGCACCCCGATAACATGCTCATAAGTTTCTCAAAACCATATGATGTGACCGATCATTGGAAAGCGCTTCAAAAATGGAATCTATTGAGCTATAAAGCGCTCGATTTGGAGTTATAGTGTTCAAGTTATGACAAATCCAAATATTTGACCACGTGTCCCAAACTTATGGGAAATTCCCATACTCCCCAATATGGTGTTTATGGGTCCAAGTTAATAGTGGTAGATGGGTATCGATCACTCTTTGCATTACCCATACCAACCATTGCCTGCCATATAACATGTGGTCTGATAAAATTACCCACAAACCACCATGTGTACTGTCTCATTGTTAAGAGCAACATCCGTACTAGGACCACAGTTGAAGAAGAGGTCCTCTTCATAAGCAAAATTTACTAGGGAATCTGCAAACTGATTCCAAGAATGTGGAATCAGCGGAAGAGATACACTCTCAAATTCATCAAGTAGGGTTATAACAGTTTGATGATACATGCGAAGGATAGGATTCCGAACTATGTATATCTCATTTAGTTGATTTAAGATCAGTTGGGAATCCCCTTTTACTAAAAACAGCCAAATACCCCCTTTCTTGGCAATATTCATGCCCATAATCAAGGCTTTATACTCGGCCATGTTGTTAGTGAATCCTACCCCAAGATAAACAACTAATTTCATTGTAACTCTATGTTAGGGATATCGGATAACGTGTACGTCCACAATGGGTTTACACAACCAGCCATCAAGAACTCCCTTTTTCGTGATTATGATAATAAAAATTCAACATATTTAGGATGAAATGATAGCTCCATATCCCACCTTCTTCATTAAACTCAACAGGAATGCTAGTCAGAATTTGTAAACAGTGATGGTAGAAAAATTTGATCTCCCATACAAAGGTACCATCTTCTTGCTCAATCACTTTATATCCTTTGCTCCACCAAATAAGCTTCCCTAGATGATATCTTTGCTCTAGATATGGGTGCTCCAAATAAGGGATTAACTGCCCCATCAACCAAATTAAGCTCTCTTGTAGGTCTCAAATCGGCCCCAGCATGGATCTGCAATGCATACTAAATAATAATAAGGTTTAATCTTATTAAACTTATTCTCCAATTCCACTCCCTGTAGATCAGCTAGTAAAGCCGTGGACTTATTTTTACCTATCCTACCTACCTTGTAAGGGTCATCCCATCTAGGTTCCAGCTTCCCTAGCAATAGCTCCCTACACGCATCATAATACAGAACTAACTGTCCTTTCTTAAAGGCATATTTCTTCACTTTTAGATCATGCACCCGCTTCATCTGATGCTTAGTCACTTCTTGGTGCAATAGACTCTGCAATTTGAGCTCATCTAAGTAGGCTATAGTCATAAAACGCTCGAATAGGGCATCTTCCTCACCCAAAGAATGATTGATTGCGAATCTTATGGTCGGCAACTCAATTTCTAAGGGCAAGACAAACTCCTCCCCATAAACTAATTTGAATGGGGTGTGGCCAGTGGGTCGTTAAAATGTCGTGTTATATGCCCATACCGCCACATAGAATTTTGTATCCGAGTCCCGTTTCTTTTCGAAGACTATCTTAGACAGGATACCCACAAGATGCTTATTGGTACTTTCAAGTTGTCCATTTGCTTGTGGTTTATAGGGGGTCGTCTTGTTATGCTTTATTTTTCAATTTTCAGTCAGACTTTTAATCACTTTGTTTAAAAAGTGTATCCGAGTCCCGTTTCTTTTCGGAGACTATCTTAGACAGGATACCCACAAGATGCTTATTGGTACTTTCAAGTTGTCCATTTGCTTGTGGTTTATAGGGGTCGTCTTGTTATGCTTTATTTTTCAATTTTCAGTCAGACTTTTAATCACTTTGTTTAAAAAGTGAGTTCCACGGTTCGATACTATTTCCTTTGGCAGACCGAAATGGCAAATGATCCGCTCAAGTAGGAAAATGGCAGTCTCTTTTTCATTATCCTGCCTCATCACCCGTGCTTCTGACCACTTTGTGAAGTAATCAGTTGCTACTATAATATATCTCTTCTGAGTAGTAGACGATGGGGTAATAGGACCCACAAAATCGATGCCCCACTTCTCAAATAGAAGGGTAGCCATAATATGCGTCATGTCTTTGACATGTATGGCATCTCTTAGCATACTCAAATGAATCCTAGAAGATGGACGGCCACCAATATCAAGCTTGTTAATACTCTTGTGCTGTCAACTGCCTAGAAAAGTGCCCCCACAAGCAAAGTCATGGCACTCCTCCAAGATAAATGGAACCTCATCAGGCATCACATATCGCCGGTAGATATCATAAACACCCTGCAGATATAGTGTTCCTGCGATCAAGGAAAATTTCAATATATGCTGTTTAATTTTCCTCTTCTCGGATTGTGATAGAGTAGCTCTAGTCTCTCCTGTAGATACATAATGCATTATAGCAGCATACCAAGAGGAAATAGACGTTATATCAATCTTAAACAATGTTTCCATGACATTTCCCTCAACCAAGATCTCTTTTGACTCTCTGAAATCCACAAGACATTCTACAATGCCCTGTAGCTTCAGTGGCTTGCATTTTATCTCATAACCAAACTCGTGCAAAGTGATTAACCACTTTGCTAAACGATCAGGCGGCTATAACTTGTTCAACAACAATTGAAGACCTTCTGCCTTCGTATAAAATACCACCTTCTCATAAAGAATGTAATGCCTAAAATTTTTTGTCACAAATATTGCAAGGCACAACTTCTCCATAAAGGTATAATTAATTTTTGATATGCCCAACTTCCGTCTCGCAAAAGCTATCGGATGGTACCACTTTTTCTCCCAAATTTGGGCCAAACAACGACTGATACTATACATTGTTGCTGCTGAAAATATATAGAATACTTCATCCCTTTTAGGTGCTTTTAAAACAGGTACTTTGGAAAGCTCCTACTTCACATAATCAAAAGATATCTTGCAAGCATCACTCCATGCAAACTGTTAGTTAAAGGACAATAGGTTCATCAGTGGCAATGTTCTTTCTGCCAAGGCATTGATAAACTCCCGATAATACCCTATCAATGAAAGAAAGCTATGCACCTCCTTTGCAGTATGAGGTGGACTCATGGCAACTATGACCTTGATTTTTAAGGGTCAGTCGCAATCCCTATTGAACTGATCACATGACCTAACAATAGCCCATAAGGCACTCCAAAGACGCACTTTTGTGGGTTAAGAGCTATGCAGAATTGTCTGCAACACTCAAAACACTTCCACAAAATAATCAACTACCTTTCTCTTGTGGTGGCTGCCCCCGCAGGTCATCAATGAATACTTTCAACTCCTCTGGGGATATGTCACCAAATGTCTTATTGACTATTCTTTGCCACGAACCAGGTGCATTACGTAACCCAAATGCCATCACATGGTACGCAAAGGTACTGAAGATAGTAATGAATGTCGTTTTCAGCTTGTCTTGCTCAGCAATCGCCATTTGCTTATACCTCACAAAGCAATCCATGAATGAATATACTTCCCTACCCGCTAATTGATCCAAATTTTGGTCAATAAATGGCAACGGGTAGCAGTCTTTAACAATCTACTTATTCAGCTCTCTAAAGTCTACAAAAAGCTAGATTTGATTATTCTTCTTCTTTCTAATCACAACTGGTGAACACATTTAGCATGCTGAACATGGAAGTTCAAACCTACTTTTCGAAAATTTTGAATCTCCTCAAACGGTCCATCCCTTAGTTCAAAAGGCATACGCCTTACTTTTTTATGTATAGGCCGACTTCTCTTGCCAAACCATTCTCTCCTTTGGTCTTTGGACCAGCTTTGCTGCCACTTTTTTAACTTTTTCCATCTTTCTTGGCAATCCTTAATCCTCCTTGAGATCAACGTTACTATCAACAAGCCTTAGAGGTCCACCTTCCATATGAGGATTCAGGACTTGCTTTCCCCTAGCATCTTGCTTAGGATTTCCCTCGACAAGTTTTACATTTCCTTTGTCACCCTATTTAGTCTTTTGACCTCTTGTTACGGCTCGTAGGTTAGAAGTTCCAGCGTCATTGACGTGTATAGCCTCAATAAGACTGACTCCACTGCCATGAGGCAACTCCTATACAATGGCCTTTCCTTGTTGCGGTATTTTTCTTGGTTTATCATCTTTCTGGAGATTATTCCCTTGTGTGCAATGGTTAACTGGACCTAGCAGTTTACTCTCTTCTTAGAGAGAATTGATCTCACTCCAACAGGTAGCAGTTAAGTGGCCAGACTTTGTGTAAATATCGCATTTGACATTCAGACAATTCCTAGGGAAATGTTGGCCGCCACACAACTTGTAGTTGAATCTTGAGGGGGCACCCTCTTTCGGGCGTCGGCTTCCTATCAAATTTTGCTGCTTCTTTGGGAAATTGACATCCACAACTATTTGTCTATATTTCTCAAAAGTCATATTGGTGTAATGCTTCAAACTTTGCCAAGGACATTAGAGGCACTCGACTCATAGCCACGATCATGATACCAGGAGGCATATTCCACAATGGATTCTGTGAATTTTTGCGGTGGATTCTATAAAACTATATTAATTCCGGGGGCTCGTACACAAGGTAAATTCCTTGCGCGAAAATTTGATGGGGATGCTTGTCCTTTTCGAGTGTTTCAGATGCCTGTCCTTTTTGGGTTGCTGCCGAAAATATATAGAACATTTCACCCCTTTTTGGTGCTTTTAAAACATGTGCTTTGGCAAGCTTCTACTTCACATCATCAAAAGACACTTTGCAAGCATCACTCTATGTAAACTAATAGTTAAAGGACCATAGGTTTGTCAGCAGCAACGTTCTTTCTGCCAAGGCATTGATAAAACTCCGATAATACCCTACTGATGACAGAAAGCTATGCACTTCCTTTGGACTACGTGGCGGACTCATAAAGGCTATGACCTTGATCTTTTCAGGATCACTCGCAATCCCTACGGAACTAACCACATGGCCTAACAAGAGCCCATAAGGGACTCCAAAGACATACTTTCATGGGTTAAGAGCTATGCGAAATTGTCTGCAATGCTCAAAACACTTGCACAAAATGATCAACTGTCTATCCCTTACAGTGGCTGCCCCCAGATCATCAATGAATACTTTCAGCTCCTCTGGGGAGATGTCTCCAAAGGCCTTGTCGGTTGTTCTTTACAACGAACCAGGTGCATTACAAAACCCAAATGCCATCACATGGTATGCAAAGGTACCGAAGACTGTAATAAACGTCATTTTTAGCTTGTCTTGCTCAGCAATCGCCATTTGATTATACCCTGCAAAGTAGTCCATCAATAAATATATTTTCCTATCCACTAGTTGATCTAAAATTTGGTCAATAAACGACAACGGGTAGTAATCTTTAACAGTCTGCTTATTCAACTCTCTAAAATCTACACAAAGATGGATTTGATTATTATTCTTCTTCATGATCACAACTGGTGAGCACCATTCAGCATGCTGAACATGGAAGATCAAACCCGCTTTTCGCAACTTCTGTATTTCCTCGTACAACCCATCCCTTAATTCAAAAGGCATACGCCTTCCTTTCTGACGTATAGGGCGGGTACCTTCCTTTCAGAAATAGTATGCACAACTAGATTGGGAGGAATGCCCCAAAGTTTGTCATAGCTCTAAGCAAAGATATCGTAGAACTCTCGAATTAAGGACACATAATCCTCTCTTTCTTTCGAACTGAGCATGGACCCTCATTTAATTAGCCGTGAATCATTTAGCGTACCAAGATCCAGCTCAATAACGTACGCGTCTCTTATTCGACCATGAGTCTCTATCGGCTCTTTCAAGGTTATCTGATAAATATCCTCTAACTCTTCTTCCTTAGATCCATCGCTCGATGACGTCTAACTACCAGATGGATATATACCCTATACGCAGGATTTTCTTGAATTCCTTGCGTACTCCTGGAGAAAGTTTAATCAATTGCAGGAGATTCACGTGTGGCTTTACTTTGCAATGGGAACTTGCTAGATCAAAGTCGTGGTAATTAGCCAAAGTTCTCTTCTCGTGCCAAACCATTCTCTCCTTTGGTCTTTCCATCGATTTTGGTGCCTCTTTTTTAGCCTTTACCTTCTTTCTTAGCAATCCTTTATCCTCCTTGAGATCGACTTTACTACTAATAGGTCTTAACAGTCCACCTTCCTTATCAGGATTCAGGACTCGCTTTTCCCTAGCATCTTGTTTAGGGCTTCCCTCGACAGGTATTCCAATTCCTTTGTCACCCTCTTTAATCTTTTGACCTCTTGTTACGGCTCGTAGATTAGAAGTTTTAGCATCATTAACACGTACAATCTCAATAAGGCTGACTCCACTACCATGAGGTAACTCCTCTATAACAGCCTTTCCACTTTGCAATATTTGCCTTGGTCCATTGTCTTGTTGGAGATTATTTCCTTGTGCACGATGGTTAACTGGACCTGGTTGTTTACTCCCTTATTAGATAGAACTAATCTTACTCCAATAGGTAGCAGCTAAGTGGCCAGACTTCTCGCGAATATCACATTTGATATTCAGGAAATTCCTAGGGAAATGTTGGCCCCCACACCACTTACAGACAGCTGAATCTTGAGGGTCCACCCTTTTATCAAATTCTGTTGCTTCTTAAGAAAATTGACATCCACTGCTATTTGTTGATACTATTCAGAGATCATATCAATGTAGTGCTTCATCATATTCTTAGCTTCACCAAGGACACTAGAAGCACTGGACTAAGAGTCGTGATCGTCAATCTGTCGTCCCATGGGCCTAACCACTTGATTAGGAACTAACTGCTGACCACCTAGGACAACATTAGGATTCATTGTTTGGTTTCCACCACTATTTAGTGAGGCTGCCTAACTAGCCATAGGCATAGTCACGCTAGGAGGAGCTAGCAAATTCAACATAATACTCCCTCTGCCACTCATATTTAACATGGGGTCCCCTTGATTCCCATTGGTCAAGGCTAAATTATTACCATTCCAATTTATCCTTGCTGCATAAGCCACTTGCAAGTGCGACTCTACTCCTTCTACTTGGGTAATGGTAGTGTCAATATCAGCCAAAGCAACACTACTCAGCTACAACTAGATATTAAAATCCAATCCATGTAGAAAATATTGCAACTGGGAAGCCACATGAATGGGAATATAAGCATTAAGTTTGCGAAGAACTTACTTTAGTTTCTTGGATATTCCTGGACATTCTCATTTGGCTCTTAGCATGTTACATTCAAAACATTCAACCAATATTGCCCACCCTTCTCAGGGGCAAACTCCCTATGGAAAGCCATAAAGAATTGGGCATTGCTAGTTATGGTTCCGGCTTCTAGACCGTGATACCACACTACCGCTCTTCCTTTTAATGTCATGTTGAAGAACATCATTAGGTGTCCTTCATCTTGGATTCGATAGTTGAACATGAGCCTTTGAAACTCCTTAATGTGGAGTTATCCATCTTCTTCTGCTAATCCATGAAAAATGGGCAACGGTGCTTCTAATGCCGACAGATGCGGTGTACTTGCTGGAATTGTGATAGGTTGTGCCATAGCTACAACCGGATTGACAACATGAGTTTATGTAGGAAACACTACAACCCCACTTGTTGTGGGTTGATTAACTAGAAATAGGGAAGTACCAAGACTTCCACTTGCACTCCAAGAGCTAGTCGTAACACATAGGTTACTAAAACCACTGCCACTTATGCATAACGGCCCCTCCTTTGAGGAAAATAGTATCTTACAATCTCCAACCGCCGTCTAGCCCTCTCAGCACGTTCTGCTTTTTGTATTTCAGCTTGACAGTCCTTGTTAGAGAGGACATAAACCAACTATTTGGTCCCTTAAAACCCTAGATTCGAGAACCACCACTTGTTGGCGGCTCCCGGTAGATGCACCACTGATGGGACCTAAAATTGGCTGGCACTAGCTATGGCACTAGTCGGACCTCATGCATACGACAGACAACCCCATCACACGGCCTCGTGGGCTAGGATCATCTAAAACTCATTTTGCACTAAATGCTTATGACGATTTTGCATTTGTATCCAATATGTAGTCCAACGTTCACCTTCCCTTCTCCTAAGAGAGAGATCCCATAACATATAAGCATAATGCCTCGTAATACACACATAGGAAAGCAGCTCTCGGCGGCTGATTGCCGTGGCTCCACTACGACTCTTCTACACCTCGGGGATTGGCCCCAAGATGCATCGCTAAGACATATAACATTTGCACAAACTCCACTCTTTCATAATTCGGCGTTCTAGGAGATTTTTATTTTCCTCACAAAACTTTCCCCAACGGAAGTGCCCGTCGAACCCACAACTTAGGTTTTCTATCCTCTCGGCGTTGGTCAAAGTTTATCAATCAATTGCACTGCGTTCCAGGAGATACCACGTGATATGCTTGATGCAAGGTGTATGACGATTGTGCACAACCATTTTATGATTAAAAAAACCAGCCATTTGAGGTGCAGAAAACAACCTTTTCATGAATTTTAACTAAGTGTTACGTGCTGCACTGCTTTAAGGACTAGCATCAGAACTTCTACGCTACTAGTCTCGTATATTTAATCATGGAACGATCCCTAAATGCTATGCACAAAGAGAGAAATCATAATTTTTAGCTTTTCAACAATTAGATCATTGCACAAACTTCCTTCCCCCCTCACGTTTAGACATTGCTAGGTTGCATAGGTGTAAATGGTTCTCTTTTGTCATTTTTGTATGTAAAAAAAAATAAACACGTACTATTAACATAAAGCATGAGACCAAACTTAGGCTTGACCTCATGCTTTAGCCTCGCCAAACATTCACGCACATAAATATTATTTTTCCATATTTTTTAATGCAAAAACCCAATTTTCTCTATTTTTCGCTATTTTTTCATATTTCTTATTCATGAAAAATAAGTTTTTTCTGATTAATTTGTGTTAGCTTATTATTTTGATTGAAATTTAACATTTTCTCTGATTTTATTCCATTTTCACTCCTTTTTTCCAACTCAAAATCGAAAAAACCACTAATTTTCATTGAAAAATGACATTTTGTAGGTTTTAAAAAATTAATAATGCCTCTAAATCATTACGGGTTCTGTATTTTTATAGTTGCAGCCCTAAAAAATGAGGTAAATAAGATTCAAACAAACATTTATCCCATATGAACAACATTTGGACCCTGAAACAACAAAAACAATCAAAGGAATCTTGGAAGATGGACAGCCCACCAATATTCATCTCTTAAAGCTTTCTGTGCCATTAACCACCCAATGAAGTACTCTCCATAAGCGAAGTCAAGGGATCTTCCAAAATAAAGGAAACCTCGTCAGGCATCACACAGTGGTGATAGATATCATCAACACCCTGCCGATATAATGTGCCTACGATCAAGGAAAATTTCAATGCCTGTTGTTTGATTTTCCTCTTCTCCGATTTTCATAAAGTAGCTCCAGTCTCTCCCGTAGAAAGATAGTGTGTTATAGCAGCATACTAGGAGGGAATAGATGTCGTATCAATCTTGAACAAAGTTTCCATATGACTTCCTTCAAGCAGGAACTCTTTTGGCTCTCCAAAATCCACAAGACAGTCTACAATGCCCTAAAGCTTCAACGACTTGCTCTTAATCTCATAATCAAATTCCTGCAAAGTGATTAACCACTTTGCTAAATGGTCAGGCGACTGTAACTTATTCAACAACAATCGAAACCCTTCTTTCTTTGTATTAAAAACCACCCTCTCCTAAAGAATATAGTGCCTGAACTTTTTGGTAGCAAATACCATCGCAAGGTACAACTTCTCCATATAGGTGTAGTTAATTTCTGATATGCCCAACTTCCGACTAGCAAAAGCTATTGGATGGTACCACCTTTCCTCCCAAATTTGGACCAAACAGCAACTGATACTATACATGGTTGCTGCTAAAAATATATAGAACATTTCACTGCTTTTTGGTGCTTTTAAAACAGGTGCTTTGGTAAGCTCCTACTTCACATCATCAAAAGACACTTTGCAAGCATCACTCCATGTAAATTGACAGTTAAAGGACAATAGGTTTGTCAGTGACAACGTTCTTTTTGCCAAGGCATTGATAAGCCTCTGATAACACCCTACTAATGATAGAAAGCTATGCACTTCCTTTGGAGTACGTGGTGGACTCATGGCGATTATGACCTTGATTTTTTCAGGATTAGTCGCAATCCCTACAAAACTAACCACATGGCCTGACAAGAGCCCATAAGGGACTCGGAAGACGCACTTCAATGGGTTAAGAGCTATGCAAAAAATTTTGCAACGCTCAAAACACTTATAGAAAATGATCAACTGTCTATCCCTTACGGTAGTTGCCTCCAGATCATCAATGAATACTTTCAGCTCCTCTGGGGAGATGTCTCCAAAGGTCTTGTCGGTTGTTCTTTGCCACGAACCAAGTGCATTACACAACCCAAATGCCATCACATGGTACACAAAGGTACCGAAGACTGTAATAAACGTCGTTTTTAGCTTATCTTGCTCAGCAATCACCATTTGATTATACCCTACAAAGCAGTCCATAAACGAATATATTTTCGTACCTGCTAGCTGATCCAAAATTTGGTCAATAAACGACAACGGGTAGTAATATTTAACAGTCTGCTTATTCAACTCTCTAAAATCTACACAAAGATGGATTTGATTATTCTTCTTCTTTCTGATCGCAAACTGGTGAGCACCATTCAGTATGTTGAACACGAAAGATCAAACCCGCTTTCCGCAACTTCTGTAGTTCCTCGCACAACCCGTCCCTTAATTCAAAGGGCATATGCCTTACTTTTTGATGTACAGGGCAGGTAACTTCCTTTACATGAATAGTATGCACAACTAGACTGGGAGGAACACCCCAAAGTTTGCTAGAGCTCCAAGCAAAGATATCGCAAAACTCTCAAATTAAGGACACATAATCCTCTCTTTCTTTCGAACTGAGCATAGACCCTAATTTAATTGGCCGTGAATCATTTAGCATATCAAGATCCAGCTCAATAACGTCCGCGTCTCTTATTCGATCATGAGGCTCTATCGGCTCATTCAAGGTTATCTAATAAATATCCTCTGTAGTGGACCCTTCCTTAAATCCATCACTCAATGACGTCTCACTACTAGATGGATCATATACTGTTTCTAGTTTCAGTGGAGGATAGTGGAGCTCTCTCACTCTGAGGAGACTGAGGGTAAGCATCCACTATTGCACGATGGACACCTTGACCTAGAATCACTCGACTAGTGGATATATCGACTTGACATTGTGTCTGTAGAATCCAGGGCCTGCCTAGCAAAACTCGATAGCTAGGACGTCCTGCAAACCTTATCACCGTAAAGTCCAAATAGCATTCCACTCTCGCAACTGTAACGTGGACCTTAGTAATGCAACCTTCTGGTTGTCTTAGACTATCCTCAGCCATCCTAAGAAGTGTGGAGCCGTCTTTTTGGATCTCTAGACCTAACCTCTCCATCAAGTCTGAAATTATAATATTGATGCAGGATCCAATGTCCACGATAGCGTGCTCCACTAATATTCAATCCACATATGCTAAAACCCTAGGGCAATGCTTTTTAGCATGATAGAACCAATCTTCCCCCACTCTAGCTATGCCCAAAGGTTCTACTATATACCCTATACACAAGATTTTCTTGAATTCCTTCTGTACTCCTGGAGAAAGTTTAATCAATTGCAGGAGATTCACGTGTGGTTTTACTTTGCAAAGGGAACTTGCTAGACCAAAGTCATGGTAATTAGCCAAAGTTCTCTTCTCGCACCAAACCATTCTCTCCTTTGGTCTTTCCATCAGTTTTGGTGCCTCTTTTTTAGCCTTTGCCTTCTTTCTTCGCAATCCTTTATCCTCCTCGGGATCAACTTTACTATCAATAGGTCTTAATGGTCCACCTTCCTTATCAGGATTCATGACTCGCTTTTCCCTAGCATCTTGCTTAGGGCTTCCCTCAACAGGTTTTCCAATTCCTTTGTCACCCTCTTTAATCTTTTGACCTCTTATTACGGCTCGTAGATTAGAAGTTTTAGTATCATTGACATGTACAGCCTCAATAAGGCTGACTCCATTGCCATGAGCTAACTCCTCTACAACAGCCTTTCCTCTTTGTAGTATTTGCCTCGGTCCATCATCTTGTTGGACATTATTCCCTTGTGCGTGATGGTTAACTGGACCTAGTTGTTTAATCCCTTTTTGGAGAGAACTGATCTTACTCCAACAGGTAGCAGCTAAGTGGCCAGACTTCTTGTGAATATCACATTTGACATTCGGGCAATTCCTAGGGAAATGTTGGCCCCCACACCACTTACAGCTGAATATTGAGGGGCCATCCTCTTCAGGGCATCGGCTCCCTATCAAATTATGTCGCTTCTTAAGAAAATTGACATCCACAGCTATTTGTAGATATTTTTCAGAGATCATATCGATGTAGTGCTTCATCATGTCCTTAACTTCACCAAGGACATTAGAAGCACTCGACTCATAGCCGCGATCATCAGTCTGTCCTCCCATGGGCCTAACCACTTGATTAGGAAGTAGCCACTGACCAACTGGGAGAACATTAGGATTCATTATTTGGTTTCCACCACTATTTAGTGAGGCCACCTAACTAGCCATAGGCATAGTCATGCTAAGAGGAGCTGGCAGATTCGACATAATATTCCCTCTGCCACTCGTATTTAACATGGGGTCCCCTTGACTCCCATTGGTCAAGGCCAAATTATTACCATTCAAATTTATCCTTGCTGCATAAGCCGCTTGCAAGCGCAACTCTATTGCTTTTGCTTGGGTAATGGTAGTATCAATATCGGCCAAAGCAATACTAGTCAGCTACACCTGGATATTAAAATCCAATCCATGTAGGAAATATTGCAACTGGGAAGCCGCAGGAATGGGAATATAAGTGTTAAGATTGCGAAGAACTTGCTTTAGTTTCTTGGCATATGCCTGGACATTCTCATTTGGCTCTTGGTGTGTTACATTTAGAACACACAACCAATATTGCCCACCCTTCTCAGGGGCAAACTCCCCATGCAAAGCCATAAAGAATTGGGCACTGCTAGTTATGGTTCTGGCTTCTAGACCGTGATACCACACTACCTCTCTTCCTTTTAACGTCATGTTGAAGAACAACATTAGGTGTCCTTCATCTTGGATTTGATAGTTGAACATGAGCCTTTAAAACTCCTTAATGTGGATTTCTCCATCTTCTTCTGCTAACCTATGAAAAATAGGCAACGATACTCCTAATGCCGATAGATCCAGTGTACCTGCTGGAATTGCGATAGGTTGAGCCATGGCTACAAGCGGATTGAAAACATGATTGTGTAGGAAACACTACAACCCCACTTGTTGTGGGTTGATTAACTGGAAATAGGGAAGTACTGAGACTTACACTTGCACTCCAAGAGCTAGTCGTAACACCTAGGTTACTAGAACCACTACTACTTATGCGTCATCGGTTGCTTCTTTGAGGAGAATAGCATCTTACAATCTCCAATTGCCATCTAGCCCTCTCAGCACGTTCTACTTTTTGTATTTCAGCTTGACGGTCCTTGTCAGGGAGGACATAAACCAACTATTTGGTCCCTAAAAACCCTAGATTCGAGAACCACCACTTGTTGTGGCAACTCCCAGCAGATGCACCACTGATGGGACCTAAAATGGGCTGGCAATGGCTATGGCACTAGCTGGACCTCATGCATACGACAGACAACCCCACCACACGGCCTCGCGGGCCAGGACCGTCTAAAACTCACTTTGCAGTAAATGCTTAAGACAATTTTGTGTTTGTATCCAATATGTAGTCCAACGTTCACCTTCCCTTCTCCTCAGAGGGAGATCCCATAACATATAGGCATAATGCCTCATAAAACACGCATAGAGAAGCACCTCTCGGCTGATTGCGCAACTCCACTGCAACTCTACACCTCAGGGATTGGCCCCAACATGCGCTGCTAACACATACTTTCGCCTCGCCAAACATTAATGCACATAAATCTTATTTTAGCCTCGCCAAACATTAACGCACATAAATTTTATTTTTCTATATTTTTTACGTGTAAAAATCTCAATTTGCTGTAGTTTTCACTATTTTTTCCTATTTATTATCCAAAGAAAATAGGTATTTTCTTATTTATTTGTGTTGGCTTATTATTTTGACTCAAACTTAACATTTTCTCTGATTTTATTCCATTTTCACTCTTTTTTTCCAACTCAAAATCGGAAAAACTACTAATTTCCATTTAAAAATGACATTTTGTGAGTTTTAAAAAATTAATAGCGCCTCTAAATCATTACGGGCTCTGCATTTTTGTAGTTGCAGCCCTCAAACATGAGGCTAACAAGATTCAAACAAACATTCATTGCATATGAACAACATTTGGACCATGAAACAACAAATACAATCTAATTTCTCTGTAAAATTAGAGCATACTGCATGTTTTGCGTGTTGAGGGTTTTTTAGTAATTATTTTGGGTAGCCCACGGACTGACCAACAACCATTCTTGAGTGCTGAACCTCTTTCCTCAGCCTCCTCCTCATCTTAAAGCAATCCGATCATAGTCGGACAAGCATCCTTCAACTCCTCTTCTTCTAGATTTCTTGTATGCAAATCATCACTTAGAGGAGAGAGATGGAGAAGAGAGAAAGACTAGATCTGCATCACCAAAATCGAACAGCCATTGGAGGAGCGGATTGGAGTGATGGAGAGCGAAGATTGGAAGAAGAACATGCCCAAGATCAATTGGGGAGATTATTCTTCATCTCTCCTCCATTTTGATTCATGGCACCCTCTTTTCTTCTTTGTGTGAAAAATTAGGTCCCCCCCCCCCCCACATTTTTTTATTTTGGGGGGAGCCCCAAAGGGTCACACCCTTTGGACTCTCCTAAAGTCCTTTCCCACTTGGCATTTTGTCCTTTGGTCTTCCGAGCACTCCCTCTCCCACGTTCGGTACCCGAATCATGGTCTGAAAAATCGTGGGCATCCATCTTAAAGTCTTCCACTACCGAGCACCTCCCAGGTTCTCGTCTCTCATGCCAAAAAATTATGAAAATTCTCAAACCGCCGTCGAGTGGCTCTTTTAAGCACTTTTTGTGCATTACAACTTAAAATCATACTAATTGCCACCACCGCCTTCGATGAAGTCTATTTTTTCCTTGAAATTTGTAATTTTTGGCTATTTTTAAGCACTTCTTGGCATCAAAATTCATATGTCAGAAAGTGGGTGATTTTGTAAAATAAATATTTAAATTAATGGATGTTTATGTATTTAGAGTGGGCACTTGTAATAAATTAAGCTTATGACTGAAATCCAACCTATTTATCATTTTGTAGCTGAAGACTGCTAGGTATTCACTTTTGTCGGTTTAATTTTATTATTTTCTAACAATTGTGAATGCTTCAATTTATGTGTAGAGCACGTGGCACTGGCGCTGGGAAGCACTAGGTGAATGCTTCTTTATTTCCTTCTCTGAATTCTATACAAGCTATCACCTCACTATTTGTCAACATGATTGTGGACAATAAGTATAGTTTCTGGTGAAGCCATGTCATCAGCAAGAATTGTTTTCTTATTTCTATTTTAATATTCTCTTACTCATTTTTTGCTTCATTACATGATTTACACTAGTGATTGACATCTTTATGCACACTTGGCCACACATCCTTCAGTTAAAATTTTCTAAAGAGTTATTTTGTAGGAATAATGTCCTCCACATGCTCCCTCAAGATTATTTTCAAGCATATGATATATTTCCTCCTTCCAAGCTACCCTTGTTAGAATCAAATCCACTTCCTTGGCATAAAGAATATCTTTCACTAATTTATACCTTCCAAATCTTCTCCAAACCCTGTATTTCTTATCTTTGGGAACATTGGATGGTACTCTCCTAGTTAAGAAAAAGTTTTCTTCCAATTTAACGGTTCCGCTTCCTCTATACAAAGGAAAATATGCTTAACAACAAATACTTGATAGATTGCTTCTTGGGCTGCATTATGACCTTCTTGATTCTCTTCCTTGGGTATATGGTTCAAACTTCTAGCCTCAAACTAATTTAAATCCCTCCAAATTCTATTACACATTCTGTTAAGTTTGGGATTTTTGATTTGCAAGACTCTAAGAATTTACTTTATTAAAAGTAGAGTATCACCTCTAATCCTCAATCTTCGAATTCCCATCCTTTGACAAAGTAAGATGGCTACTGCAATGTTGCATATTCAGCTTCATTGTTACTAGTTGCCTCAAGTTTAATATGGATCATAAACTACAATCCCTCCTCATGACACTTGATGTGCTTTCCGATATGATCCATCGAAGTACATAAAAAAAGAGTTTTTAATTTCGGGTTTTACTTCTTTGTCTTGAAAGTTTTCTTTTAGCAAGAATGAACTATCCCTGTAAGTCAAAAGGTCTATTATTATAGCTTGAGGTGAATTCTCAACTTGAAATTTTTACTGAAATTCCTCAACTTTAACAATTCGTTTTATAACTCTTCTCGAAATATTGCAATTAATTACTAACTATAGCAAAAGTGTATAGCTTGTCAAAATTGTAAAGGGTTTTGGTAGTAAATACCTCCTAAACTTTCTACAAGCTAATATTACACTAATCATTACCAATTCAATTTTAGTATATGTCCTTTCTACTTTCAACTTCACTCAACTTGCAAAATAGATAAGTCTCATGTATGGATAATTATTTCATCATTGCATAAGGAATCCTCCAATAGCATCTTATCCTACTGATGGATTCGAAAGAAAATCCATTTCCCCAATCAAGCGTCTCGAGACCAAGCATACATGGCCTACAGTTCCTTAACTTGTTGAAATACTTCCTCAACTTCTGTAGTCCACTCTAGAGGATCCTTCTTAGCTACCAGCAATGGATAGAGCAACTGACAAACCAAAAGGATGAATCTTAACAGATATCTTACCTTGTGAATGAAAGTCATAAGCTCTTTTGTATTTGCAGGTGATACTTAAGAAATAGAGCTTTAACTTTTTCAGGATCAAGCTCAATTTCATATTCTGAAACCACATGTCCAAGAAGCTTCCCCTTTGGTTGACCTATCTTACATTTTTTGGATCTAATTGACAAAAATGATTGTTTATTCTATCAAAAACTTTATTTAACTTTTGACAAATCTTGTACTATCCATAAAATATCTCAAAAACTTCCCTAGAAAAGGAGCTACTACTTTGTTTACCCTCCCTTGATACCAAGCTGGTCCATTACTAAGTCCAAAAGGTAGAACTCTATAACAAAAATATCCCCATTGTGACATGTCCACCTGTTCCCTTCCAGACACGTCTTAGCAGTCCATCGGAAAGGAGGTCTAGAAAGCTCCACCCAGCACTCCTATGGAACATCACGGGGTTTGCGATCTAGAACTTTCCATGTCTGCCACGTAGCGGAAGTATTCTGGTCGTTCCCACTAAGGACCAACCTGAATCAGGATTTTCCCTAATTGTCATTTCCTAAACGGCAACTAGCGTCGAACCCCGAGCGAACTAATTTACGCAGAAACGACAGGGCCAAAGCCGATTCACGCTGCACTTAGTTCAAGGAGAATGGGAAACGAGAGGGATACAAGGCTTGACCTCTCTGCCATAAGGCATAGTCCCATTCCGTTCCCCTAAAACAACGTAAACCGGGTTATTATAACCTAGACTTTAGGTTAGTGCCCTTGCTATTCATTTCCTTTGAATGATCTTCTTGCTAACCATCATGATTGAGAAAAGTTCCCGGCCAACAGGGACCACCCATTCGTAGGACGAACCCATGGCCACATCCACCACACTTTCCTCAGTTGTTTTAGTTGTCTAATTACCTACCACATTTAGTTGGACATGTATCAAGCATTTTCCTTAATTAGCCCATTAGGCACCGGTTCCTTCACGTAATCATAGCACTTAACATAGAAAAATAGTGTCAAACAAGTTCCTTTTCAACAGGTTATCATATTTATCTTTGAAATACATTTATACAATCCATCTCGTCGGCTTATCCATAATCCCTATCCAGCAATTCACAGGGATTACTAATCCAAGATTCCGCTCGTAGACTAGTATGCGGGCCTCGAGATCCAATCCGGAGTCACGTTGGCCTCTTGTACAGGGCTCGGAAGGTGAGGGATTTACGGCGAGAGCCCCCCTGGCACCCAAGTGTCCTCCTGCTCTCCAAGTAGCGCTCAATGGAGAGACCTCTCACGGCGGGTTCAGTCCACCTTCTCGGCATGGTTAACAACCCCCTTGGTTAGGGTCAAGTAGACAGTCGGGGGTAACTGAGGCTGCCTCTCCCTTCAGGCCTTCAACCTGAAGCATTCGATATCTTTTCAACCTTTAATTCCTTGAGCAAACAAAGCAAACAGTGCTCTTTAAACTGTTAGAAGCACAATCATTTCCAGTGGTCGTTATTTGGCCAACTACTAAGGCACTATGCTTCTCTCCGAATGCATCCAACATTTGATCCGGGATCAATTGCGACTTGGCAAGATCCCCAAGGGTTTTTTTGTTAACCCTTATGTCCTTGGGTTAGGGCCGTACCCTATTAACCCAACTTAACCAATACCTTAAGTTCTATTAGCAGTAACTATGTTATTCCAAATTACTGATTGGTCTTTTGCTTCCAAGCAATTTTCTAATCCCCTTATCTTGGTCACCCTTTCCAAGAAAGGTACTATATCAGGATGACTACTCATCCTTTTACAAGATAAACTTGCGCAAGAATCTGCCAATCTCATTCCGAGGAATTGGTCATTCTCTTGTGGTCAAACCACAAGATCATGCGACTCTGCAACTTGTTGCACAAGTTTCGCATCTAATCTATGGGACTATTTTACCCATCGAACGGTGTCTTCTAATCACGAAATAATGATTAGATAGGAAACATGGTAAGTGTGTCTTCATATCCAATCCGTTCCTGATTGCACTAGGCCGACATTGTCGGTCCTAGGGTTCCAATTCATCACGAGTTTCATCTTTTTAGCGAGCGATCCTTAGGGTAGAAACCCTAGATCGTTTCTCGCAAGTATGTCCTATTGTCCCTACATTCCGTGAATGTGGATAGGTCTTTAGGTTATGAGAGTTTCAACTTGGCAATAAGTGCGACTAGATCATGTCCTCAATGTGCTAAACCCTAGTTAGCACTTGGGATATGTTGCATTGATTTAACCGTTCCTAAACGATTCCTTCACGAATTAGGTGTTTAGGGTAAACCAATTTACTTGACTATTCTTGAAGATATTTACGATACCATTCTCGTAGTCACATGATTCATTGCCTACATATGATTAGATTTACAAACCCTAACTTTTCGGGTTAAGATCAAAGCATATGCCAAGTTACGACATAATTTCTATTGATCCCTCTAGAACATGCATTCAAGATTCATGCTACTAAGCTTTAGGGTTTTATGTTTAAAATGAACCATGCAGCCTTTTCTAACTACTACGCAGTTGGACGAGATTTATGCCAATTGCCTAGAGTTTAATCTACTTCATGTAGCCCTAGAATCATTTCCATGACTTGCAAATTCCTACGGTTGTTGCAACCTTTTTTAATGAATCATTGCGAAGAAGAGATGTCTAATAATGCGACGTGCGATTTAATCTTTCCATGCATAATCGAAGTGTACTACAATAATTTTGATTTGTAAAGATGATCATTAGTTGATCTAAATTCGTTACTTTGCAATGCATAAAAACAACCTACTATGAATGCACAGACGTCTTATGTCCTTCTTTCATTCGTTTCTTTGAAACATACAAATGACTGATTCTTCAATTGTGAGCTATTTCCTTTAAATTAGCCAATGTATTTGAAGTGCAAAAGTGCATCTTATCAAACTAGGTGGATTTGACAAGCATAAACACAACCTAATTCCATGAGTTAACCATGCATGTTTGTAATACTTCGATGTGAATCAAGAAATAGGTAGAAAACCTGGACTTGTGGATTCGGTGAAATGTCCACATGAATGTTAGGAGATGATCCTCCTGCGATTGCGCCTTGTGACTTTTTAGGGGCCATCGCGTATTCGACCTTCTTGCCTTGGCCGTAGACTTATGATCTTGGTCTGTCTCCCTCGCACGCGCAATTCCCTTTTTAAAATAGGGCTTCCTTGACCAATGCACCTTCTTGTGGAATTTGGGCTTTGGAAATGGGAACTTATGAACTCCCCTTCTTTTCATAGACGTTCCGGGAATACAATTGATCTTCACGGAAAGGGGGACATAAGAAAAACCCCGAGTAAAATGGCATGTGGGAGTTGAAATGGGAAAGGGGTTAAAACGCGGCTAATATGGCTTTATGTGAGTCCACGGGAAGGGCTTTAAAAGAAAGTCGAGGGATAAACTGGACTTAAGGAGATTCAGTGGGGAAAGGGGCTTAAAAACCAGCTAATGTGGGAATCCATGGAAAAAGGGGTAAAATAACTTTGTGGAATGCAAGGGGGAAAAGGGCTTAAATCCTTGGGTTTGTAAAAACCGCTTTGTAGGGCCAATGAAAAAGGGGTTTTAATATTGGCTAGTGTGAATCCACAAGAAGGGGGTTTTAAAAAAACCCAGGGTAAAATGGACTTGTGTGGGATGCAAGGGGAGGCTTTAAAAGGAAACAGGGGATACAAAGTTCGCTTGAGAAGGGTCCCAACGTGGGGGGGGAAAAGGGGCTTATGGAGGACCATAGGAAGGGGGCTTTAAAAGGGCCCCTTAGAAGCTTCCAGGAAGCTTCTGGACATGATGCAAGACCACGTGGACAAAGAGGAAGACCAATACGTGGAAGGGCGGCGTCAGCAGCAACCGGCAGCAGTTCGGATGGTAGCTAGTGGCGGCGTTCAGCTTGACTGGCGGCTTCCACTCTTCCTCCTGGTGCAGCAATACGGCCGGCTTCTACAGTCGTCCTTCCTCCCTCTTCATGACTATCAGCCCCACCACTCCTCCTGAGCTTTCTTCCTTTCTTTTTTTCAAGCCCTCTCTCTCTCTCGGCCTGTAGTGTTACGGCTCTTCCTCCCTTACTCCCCTCCCACAAGGGGTTTTTATAGGGTAGGGAGAGGAGACCTCTCTCTCCCACATGGCCAATTGCATGGCCATTCTCCCTCCATGACCTCCAGTAAGAGGGCTTACATACCTGTGCTTCACTCCCTCTCCTGCAGCACGGCCTTTGGCTAGGGGGAAAGAAGGGATATTAAATTTTTTTTTGCCATAAATCTTATCAAGTATCCTATTGACCTCCTCCCAAGAGGAGGTTCTCATGAAGATATGCGGTTTCTTTTACTTCGGTCTTGTTTCTGCCTATCATGATATGTCATGTACAATCGCACCATTTGTATTTTCAATACTGGCATTGTCATTGCATGAGACTCACGCGTGCACGTAATATTTTTCAGTAGAAATAGTACATTCTCTCCCCCTTGGAGGAATTGAGATGTCCTCATCTCGAGATAAACTAGGAATATTGATGGTTGAGAATGCTTTCATCTATCCAAGTGGCTTCCTCCTCAGGATAATATTTCCACTGGACGAGGCATTCTCTCAAGGTTGTGAATCTCAGTTGTCTCTCCCTAACATCTAAGATCCTGTCAGACCGTAGTTCAAGGACTCCTTGACTAGGCATTACAACTTGTTGGTCATCAAGTACATGAGTAGGATTTGGTACATACTTCTTCAATAGGGTGATATGGAATACATTATGAACCTTTAGGTTTTTAGCGAGTTGCAGTCTATAAGCATTAGATCCTAGGCACTTGAGGATCTTGTATGGTCCACAATACCTTGGACTTAGCTTCTTGCAATCTTTTAAGGATAGGGAACTCTTCTTTGGGTGTACGCGAATGAAGACCATGTCTCCTTCCTCGAAGATTCTATCTTGACGCTTCAAATCCACGTATGCCTTCTGTCTATCCTTGGCGACTTGGATGTCCTGTCTTATTGACTTTACTTGGTCATCCATCTCTTCCAACATCTGCCTTGAAGCTTCAACCCTCAAGGTTGGATCTGAGAAGTTTAGAGGACTTCGACAGTCATGGCCATACAATGCTTGAAAAGGGGTCATCTGAATGCTTTGTTGGTAAGAAGCATTGTAGGCGAATTCAACCAAGGGCAAGTATTGAATCCACCTTCTTGGTTCACGGCAGCAGTGTGCCCTTAGCATATCCTCAATAACTTGATTGACTCGCTCCGTTTGACCATCAGTTTGGGGATGGTAAGCTGTACTAAAAGAGAGTTGAGTCCCAATGGCTTTGAAGATAGCTCTCCAGAAGTGTGATGTGAAAAGAGAATCACGATCACTAATGATTCTTCTGGGTAACCCATGTAGTTGAATATCTCCTTGATAAACAACCTTGCAATATCTGAGGCTTTATAGGTTGTCATTACACATCTGAGAGTTCCATCCTGAAGATCGCGCATGGGTAATCACTGCCACAATCTCAACATGGTCTACCAATCTGCGTGTAGCCCAAGATTGCCCGTCGATACGTTGACGCAGCCTAGGTTTTCTACCAGTAGTATAACTAATTAGAGGTGGTTGCATGACAAATACCGGTACGGTCATGAAAATCTTTACCTACGCGTGACTCCAAAAATGCGAAGAACAAGGATGAAGAGCTCCGGGGCAAGCGATCATTTAATTATTCATGGAGTTGATTATGTGTTACAATATGAAAGTTGGCAGCAGCTTATCCTGCAGGGATAGCACATTGTCATTTTGGAGAGTATCACATATAATTCGATATTTAGGAGCTGGAATTAGTATCTGCGTTGTTGAAGGACTGCCAAGCGGTGGCATTGCTGACATTGTTGGCTGCACGATCTTACTGTTATTATACTGCTTTGATGGCGAGGTACTTTTATTATTGTGCAGCTCTTCCAGCTCTAACTCGCGGTCGTGTCCGGGATATTATAGCTCCACTAGTGACGTAGTAGTGCTCCTCCAGTGGAGACCTGCAGAGTGGGCAAGAGGGTCGTCGAAGCATCCACTCGTGGAGGCAACCTGCGCAGAAGCTGTGACCACAAGGAGTTACCTCGCTATTCCCCATCAACTTGGATTATATGTAGTGATGCGCTGGGTAGTTATGGATGAATTATAATTTAAGGAAGATCAGGACTCGCCTGGTTTTCCCAAGCTTTTAACCCCTCCTCATGGCGCATCAGCTTACTAATTATATTTGCAAGTTCTTTAGCCGTGGCCGCCGCGTCAACTATAATTCTATTCAGCCGACCTTAAGAAGAACAAATTTTAGTAGTCAAACAACATGCAACTTAAGAAAAAAGAGAGAAATCAAAAAGCAAGAATGCGCCCGGCCCTCTGTGAAAGACTAGAGAAACGAAACGGCCATGCTTTAAGGAAAAGCTTGAACGCAAGCAGCGCAGTGCAGTGGCAGCCTATTTAATTGGTGTGAGGAACATTTAAACAAAGTTCTGCCTTGAGTATGTATTGGTTTTTTTTAAAAAAAATCTCGTGTAAAGTAACAACCACCTCCTTACATCGATCACAAGTATTCAAAATGGATGGAGTTACTTTTTCTGTGGAAGAAGTTAGCAAGCATGGATTTACACATTCAACATTATCAAGAGTTTGTACCATAAGGATAATACATATTCGAACCAAAATATCCAAAAAGAAATGTAAAGATTATAATCCATAGCCAAATGGCAAATATCTATTTCACAAACACCACAAAAATGACAAAGTATAATTACTACAATTATATTCACCACAATAACATCGCAAAAATATATACAAAACAATCGTTAGCATACCAAATCTAGAATACACAACATCATAATCGTCACTATGACGCACACTAATAACATTGAACTATACCCACAATAAAGAGACTTTGAATCTATGCAAACAAAAAATAAAACACAACGATATAATTTTATATAATCGAACTAACAAAATTTTGCACAAATAAATCACAATTACACAAGATTGTGAAATTATCGGAAGTGAATGTATCTAGACAAATAACAAAACAATGCATATCATATCTACATACCAAAGACCTAACACAAACCCAGCCGACTTTCTCTTTCATATAAAAGAGAAAACAAGAACACGCACACCAAACATATAATATTCATTCTTACAGACTTCCACATAAACATGCTACAATCAACCACAACAAAAATATTAAAAACTTAATCTAGAGCCATTACTCGTACTAATACTCCTCTCTAATCTCATTTTTAGGTTGTGTTAGCTGCTTCCATCTATCGAAGCTCATCTAATACCCTGTATTTTATAAACACTAAGTACAATTATTAATGCATGAACTAAGACAGGCTATGACTTAAGATAATTTAGATAATTTCTTCATCATGATCCATCTACAATTTTCATGTGCTTTTAGATGTAAAAATGAATATAATCTCTACAAACAAAGAAATGAGGGAGTGGTTAGTTGTGTAAAATTATGGGTGCAACAACCAACAACTCATTTGTTTTTTAATTTTTTAATTTGGCCCCTTCTTGCTTACTCAATGAATACATTTTATAAATATTAAACCCACATTTTCTTTTAAAGATACAAAATAACAAAACATGACACAAAAAATATGCAATGAACGTATTTTCTTAATAACCAAGTTTGGATTATATTCCTATAAACATGACAAAAATATATATGAAGAATGTTTACATTAGTTCCAAGTCATAGAGATGTGTACATCAATTCAAAAAGACCTATTGTTGCTTTTAGTACGGAATAATCTATGTAATATACTTTATACATGGATCATAACTCATGGAAGGAGATAAAATTATCATCCGCCATTTGCTCATTGTGCTTTTCATCATCCTCCTCATCATGCCCATCATCAACTTTCATATCGCCTCTTATTCGTCTCCCTTCCTCTCTCTCTACATTGGTATATTGTTGGCCCTATAGATATGGAAAATATAAACTTGAAAATAACTAAAATTTTCTAATGCATATGTAAAAAGAAACGATTCAATTTTTATTTTAAATGATCCATGCCATATTTACTCTATGATGATACCCTCCTCATATAAGTGCTTCCAGATGTCAAACTTATCCCAAGAGTGTGTATTGTTACAACTATATATATCATCTCTCACTTGACTTGGGTCTCACCTATATATACTAACTCTACATCAATATGAATCATTCTTTGGGAGCATGTCTTGTGTATCTCTCTCGTACTGTCTCTCTCTCTCAACATGGTATCAGAGCTATGGATGCGTAGCAACAACAAGGAAGATAAGTTGTTTCATTGTTTATACTTGATTGAATTCTTTGCACAAGTGATGACTTGATACACGAACTTGTTCAAATTAAAAGTATAAGTTAATTTTATCTTTAAAACAAAACCGCTTGTCAATCGGAGTTCTGGATCAAAAGTTATGACGATTCAGGATTCAAGACAACAATTCTGCTCGAATCTGCGATTCTTTATTTAAAACTGTAATTCTAATTACTGTTTGTTAATCCCCAATTACAGCTTGTTAATCGCTCGTCTTCGTTAATGATGTTGATTACGATAAGCAAACATCTTGCTATTTTTAGCGATGTTTTATTATCGTTCACGTTCTTTGCTCGACCGAAATAGCACTTTTCTTATATGCGTCATCCCGTCTTGCACATTATGTCTCTCTATTTCGGGCTTTCTTTTTAGTCACTCAATACTTTTCGTCGTTCTTACGTGCATCTCCCTATTTTGATTGTCATGCGTCTCAACTACGCTCATCTTGATCATGGTTTGCAGATTCTACGATCTCATCTTATTTGTTTTCTCTCGACATACAGGCATGGCCAATTGCGTAATTGTTAACAGATATCCATCTAGCCAACGTTCGGCTCCCTTCTTCCAAGGACAAGGCTTTCCTGGGTGGAAAGCAAAGATGATGCTAATTCTTGAAGGTGACGAATTATTTGATATTGTTTTGGGCGACCTGTCTTGCCTAGTTCAACCTATTGATGTAATGAATAACAATTCTATGATTACTGATGGCCCATTATTTGAACAATGGAAAATTGATCATACTGATTGGATTCGTCGTGACAAAGTGGGTCATTGTTATATATTTTCTGCACTTCCTGACTCACTTATGTTGGATGTCTTTCATTTGGAAACCTCTCATGCTGTTTGGGAGTATCTTATCTGAATGTTTGAGAAGAAATCGGTCACTGAAATTTTATATCTCCAAACTTGCTTGAAGAATCTTCAATATAAGGTTGGTACTTCTATCCACTCTCATATCGAGGCTTTTAAAGACATTATCAATCAGCTTGGTGCTGCCGGCGCTCCTGTTGCTAAAAATCAGATTGCTACTCAACTTCTTCATACCATCAAAGATCCTTTATATGACAATATCATCATTATTTTGTCTAACAAGGATGATATCCACTTTGACAAAGCATGTATATCTCTTATTGAATATTCTCAACGCCATGAGCATCATTTGGAAAAATCTGATGTTGTTTTGGTCACTCGCAAACAAAGGGATTTTGATGCTGCTTTTGTTACTCGCAAGCGTCCCACTTCACGTTTTCAACAGCGTGGACGCCCTAATCAAGGTAGTAAATCTTCTCGTCTTGCTTATCCTAACAAACATTGTTCTTATTGTGATAAGAAAGGCCATGTGGCTTCTGATTGCTGGGCATGTCAATATGATGAGGAGCATGGAGTTGCTACAAAGCAACCTCTCTCGTCCAAAAGTTTTGCTCCTTGTGATTATTGTGCACATACAGATCATCCATCTCGTCGTTGTTATAAATGTAGATATGATGAAGAACGTTCTTGAGCTTATATTGTTCAACAAACTACAACTGATGATGATCATACTCATCAGGAGCTCAATTTCGTCCATCATGATATCTCTCCAGAAAAGGTACTTCATGTTCATGATGGTTCTCTATTCATCGTTGATTCAGGTGCTACTGGAAACATGACATACCAATCGCAGTGGCTTCACAATTATCATTCTCTTCCTGTCAAGAAGTTTGTTTACGTTGCGGATGATACGACTTGTCAAGTCAAAGGAGTGAGTAATTTATATCTGGGGATTGTTTCCCACTAGAATATTAAGAGGAGTTCTTCATATTCCAGATTTGCAAATTAATTTTCTTTCTGTTGCTCATCTAGTTGATCTTGGTTTGTTTGTTGGCTTTGATCATAATCAATGTCGTATAGAGAAAGACAGACATACTATAGCAGTGGCTCCTCGACATGGTAATCTATTTGAGCTATCATTGAACGATACAGTTGCAAATGTTGTTACTGCCGCCGGAGATGCAGATTGCAAATTATGGCATCAACAATTTGCACACTCCGATTTTGCCAAAATTCTTGATCTTCATCGTCATGGTCTTGTGCAAGGTATGGATCTTAAATCTCATCCACGTATGGGAATATGTGAGTACTATGCACTTGGAAAACACCATCGTTTGCCTTTCCACACTTCTACTTCATCACATTCCTGTGCTCTCTTGGATTTGGTTCATACCAATATTTGTGGTCCTTTTCCTGGCTCAAAGTCTCAATATCGATATTTTATAACTTTCATTGATGATTTCTCACGGTACACACATGTCTATCTTCTTCCACATAAGTCTGAGGATTTATCTATATTTAAACAATACAAGATAAGTGTGGAGCTTCAAACAGGATTCTCTATAAAGACGCTTCGCAGTAACAATGGCGGTGAATATGTATCCAATCTGTTTGATGACTTCTGTAAGGATCAAGGTATTCATCATGAGTTTACAGTTCCTTATTCTCCTAAGCAAAATGGTATTGCTGAGCACAAAAATCGCACTATTCTTAATGCCATACGTTGCATGCTTATACACTCTGGTTTGTCTCGAAAGTTTTGGATTGAAGCACTTCTAACAGCCGTTTTTATTCAAAATCATCTTCCAACTACTGCACCTGCTGGTAAAATCCCTATAACAATCTAGACAAGGAAGACACCTTCAGTCTCTCACTTTCGCACATTTGGCTGCATTGCTTATATTCATGTGCCCAAGGACACTTGACATAAGTTGGATCCTCCAGGTTTGAAGGTTATTTTTCTTGGTTATTCAGATCATTCCAAAGGTTACAAATTTTATGATCCTTCTACTCAAAAGGTTATCATTCGTCGTGATGCTATATTTGATGAGAAGACTATGGGTGGCACATGGTCGTCAGATGTTTCTGATGATACACAGTCTTTGCCTAGTGCATTTCCTTACTTGCTTTGTGAGTCTACTAATTCTGATGATTATAAACCTCCTCACCTCCAAAGAAGATTGATGAAAATTTGGAGATCTATGTCGATCTTCCTATTGAGATAGAGCATGTATTCTATTCTATTGAATATAATGTCTTTGATGATGTTATGTTTGTCCAAGAGGATCCAATATCGTATATGGAAGCTATCAATTCGTCTCAAAGGGATCGATGGCAAGAAGCTATGCAAGCTGAGTACGATTCTTTAATCTCCAAAGGTACATGGATTCTTACTGAACTCCCCCCAAGTCGTGTTCCTATCAAATGTAAATGGGTTTATAAAACCAAGACCAAATCTGATGGCTCGTTTGATAAGTTCGAAGAAAGACTTGTTGCAAAAGGTTACTCGCAGATTGTAGGAGTAGATTATCAAGAAACATTTTCTCCCATTGTGCGCTCCACAAGTGTTCGTATGATTTTGGCTTTTGCAACACTATTTGATCTAGAAATTCACCAAATGGATGTTAAAACGGCTTTTCTCAATGGAGATCTTGAAGAAAAAATCTATATGGAGCAACCTAAAGGTTTTATGATTGTAGGAAAGGAGCATCTTGTATGCCAGCTTCATCGTGCATTATACGGATTGAAGCAAGCCTCTCGTTCTTGGTATATTAAGATTGATCAGTTCCTCACATCTAAAGGTTTTGTTGCATGTTTTGTTGACCCAAATCTTTACATCAAAAGGGAGGACAAATGCTTTATTATTCTTGCTCTATATGTTGATGATACTATTCTTGTGTCAAATAATATTGCTTTCTTGGATGCTATGAAGAAGCTTTTATTGACTGCATTTGAAATGGTGGATCTTGGTGAGATACATTCTTATTTGGGTATTCAAGTTCAACGACACAGACAACAAGGAATTCTTCTTCTTCGCTAGACAAAGTTTATTAATGATATTGTTAAGAAGTTTGGGTTAACAAATGCGCACTCTACCAACACTCCCATTATTTCAAGCTCTACCAAGGGTACATCTACAACACGCAATGAAGAATCAGCCATTCATCAACCTTTTGCTAATCTTGTTGGTTGTCTTCAATTTATTGGTTTAAACACAAGACTAGATATTTTATTTGCAGCTAACTTTTTGGGACTGTATCTTTCTTCCCCTTCCACTATTCATTGGAGTGCTGCAAAACATATTCTTAAGTACCTCAAGGGTACTAAGGAATTTGGTCTTATTTATCGTCCTCGAGAGGATTCTTCTTTATCTTCTTCAACTTCTCTTGACCTTATTGGATATACAGATGCTGATTGGGCAAGTTCACACTTATCCATGCGATCTACAAGTGGAAATTGTTTCTTTGTAAATGGATGTTTAGTTTCTTGGTCCAGCAAGAAACAACGATGTGTTGCGGTTTCTACAACCGAGGCCGAATATGTTGCTACATCATTAGCAGCTTGCGAGCTAGTTTGGCTTCGACAACTACTTGCAGATTTGGGACATCCTTTATCATCTAGTACACCTCTTTGATGCGATAACCAAAGTGCTATTAGTCTTACCAAAGATATACAACATAGTAAATCAAAGCATATTGCTATTCATTATCATTATGTTCGACATGAAGTCAAGAAAGGTTCCATTATGGTGGAGCATTGTCCCAGTGATCAAATGGTTGCAGACATCTTCACAAAAGCTCTTAGTGAAGCTCGCTTTAGTTCATTAAGACATGCACTTGGTATTGTTCCAAGTTCTTGTCTCACTGATTGAGGCATGTATCATTGTATTCAAGAAAACTTTATAGTAAATAATTTTTGTATCGTAGGTATGTGTAGGGGCTTGGGTTTTTCCCTTGTTCTCCCGAAGGGTTTTTTCACTCGCAGCCAGAGACCTTTGTTTGAGTGGGAATGTTACAACTATATATATCATCTCTCACTTGACTTGGGTCTCACCTATATATACTAACTCTACATCAATATGAATCATTCTTTGGGAGCATGTCTTGTGTATCTCTCTCATACTCTCTCTCTCTCAACATGTATAGGTTCTCAGTAGCCAACAAGTAATGATATCTTGATCCAAAATATTAAATTACCAAATAAAAAATAAAAAATCAATAAAAAAGTTTTTCATAAAAGAATCTAAGAAGAAATATAGATTTTTAAAGAATTTATCTCCCATATATCAAGGTACCTTGACAAATACTACAAGATACAAGCCTCATACCGAGGTTCAAAGCGACAAAAATGTTCATTAAAAAAATTATCCCTATCATTGCTAAACATGTCGGTATTAGTGTCTCCATAAAACCATTCGCTATTGGCGTCGGTATGGGCATCGGTATTTGTGTTGGTATGTGCGTCGCAAAATCGATGCTGATACTGATGCAAATAACGATGCTAATAGCAACGGTTCGTGACGCGAATTGCAATACCAATAGCGACACATATAGTAAAATTTGCGACACTTATAGCAATAGTTATAGAGGAAAAAACTTTTGTGATAGGGTAGCTTATAGCGATGGTTACAGAGGAAGAAAATTTGTGGAAGGGCATCAAGCTACCCTAGCACATGTGGCACTATGTGTTGTATTTATATCCTACAAATGGATTACATGTTAAGTGTGTAATGGTTGTCAAAATGCATGCAAAATGTACTTAAATCCACAAGAGTGATACATAGAATAAATACAAGATCACTGATGAAAACTCATGGAATCAGGGCAAGATACAAAGGATGATAATAATATAGTATGTAGAAGATACTTGCATAAATCATAGGACCAGAAAGGAAGAGGATGTGCACTCCACCAATCCAAGCATGAGCTATAATCCTCGCCATCTGAAAGCTCATCCTGACCCAAAGGAGCATTGAACAAAATTTGCAAAAAAAACAACTACACATCAGTCCACCATACATAATGCATTTTAATAAAAATAGTAACTACAGACAAGAAAGATGAGTGACTTAGTGGGCCGTTGCATGCATATAGTTTATTGATCAATGCAGTGAGACTGTGCCTCTCTGCAGATTCTCTAGGTTGGTGGGATCGGGGTTTGTAATGGAGTGCTACAAAGAAAAAAAAATACAATTATTAGAAGCACGATTGTTAATACAAGTGATATTGAAAAAAGAAAGCGAGAAGAACAAAAGAAAAACTTACAAAGTCCTCCAGATAAGTCATGTGGCTTCCACTCCCAAGATGATGGACCACCCCTGTCTCCAGTCATGCCCTCACTGTGCCTCTTGCTACTGTCGCCAACGTCCTCAGGAACTAATCTAACTGTTTCAATGTACAATACAAAATATACAAGTGTAGTGTAGTCGCGCGGGTGACATTTTTGCATCAAGGGCTATCGGAGAGATTTTTATCGAAAGGTCGTTCCCACCGGGGATCAGAGGTAGAAGGAAGTAGAGATAGGAGATGGAAGAGAAGATAAAGAATACACAAGAGGCAAACACGATAAAGACAAAGCACAATGAATTAAGTCATTATGTATTAACAAAGCCTAGAATGCCTTGCCTGACTCTACTCAGAAGAATTCTCTAGGCATTAGATCTCCTAGAGCTCCTTCGTAGACCCAAAACATGCATTAAAAATAACCGCTCCTTCTCTATTACTCGGAATCCAAATTTGATGGCTCTGTTGGCTTTGGAAGGGGGGCAAAATCCCAAGACGCATGCTCAAGGATCTCCCAGATCACTTCTTATTCTTTTTCCAGTCCAAAGGGCATTTTTCAGCCTATCAACAATGATCATGACGCGCACGATTTTGTAAATCAGTTTTTTATATGAAAATTCCAATAACTGGTTGAAAAAGGAACTTGTTTTTTGCATGCCATCCTAATCTAAAAGTTTTTTTAGATTTTTCAAATATTTACAATAAATAATAGGATAAAATTATCCAAAAATCTAGTATTTGTGGACCATCTGTGCCACTCGTGCTAGTACTAATGACTCAGATCACATTGATTATCTAGATCAATAAAGAAGTCAGATGATGATGCACTCCAGAGTTTTTCACACTATGCCCGTGTAGTGGCACAACATCCACCCCCTCTGAATTTGCACATCCTCTAGTATGTGCCAAAATCCTAGTTGTCACCGAATTTTGAGTCCTCCTTATCCTCTGCAACAATATCCTTTGCTTCTTCATCTTTCATATCTTCCTGGCTATCCCCTGTATCATGGCGACCAATTTCTTCCAATTCTAGCAACTCATAGGCAATAGATTCCCACCTCGTGAATAATTTGATTCTTTTCCCTGCACTGGAAGTTCTATGGTTGTCCCATCGAGCTCATTTGATGCATAAGTAGCATTATCAAACAGATGTCTTACCACATAAGGTCCAAACCATATTTTGGAAACTTTACCCATGGCACTATGCTCGTTGTCTAAACTGCTATCATAAAACAATACCCAATCCCCATCTTGTATGGTTCTTGGTCTCAGTCTATGTCTTTTGTCAAACCGTTTCTTTTTTTGTATCCTTGCTGCCCTTAATTTTGCAACTGTTGCCTCTATGTCTTCTAACTTTCTTTCCAACTGTCTAATGCGCAAGGCCAACAACTCCTCTCTATTCAACTCCTCCTCCCAAGGTAGCACACTCCATGTGACTGTCATCTCTTCTATTGGCACAATAGGTTTTTGGAACATACATCAATTTTACTGGCATATATCATGTAACAACACTATGAGTTGCTCTGTCAGCCCACAAGGCATAAGGGAGCAATTGTGGCCACTATTTTACCTTCTCTCCACATGATTTTTCCAATGCCTTCACAATAGGTGGATGACCTCTTTCACTTTTTCCATTTTCTTCAAAGTTATAGGCTGAAGTTAAAGCAAGCTTTATCCCAAACCGTGCAAAGAAATCATGAGCTTCATGTGCATCCATCTCACCCCTATCTGCTGCAATTTCGCCCACATAGCCATACTGACAAAAGATCTCTTCTAAGAGAAAAGTACACACAACATTTGTTGTCTTAGTACGTAGAGCTCTCCCTTCCACTTGATTAGTCAAGTCTTCATGAGCAAGTACAAGATACCTCATTTGCCAGACATGTAGGCATCGTGACTAAATCCACCACCCACTTAAAATGAAGAGACAATGGATATGTGGGCTGCAATCCATCCCGATGTATGCACTGAGTTATCTCTTCCTCCAATATGCTAAAATTCAGGGTTCAAAGATTTGATATATGCAATCCAACGGAGCATAGCAATGTATGGGGTAGCATAACTACTAATCATACCCAATATGAGCAAACAATCAGTCTCAATGACTACATGAGCACCCATAAAATACTCCTTATCACATTTAAGGGCTATCCCAATTCCCCACAATTCTCTTTTTACTTGTGGATACCTTCTTTGTTGTTCAATCAATACTTTAGCACCAAAGCGTATTGCATATCTTTTCTCTTTCTCATCATCTTGCCCAATTGCCCATCCAATCCCAATTGGGCTTGTATCAATTGTAATAATAATAGCCTTTCCATGTGAATAGTCAACCTTTCTCAATGTAGGAGCAAATTGAAGAGATGCTTCAATTTCTTCTTTGCTTTCTGATGCTTCCTTTTCCAATGAAATCTCTTACCTTTCCTTAGAAGTTGATATAGAGCATTGGCTACATGTGCAAAGTGAGGAATCCATATCGAATAGAACACACGTGCACCTAAGAATCTCCACACCTCTAATACATTTGTGAGTACATCTTGCATTCTATCAATCCCATCTATTTTTGTTGGTGACGATATTTGCCCATACGGCCCACACATATGCCCAATAATCAAAACCTCTTCAATTCTAAAGGCAAACTTTTGTCCAGAAAGATTTAAATGCACCTCTTCTAGACGCATCAAAATCCTCTCACAATCCACAATATGGTATGCAACAAACTATCTGCTTCCATGAGCATCCATCTCTTCATTCTTTTTATCCACAGTGCACCCTTTGATTGGAACATCATCCAAGAAAGGCATTGTCAATTGTGGTATAAAATCCCTGAGTACCCTATACGTAGCGTTTGTCATGTGTGCCACTGATTTCATTGCACCGTGCGGAAGAGTACACATCCGAACTAACCCCAAGGGAGTCTTCATGGTTGTGATATCCCTGCTTTCAATTGCAAGCTGAAACTAATCATACCCCGAGTAAAGATCACTCAAAGAATAGATCGCTCTACCTGCAAAAGCCTCTACAAATTCATGAACCATAGGATCTGCACCCACATTTCTTATGGTCACTTTATTGACCCGTTGCATGTCTTGCATAAATCTCAAAGCCCCATTCTTTTTTGGCATAGTAAAACAATGATTTGAGTATGGGGCTGAAGAAGGCTCCAAGATCTTCATGCGAATCTTTTCATTTAGCAAATCCATCAGCTTTGGAAGGTAAGCTTTAGGCACTAGAATAGGCCTCAAGTTCCATGGTACATGTGGCACAGTAGATATTACCATAGGAGAGACAACATTTGGATCCACACAACCTAATTCACTTGCCTAAAATGCAAATGCCTTTCCATGCCTAGCCAACATCTTCATAAAACAGTCTCTCTTAGCAGGCAAAAGAAACCCTTATGCATGAACTTTCAGTTCCTCTAATGTTTCAGATGTTAACTAATGACCTATATCTTTACGATCTCGTACGCTTGGCTACCTTGACACTTTTTCATAAAAACCCTCACTTTCTTGTGGAAGTGGCAAAGCAATTGGTTTTACCTTTTTGTCAATTGTCTTATACTTTGTCTCACAAGTGCTTCAGCCCATTGTAATCCCTCCTACTGCTGTTGAGCAAACAATGCTATAACATCATACATGTCCAAAGAACATGCTGACAACACTCTATTTTCAGCCTCATTTTCTGCATGTATAGTTGTTGAAATTTCAAATATAGTTTCATTAATATTCAACCCATAAAAGATGCCTGAAATGCCTTCATTTTCAGTTAACAGTCCCAATGTTCTTAGTTTCTTAGTAGCCTGTTTCATGAACTATTTGTTGTAAATTGAGAATAACCAATAGTAGATACATGCTTCATTTCATCAAGAGGCGAGTACATCCTTTGAACAACACTACTGTAGCCTCGCATTACAATAGTGCTTAATGAAAATCTAGGTCTTTGGATTCCCTTACATTTGGAGCCAAAGGAGACTCTCGAAGTGTATCCCGATTTTTAGGATGATTAACACAAATAGTAAGAAATTGGACTGATTTTCTTCCATCCTTGCTTTTTAATCTTGCATAAGCAGAATCATCATCAAGCCCCTTTGTTTCCATACACTCTCTTGTGATATAGGGCTGTCCCGAAATCATTGCATATGAGGAATTATCTTGCACAAAGAAGTGTTGCTCTTCTTGTACATCACCAATCGTCACTTTTACATTAGGACATGCAGCATAAAGCTCTCTTGACACATTATTAGTAGCTCTCATATGCCAACCATGATCAGTGTCTACAAGCCATGTACCATTTTCATACAATCCACGCTCAATGACTTTTAACTCAGACCCATGGTCAAGTAAAGCAACGCAATGTGTTTCACGTTCCTCTACTTTCACTACCATTTCAGTGGTATCCCTGGCCCAATGATTTCTTGTGTAATGACTTCAAGGAATAAATCCTAGAGTCTCTTCCCCATATTGTTGCATTTTCCTTACTCCACCATGCATATTGCTACAAGACAATGCATTTTCAGCCACTTTCTTCTCTTTTCCACATGATGTCCACTGATTAGTAGGAATTTAGAAAGAAAGAGAAAGGGGCATCGAAGGAGTGTTGGAAAGGGCATTTAAGACCCTAACGAAGAGAGAGCGAGCTCATTTTCACTTACAGGTTTGAGAGAGAGAGAGAGAGCTGACAAGATGCTACATGAGACCAAGGGAGTAGAGGTCACATCGATTCACATGATTCAAGTGCATATAACTCTTGCAAGTGAGCTACCTCAGTTTTTTATGTGCCATAGATCTACAGCTTGCGGGACCTTCGGGGTTGGGAATCGAGCCCAAATGAATCAAATTTGAGCCACACTATGATTTTGGGCAAATGGAATCACATGGTCAGATTCTTAGAATCAAACACTCAAAGTTGGCTGAGAACATTTGATTGTTAAAAATAAGAATTGGACTAGGTCTCTCTGTCTGATCACATATCCACCCCAATCGGAATTGCACACAAAATCAAGATCGGACCCAAACTCGAAATCAGACGTCAAACAATGTAAATTGGAGATCAAAAGTCAAAAATTAGATGAACGATTTTGGGAATAAAATAGAAATTGAAAAAATTGAACAAATGAACAAAATCCAATTTTTAACTTACTTTGGCATTACCAAATCGAGATAGGAACCGAACCCTAGCCGTAGGACACCCCATTGTGCTTTCGAGGCAAGTAGATAGGACAAAGAGCAAATTCTCTGCAACATTTGGCACCTGACACCCGACAATCAAGGAGTGGCTGCAACTGCTAACGATGCCCAATAGAGACCTTGAGCACGCCAAAAGGGTGGCCATAATTTGTGCCTTAGAGACACATTGGGCTGAGAATAAACAAAGGGGGGGAGCTAGACTTGCATTGACTTGGCTGCATTTGCACATCACATTATTTAATCACTTAAAATGCACATGAAAAGTTGAAAGCGTGATTTTGCATAGTGCACAGTCATGAACACTAGTCATTGTAGTTACTTTAACTAGAGGACTATTTGGAATAACAAGGAACTCATACAAGATAACCTAAACTGAACAAACCCACCATTTGTAGAAGTTCGAGCATGAGACTCTAGGAACCAAATTGCTTGGAGAAAAATAGTAACAGCACCATTAGGGACTCGACCTTTCTTGGCTTGATTAGCCTGATCAACACCTTAGTGGCTCAAGAAATAGTCAACATGTTTGGTTCTAGCACTAATCACGAAAATGAGGAGCTTGACATGGGAGATTTCCCAACAATCAATATCTAGTAGATGATGAATCGATATGACCTGCAAACCAAGATGGAGTATCATGGTAGGATACCTAAGGACATCATAGATAACCTTGAGGAGGAGCAAAAATTGGCAAGGAAAGCATTGCAAGGCATAACTTCTTTTACAATTAGGAACAGTGAGCTCAAAGACCGAGGCAAGAAATAGAAATGTGAGAGGTCTAGTGCATCTTAGCACTTGCTAACCAAAATAGGTTAGGACCCAATGTGAAGAGGAAGAGAGCACTAGAAGTTGATCTTATACTGAGTGAGCTTGTCACGAAGTGACCCTTAGATAACATAACTCTAGAGTAGAGTGGAGAGGCCCTAGCAACTTTTTTGCTTGGAAGACTAGGAATCACTCCAAATTCAAAGAGAAAAACAAAGATACCTATACTTGCTATGCAAATCAATAAGCAT
Source organism: Lygodium microphyllum (assembly GCF_053477565.2). NCBI lineage: Eukaryota > Viridiplantae > Streptophyta > Polypodiopsida > Schizaeales > Lygodiaceae > Lygodium > Lygodium microphyllum. Next base: position 116,349,865 of record NC_141157.1, read on the forward strand.
CAACGCGACTATGACCCATATAGCTTCGTAGAGCAGTTTGAGTAGGTATGTGAGGCAAATGGCCTAATAGACCTTGCTTGACATGTGGAAGCTTTTGGTCTTTGCCTTGGGGTTAAAGGATGGACATGGTATACTAGTCTAGACAATGTCAAAGGCAATAATTTCAACAATCTCAAGAGTCTCTTTATCAAGAGATTCTTTGAGGTAGGGTACTTACAATGTTTTCACGTACCCTACCTTAGAGAATCTCAAGGCACTCAGCATACGAGTATGTGTTCCCACACTCAGGGAATCTCAAGTTCACCTTTTCTCGAGTGGCTTGCTCCATTTTGGGGCATCGAGATGAGATATGCCCTAGGTGACCACATGTTTAGCATGCGCTTGGTTCTTGGTTTTTTCCTCCTATATCTCTACCTCTTTCCCGCCCAATGCTATCACTGGCACTGGTCTAAAATCCATCAAGATAAGATTATTATCTTCATCATACAAGACATAAGGGTTCACGTATACTTCATCCTCATTTGGCTCCTTTACGTAATGTATTAGAGTGTCACTCAGTGGATGGGTCATGATGGGTCTAGGTGATCTAGACGTCCTTGTGGGGTTTATATCCATTTTAGGGATAGTTGGCTTTGAATCATTGGGTGTTGGGAGAGGCACTTGAGCTCCCCTTCTAAAATGTGGCGGTATATTCCCTAGGTAGTAAGGCTGAGAGTGTGGTTGTGAGTATGGCAATCATCTCAGTAATCAGAAATGCATTGTGTCAATGCCAAACCTATTGCAATGGCATAAGGTTTGGATCTAGGGGCCATGCATTCGGTCAAAAGGTTGTTTCATATGCAATCCATGCATTACATGTAAGGTCCTGTGTGCCTTCTCATGATCTCTTCAAGCCAAGGTCACTCTAGCTTCACATCCACCAATTCTTGGCTCTGGTTGACACTCTTTCCCTTACCTTGTTTGCTCTGGCTAGGTCTCTCACTAATGGTCATAATTCTTTCTAAGGTTCTAGAGATAGTGATGTCTTGGTTTTGGGGTCTTGATATTTTCTCCTTGAGTAGTTCATCCACTCCTATATCATTGTCAAAGACCCCAGTAGCTAACACGTGCCTTTGCAGCTTTGAGTTGCTCACCAAAGCCTTGTAAAGCTGCTCCCTTCAGATTCTACTTATGAACACAGTGGAGACCACTCGTTTTCTAGGTTGCTTTGTGTCTAGGATTATCTTAAAGAGACTCTGCTCATGGGTGACATAGTCTTAGATATCCTCCTTGTGCTTTTGACTTACATTCATTAGCCTGATGATGAGGTTGCTCTATGGCTAGGATTCCCTTAAAGAGACTCTGCCATGGGTGACATAGTCTTAGATATTCTCCTTGTCGTTCTGACTAACATTCATCAACCTGACAATGAGGCTGTTAGAGTATCCCACCTCAGAGAATTTCTTGATAAAGAGACTCTTAAGGTCATTGAAGTTATTATGTTGGGCATTGTCTAGACTAGTATATCGTATGTCCTTTGTCTCTTAGGCAAAGTCCAAAAGCTTGCATGCATTGAGCAAGGTCCGTGAGGTCGTTTTCCTCCCATCCTTGCTCAAACTACTACAAAAAGTGGTATGGGTCATTATCAAGATGATACTTATTCATTTTCTTAGCAAAAATTGGTATCTTGGTCTAGCTCTTAAAATTTGGGATAATTCCTAGTCCTATTAGCAACGAAGTTACCAGGGCTACTCTACTCTACTCTAGAGCTATGTTGTCCAAGAGTCACTTCAAGAGCAGCTCACTCAATCTGGCCTCTAGTGTTCTCTCCCTTAGCATTTGTTCTTGTCCTATTTTGGTTGGCTAGTGTTAAGATGAGTTGGACATCACGCATTTCTACGTCTTGTCTCAGCTTTTGAGCTTGCTACTCTTGGTTGTAGGTAGCTATACCACACAATGCTTTTGTTTCCAACATCCGCTCTTCCTCAAGATTGGCTATGATGTCCTCGAGTGGTCTACCATGATGCTCCATATTAGTTTGCAAGTCATACTAGGTTATCATTTGCTGGATGTCGATTAAGAATTCCCATAAGTCAAGCTTGTTATTTTCAGGGTAGTGCTGCTTTTTGACATATTCCGGGTTTCTTGAGCAACTAGGGTATCGATTAAATCGATCAAGTTTGGTAGAGCTGTGCCCTTGATCATACATGTCCCTATTGCTCCCTAAGCGGCTAGAAAATTTAAGTCTCTCAATATTTGATGATTGGTGTAATTGGACACTATTCGATATATAGGGGTCTTCTCCTATGAGTGGGTTCATTTAGCTTATCTTATCTTGCACTAGTTTCTTGTTATTTAAAGCAATCCTCAATGCTACACAAGCACTCAGATGCTAGCAGGGTGCTCCTCAAAGTGCACTGTGCAAAATCATGTTTTCAACTTTTTTGGTGCATGCCAAATGTTTAATTGATGTAGTGTGTGAATTCAAGGAAACAATACAGTGCAACACACACTTGTCATGATCCTTTCTCGTGGGTGTGACGGCCACTCTAGCTGGTTCGTTCTCATCTCTATGGAATTCTAGCTGTGTGGTCTAAGGGGTAGTAGGTTCAATCTAGTCTAGGTCTCTATCGAGCATGTGATTAAGGGTCAGTGTGATCGCAATCATTTTTCAGACCATTAAGTTGCAATTCGTGAGTCTGGTGGCCCTATGAGCAATTCTAGGAATTTGGAGTTCTACGGCGGTGTTGTTTAGCTTAGGATGCCCTTGGGTGGGTATAATTTGCTAGAGTTTAGAGTTTACACAGTTTGTCCGAGTGACAATGTCTGAGGTGGCAGTGTTTGAGTGTCTAACTCAAACCGTCCAAGTCAAGCAGTCCAAGTGAATGGACCCTCCACCATCTGAGGCCAAATGTTTGTGTGTGCAAGTGGACTATTTAAGGAGTTTGAATTTGGTTATCTAAGGCCAAGTGGCCATCAAAGGATAAATGTTTTTTTTATTCCGATTTTATGACTCAAATTGGTATGGTTTGTCTTAGTGGACCAAGGACTCAGATTATATGAGAGTAGTAGTGGGACTTAGACGACTATGACTCTGTTTGAGCACGGTTTCAAAAGTTCTAGAATGGTCAAGATCATGCCAAATGTCGCATGACATTGATTAATCTCTCAACTATAATCTTGGGAGCAATTATCCTATACAAAGAAACACTCAGAGCTTACCTACAGGGCTTGAAGGTGTGGTGGTGAAGATTGCCAAGCACGAAATAGTTTCCAACCCTGTAGCTCTCTCTCTCTCTCTCTCTCTCTGTGTGTGCTCTCTCCCTCAACTCAAAAATGAAAAATGAGCTCTCACTCTATCCTTTTGGCTTCTTAAACTCCTCTTTGCTTAGTGTTTTAGCTCCCCCTTCTTTCTCTCTATTGTCTTAATGCCTTGAAGCTCTCTTTTCCCCTGTTTTTTCTTTGTTTTGGGCCTGCTATTATAGCACAAACCCTACTGTGTGTTTATCTATTTTTCTTACTTTTTACTTACCTAAATGCATCCAATTCACAAGTAACTACTTACACTAATCTAACCTACTTATCTAGATCCAAATTACTAAAAAACTTACTTGCAAAGGAGATCGAATATCTCTTCAACTCCCTTCCTTCCTACCTATCTGAAGCACCGATTTGGGGCAAACGTGACTTTAATGCTCAATTTGGATCATGCAAGCACTCAAAACTTGAATCCATTGATCTCGGAAATGGAACCAAACTTCAAGAGCTCTCACTCAACCGCCAAGACACATGAAAACCCTTATTGCTTCAAGTATTTCAAGCCAAGTGCAATAGGTACCTCTCATATAGCCATACACACTCTCACATCTACAAGTGTAGTGAGCTTACCTCCATGCTCGATCAAGTTGCCTCCTCCCTCAAGCACTCTTGTAGCTCCATGATCCAAGGTGCAAGCCCACCAAGAAAGCTCGATCCTTAAGCTCCAAGCTCCATTGCCATGCCTTTATGCAGGCATTGTTATCATCCTTTGTATCTTGCCATAATTCCATGAGTTTTTATAAGTGATCTTGTACTTATTCTATGTATCATTCTTGTGGGTTCAAGTACATTTTGCACTCATCTTGATGACTATTGTACACTTAAAATGTAATCAATTTGTAGAATATAAATACAACACATAGTGCTGCTATAGTCGCTATTAGCATTGAAAATTTAATGTAGGCATCACTATTAGCATCGTAATACCCGTCCCAAACTGTCCCTATTTGCGTCGGTAATTGTGTCGCTATTAGTGTCGCAAAATCGATAAAAATTGTGACACTAATACTGACATGTTTAGTGATGACGGGGGGTAATTTTTGTAAAGAACATTTTTGTTGCTTTGAACATCTGTATGAGGCCTATATCTTGTAGTGCAACTCATTCTAGAGATTGTTTTAATCTTATTCACTAATATTTGTGGACTTTTTCCTCTATCAAAATCTCAATATCCTTGTTTCATGACTTTTATTGATGACTTCTCAAGATACATCACTATTTTTCTATTGTGACACAAATCAGAAACTTTATTATCTTTTAAGCAATATCAAAAAGCTGTAGAACTTCATACTAGTCATCGCATTAAGAAACTTTGTAGTGATAATGGTGGAGAATAGATTTCAAATGATTTTGATGATTATTGTAATAATCAAGGTATTCATCATGAATATACGATTCCCTATTCTCCTCAACAAAATGGTATTCCTGAACATAAAAACATGATTATTCTCAATTCCATACAATGTATGCTCATTCATTCTGGCTTATCTCGATGTTTTTGGACTAAAGTGGTCTTAATAGAAATATTTGCACAAAATCATCTTCCTAAAATTGCTCCTTTAGGTAAAATACGGATTACAAGTTGGAAAAGTGAAATTCCTATTTCAGATTTTTAAACTTTTGGATGTATTGCTTATATTCATGTATCCAAAGAGACTTACAAAAAACTTGATCCTCTCGGTTTCAAAGTTATTTTCATTGGATATTCAAATTTTTCTAAGAGATACAATTTTTATGATCCATCTTCCAAGAAGGTGATTATAAGTCATGATGCTATTTTCAATGAACAACTTATGAGCACGACATGGTCTCATGAGGATGTTGGGCGGACATGGTCACTATAGGACATTGATGATACAAGTCATTATTCACTTATTTTCCTTTTCTATATGATGATGAATCTCCTTTAGGGGATAATATTGACTTTTCAAATCAAGATTTGCAACGTGCACCTATTATTGCTAATGATGGCCTTGGCGTTGATCTTTATGTTGATCTTCCAATTGATAATGAGCATGGTTCTTGTCATGTTTATAATGCTGATATTCTTGAGAATTCTCTCAATACTTATGAAGACCTTGTATCTTATAGTGACGCCATGTCATCCCCACAAAAGGAACAATGGCAAGAGGACATGGAAGCTGAGTTATGAATCTCTTCTCTCTAAAGGTACATGGGTTCTAACTAGGTTACCACCTAGACATATTACTATTAAATGCAAGTGATTTTATAAGATTTTAAAAAAAGTAGATGGAATATTTGACAAATTCAAAGCAAGGCTAGTTTCGAAAGGTTTCTTACAAATTGCTTGAGTTAATTATTAAGAAACTTTCTCACATGTTGTTCATATTACTAGTATTTGGGTCTTGTTAGTTTTTGCTATTGAGTTTGATTTGGAGGTTCACCAAATGGATGTGAGAACTACTTTCCTTAATGGAAATTTAAAGAAATAGATATACATGTAGCAACTAGAGGGATTTGTAGTTAAACACTCTATGGTCTCAAACAATCTTCACAAGCTTAGTATCAAAAGATTGATCTCTTCCTTGAAAACAAGGTTTTATCTCTTGTTCTTTGGATCCTAACTTATATGTCAAGTGTTGCAATAATAGTTTTATTATTCTTTCTCTCTATGATGTGGATTATACCATACTTAATTTTCAATATCAACTGTAGTTGGGAACAAACCCTATTGCCCGTGCTTAATTAAAGTGTTTGAGTCTTTAATTGCTAGAATGAGGCCCTGAATTGGAAGTAGGAAGGTGAACAAGTAATGATATCCAAAAATCTTGATTATTTATACTTTCTTTCCTATCCTTCTTTCCTTTGTTGATGGAATCCCTAGAGCTCTTTCTAGTAGGCAAAAGAATATGTGAAACTTTTGATTTTGATCAGGCTCCCTCATTGACTTTGATTTACAGGTATTAATGTACAACTACCTAAATCATATTTCACTTGCTTTGGTCCCCATACTGTCCAAAATTTTCACAGTGCTTTACCCTTAGACCTTCGTAGCATAATTTTCTCCAATGGATGACTCTTTTTGCAAAACTTCCATTGCACTCCACCAGCTTCCAATACAAATTTCTAAATTATGAACTTCTTTAGTACCATTATATCGTTGTCCTAGAAATGCAGCCTTAATTTTATAGGCAGATTGAACAGTTTTAAGTTGTAATTTTCTAACTACTTTTTCTGAAACAAAATATGAGTGCCTCCATCGTCATGCAAAATAGTTATATCATTATTATTGATTTTACATCATATCTTTAATAAGGCATGCATAGAAATTTTACCAGCAAGGTCTTCAAGCTTGTTAGAATTTTTGCCCATAAGTGTAGCCTCATCAAAGTCGGGCATTGCTTCAAGGTCTTTGTTGGATTCTTCAGCTCCAAGAAAATTCAGATGCGCCGTGGGTTTCTTCTAAACACACGAGTGTTGCCCATGGGACAACGACTCGCAATATAACCAAGACACTTACAATTATAACAAATTACATTTTTGGAAATGGCAATGGAGACACTTGGGTTAACATTTTTGGATTCACCAGATTTAGGCAATTTTGATGGTAAATTGGGAGGTTTAGAATTGGAAACTGATTGACCATGATTATTAAGAACATTTCACATCCATGGCCGTCAGTTAAAACGATTCTTTCCATATTGAGAATTGAAGGTACGGAAATAATTAGAATGAAAGTTGTTACCCATGTTGTTACTGTTGGATGCCAGAAATTGCCTTCGGTCTTTGGACTGCTTCTTTTCAACGTCGTGAGCTAGGGATATGGCTTCTTCCAGATTATTGGGCTTGAACATGTTGACTTTGGCTTGGATGGATGAAATTAAGGAGGACATATACTTTCTCTTGAAGGTAGACTTAGCCACCACTGGCTCCACCATTTGGAGCTGCAAGAGAGTGCTCCAAAATCTTTCTGTGTATTGAGGGATAGACTCATGTTCTCATTGTATGAATAGGTCCCATTGTTGTTACATGTGGAGCTCAAATTCTGGAGGGAGAAAATATACAAGAACCTTCTTACGAAAGTCATTCCACCATAATGCATCTTTCTCAATAAAATAATGAGATGCACATTTAATTTTATCACTTTCTGAGTATTTCTCATTGTCAAAATAAGTTGTGAACTGACTTAACCATGACAGAATTTGGTGACCATCTTTAAGAACATCAAAAGAATTAAATTTGAATGCACACTTGCTTATCTTGGACTCCTTTTGACTAGCGTGGATATCCAAAGTAGCGTTGATGGTGTGAATTAGGTTGTCGTCCTTGGTAGAAATTTTAGTGGTAGGATGCTTGAGGGACTTTAGTTCTTGCTCCAGTTGTACGCGGTATTGATGCTCTTCTTCAAGTTGCATGGATATTAAATCCATATGCTGCTCCAGGGTTGGCTCAAGAAGTGGTGATGCAGAGTTAAAATTGGTAGTGTCGGATGGCCCTTCGTGTGACATGATTGCTTGATGGAGAAATCTGGAGATTTAGGATGCCTTGCAAATGAAAAGACGCCCTGCTTGTCGTTGAAGAATTTTGGCGTGTAAGACCAAAATCTTATGCAGCCTTTGGACAAGAAATTATGGATGGAAGTAGGCAAGAAAGGCAAGAAATTTTTATGGGAATTTTGTGAAATTTATGAAGCTGGAAAGAATTGTGTGAGAACTGCCTCTATGGAAGAGATAGTTAGCTGTGACTTGTGAATATTTACAGAGTCTATGTGATGCCAGGAGGCATATTCCACAGTGGATTCCGTGCCACGGTGGATTCCGTGAGATTTTACGGTGGATTCCGTAAACTTAGATGACCGGGGCTCATACACAAAGAGGATTCTTTGTGCGAGAAGTTGATGGGGACGCCTGTCCTTTTCGGGCGTTTCATTAATTTAGTGTGTACATGGGTGATTCCATAGCGGGTGATTCCGCAAAATGTATATTAAATTAATAAACGTTTACGAATTTAGAGTGCGCACTCGTAATAAATTAAGGTTAGGATTTATTTCTAACCAGTTGATTTATTTATGTAGCTGAAGACTGCTAGGTATTCACTTTTGTCGGTTTAATTGTATTATTTTACTAACGATTGTGAATGCTTCAGTTGATGTGTAGAGATAACAGCAGTGGCGGAGGAAAGCATTGGAGTTTAGCGAGTATTCGACCTTTGGATTATATTTTGATAGGCGCCACGCCTATATTTTGTTATGTCTATTGAGACATTGATTATTGATTATTATTTTGTATGCGCCTATGCGCACGAATATGTTATTTCTATTTTGGACATTGAGATTGGGCATGCCACACCCTATGGGCACCGTCCATTAGCTTTATTTCCTATTTTTGTAGAAAGCAAACTCAAAAGCTAAAAGCTTGTCATATTTTTGTAAATTGGGCTATTATTGAGCATGAAGATTGAAATATACATAAAATACATGCTTTGTGAAGCGCTCACACAAGGCATGGGGGGAGATTGAACCCAATTGGACTCTTGCTTCTTGTCGTTTATGCTTTTTACATTTTTTTTGTGCAAAAAGGTAGAGTTCATTGTTCTTGGGGACCTTCCGGGATTCACTACGTGAGCATTCTGCGACCGATCTGCGCACCAGTGGTATCAGAGCAGAGCTGAGATCAAGAGCTTCCAATCACTACCAATCTCGGGCGAAGGCGGAGCTCCAGGAACGATCGGGCTCTACAGTCAATCTCGTCACGAACCGTCGATACAGGCAGACTTCTGGCAATCAAGAACCCCTGTTTCTACTGTCAGATCGCGAAGGACCAGGCTCTGTAGGCGGAGGACCACGCATCCATCTCCTTCATCAAGTCGTGAAGAAACAGTGAGAAAACAAAAATTTCATCTCTTATTTCTCATAAGTTTAAGCTTAAGTTAAGCTTAGAAGAAGCTTAAGAAGCTTAAGAGCTTCTCAATTTCTCATCGTGGTCTCAAAGGAGGGCCGCGTTTTTCGCGCCGTCACGAAAAACGGCCCCCCCCCACGAAAATCAGACGACTGAAGATTAAGCTTTTAAAGCTTAATCTCCTAAGTCTCAGCTAAGTCACTCCAGTCACACAGGGCAACAAAGTCACCAAACTCCGGGTCCTACACCGCAAAAGTCAAGTTCTGCAAGTCACGTGGAAACAAGTCCTGCAAGTTCATCAAGTCGGCCTAAGTTCTGCAAGTCTGCAACTCTGTAAGTCGGCTAAGTCTGCAACTCTGCAAGTCAGACTAGTCAACTGGAGTCAGAACTGACTAGTGCTCAAAACTCCTAGAAGGCTTGTTCCTATGCAAAAACTCTGAACTGGAAAGTTGTTCGTGGCAAGGTGTTCTACCTATCTACAAGTTCGTTGAAGTACTTTCAGCAAACGAAGACAGAAATATTGCAGATTTTCTGAAAATAGACAAAGAAATACCCAAAAAAATACATAGCCTTGTAACCCCAAATTTGAGCTACGCTCATCCCGCTAACCTGATTTTGAGTGAGAAAGGTTTATTGAGTTTTACAGGATGACAATCCCACATATGGATGATCCTATGGCTGAAGACGACTTACCTGAGCCTACCATGGAACAAAAGCTGGATCTAATCATGCTACAACTGGAAGAAGAGCGAAGGGCTAGGCAAGCATTGCAATCGCAATTGACAAAACTACAAAGAGCGTCCACTGACAAAGAAGAACCTCAAGCTGAAGATTTGATTCGACGTACCATCGACGCCACTCTTGAAGCTCAAACCATTCGCAAGGAATCCAAGATAAGTAAACGAAGTTTCAAATTTCGCACTTTCAATGGCATACGAGAAGGAAAGACTGTTTTATCATTCATTAGCCAGTTTGATGACTATTTCCATGAGGAAATTTATCCAGAAAAAGATAAAATCAAGTGTGTTACTAATCATCTGATAGACAGAGCATCACTATGGTGGACTGTAGTACACAAGAGCATAGAATGTCCTGCTACTTGGGAAGATTTCAAGAAGAAGTTCATGCAGAATTTCCTTCCACCGCAATTTCATGAGAAGGCTATCAAGCAATGGGATTTACTTCAACAACGAGATCGTGAGCCTATTCCACAGTATACAGAGCGTTTTTGGAATGCACTCTTACAGCTACGCATGCTTGAAGATGTACCAGAGACGACACATAAGCGGAAGTATATGTCTGGACTTCTTGGACATTACTATGCTGAAGTGAACATGTTCAAGCCTGCTACCCTTGAATACGCCATCTCATTAGCTCACGACACTAAAGATAAGTTACGCGGAAGAGACAGACAACCACAGCAATTCCAAACCAATGGTAATTATGGATCTAAACAATTCAATTCCAATTTTAGAAGGTTTAATCCAGGTCGTTTCTCATCACCATCTTTCCGCAAGAATTGGGCTAAACCACCTGCATTACCATCCACTGTCAATCCAAATCCTAAGCCTATTCCACAAACAAATCCAAATCTACCCAGACTCCCAGCCATTGCAAATAATGTAACCAAAGCCAAACCAATAGTATGCTATAAGTGTCACCAGCCAGGGCATCTCGCAGCAAATTGTCATTCAAAGAAGCCATCAGCACATATTAACTATCTTGGAGCCATGGACGAAGACGAGCATGAGGATATGCCAGATTTCACTGAAGATGAGGATGATCCTACTACTACTTCCGACACTTTACTAGGTATGCCTACTCCACATTCATTGTTGACTATGAAATGTTTGGTGCATGGAAAGGAAAGAACTATTTTGCATGATGACGGTAGTACTCATGACTTTATTTCAGCAAAATTGGTAAAGGAATTGAAATTACATACAGTACCTACGCATTATCGCATAAAAGCTATATTTTTAGGCACTAGGTACAATGGCACACAAGAAATACAAGATTTAGAGATTCAAATTGGTGCATACATTGAAAGAAGAAATTTCTTAGTTGTCCCATTACAGTCAAGCGACATTATTTTAGGAATGCCTTGGAGACACCAGTATAATCCAAATATAGATTATTCTACGCACACAATGAATATTAATTTTCAAGGAAAATCTATTACATTATATGGTATGCATGCATCTAATATTTTTCCACTGCTTTCACATACTCAAGCAAAACATGCACTACGCAAGAATACTAAATCATATCTCATTTGGGTGAATGAATTGCACGCAAAGGAAAATCATATGCACCCTAGGCATAAGCAATTTCTTGCATATTTTAAGGACTGTTTTGCAGAAGACCTACCACCAGGTTTACCTCATTCACGTCCAGAAGACCATAAGATTGATTTGATACCTGGCACACAACCACCTTGCAAAGCACCATATAGGCACAATCAAATAGAGCAAAAAGAAATCCAGAGTCAAGTTGAAGAATTACTAAATAGAGGTTTAATTCGACCTAACAGTTCTCCATTTGGTGCACCTGTACTCTTAGTCAAGAAAAAGAATAATACCTATTGTATGTGTATTGACTACCGAGCATTAAATAAGATCACTGTAAAGAATAGGTATCCTATACCTAGAGTTGATGACCTTATGGACAAACTGCAAGGATCTTCTATATTTAGTAAAATTGACCTTAAGTCTGGATATCATCAGGTGAGGCTAGATAGATCTGACATATTTAAGACTGCATTCAGAACACAGTTTGGCCATTACGAATTCTTAGTCATGCCATTCGGATTGACTAATGCACCTGCTACTTTCAGTAGAATGATGAACCGTATCTTTCTCAAATATCAATATTGTGTGATTGTTTTCTTTGATGATATTTTGGTGTTTAGTCAAAGTGAAAAATAGCATTATGAGCATTTATCATTAGTTTTTCAATTACTGAAAGAAAATCAATTGTTTGCAAATCCTGAAAAGAGTGAATTCTTTAAGACAGAAATAGAATATTTAGGACATATTGTATCAAAAGAAGGAATTAAAGTTGATCCTAAGAAAATTGATGCAATATTGCATTCGCCTATTCCTAAAAATGTGCATGAGTTACGCTCATTCCTTCGTCTTGCTAGTTTCTATAGGAAGTTTGTACGTAATTTTTCATTACTTGCTTTACCATTAACCAAACTTCTTAAGAAAGGAATTGTTTATCAATGGACTGAAACTCAGCAGAAATCTTTTGACTTACTGAAACGTGCATTAACTAATGCCCCTGTTCTACAATTGCCTGACTTTAACAGACCATTCTTTCTAGTTGTGACCGATGCTAGCGGATCAGGAATAGGAGCCGTACTAATGCAAGACAATCATCCAATAGCATATTCTAGTTCTAAGCTGAAACCCTCTGAACTCAAATATTCCACTTATGACAAAGAACTATTAGCAGTTGTACAAGCATTAAAACAGTGGAAGCACTATTTAATGGGTTCAGAATTCATGATAAAGACCGACCAGCAAAGCATTAGACATCTACTTAGCCAACCCCAAATTTTTGACCGTCATATCAAATGGGCTTCCTTCATTCAAAGTTTTCATCCTATCATTCAATACCAACCTGGAAAAGAAAATGTAGTTGCTGATGCATTGAGTAGAAGACCTGCAATTTATAATATTTATATCATATCTTTTGATTCTTTGATTGCTATGAAAGATACATATCACCAGGATATTACTTTTCATTCTGATTGGCAAAAATTAGTTCAAAATAATTTCATTCCTATCGATTCATTGTCATATAATGATGGATTTATGTTTTTTGAAAAGAGACTGTGTGTTACTATTCCATTCCGATCTTTTGTTTTGAATGAAATTCATTGTCCCCCATATCAAGGTCATAGAGGTATCATATCTACATTACGCATGTTAACTGAAGATTTTTATTGGCCGCATATGGATGCAGATGTATCTAATTTCGTTTCTGAATGTTTGATTTGTCAAAGAATAAAGAGATATCATGGTAAACAGTATGGATTATTAATGCCTTTGTCTATTCCATCTAAACCTTGGGAACATATTTCTATGGATTTCATTACTGGTTTACCAAATACTAAATCTAACCATGACATGATTTGGACAATTGTAGATAGATTTAGTAAGCAAGTATATTTCATTGCATGTAAGAAAACTTTAACAGCATCACAAGCAGCACAGTTATTTTTGAAAACTGTTTTTCCTAACCATGGATTGCCAAAAGTGATTATTTCAGATCGTGATTCTAGATTCTGTAACAATTTTTGGATAACACTGTTTGCAAATCTAGGCACAAAGATTGATTTCTCATCTGCATTTCATCCAGAAACAAATGGACAAACAAAAGCCACAAACAGCACCATTCTAGATCTTTTACGTGCATATACTATCTCTAAACCTCAGACATGGGACACTCATTTACATTTATTACAGTTTGCATATAACAATACACCGCACACATCTACAAAGAAAGCACCTTTTGATGTCATTTATGGATATAGATTACCTACACCTGTTGCATCTTTGTCTAATAGAATTCAGAGTGCTGATGATATTGCTACTATGCATAACAGTATTTTTGATGAGGTTAAGGATATGATTGCTAAAGCCCAACAATCATATACCAAACAAGCCAACAAGAAAAGACAAGCCATGAATTTCAAAGTTGATGATTATGTTTGGCTTTGAATAGAAAAGTGTAGACTGCAAAGTGTAGATAGACATCCAATTGTCAAATTAGCTCCTAGATTTTATGGACCATTTAGAATTATTCATAAGATTAATGATAATGCATTCAAGTTAGAATTGCCATCTCATAGGAAAATTTATAATACATTTCACATTAGTTTATTGAGACCATTTAGAGGCCAATTACCTATCCACCCTGTTTATGAAAATCCACCTTTATTAGAGAAAGAGACTGAAATACTTGAACTAGAAGCCATCATAGACACTAACTACATGACCACTAGAACTGGCCGAAGGTATTCTAGATATCTAGTTAAATTTAAGAACCATCTTGTAGAGGAAGCACAATGGATGCATGCTAGAGACTTAAATGCTTTCCCCACTCTGTTAGCTCCACATTGAGCTAATAGCAATTGAGGTCAATTGCTATCCCACCCCGGGGGTATGATGCCAGGAGGCATATTCCACGGTGGATTCCGTGCCATGGTGGATTCCGTGAGGTTTTACGGTGGATTCCGTAAAGTTAGATGACCGGGGCTCATACACAAAGAGGATTCTTTGTGCGAGAAGTTGATGGGGACGCCTGTCCTTTTCGGGCGTTTCATTAATTTAGTGTGTACATGGGTGATTCCATAGCGGGTGATTCCGCAAAATGCATATTAAATTAATAAACATATATGAGTTTAGAGTGCGCACTCGTAATAAATTAAGGTTAGGATTTATTTCTAACCAGTTGATTTATTTATGTAGCTAAAGACTTCTAGGTATTCACTTTTGTCGGTTTAATTGTATTATTTTACTAACGATTGTGAATGCTTCAGTTGATGTGTAGAGATAACAGCAGTGGCGGAGGAAAGCATTGGAGTTTAGCGAGTATTCAACCTTTGGATTATATTTTGATAGGCGCCACGCCTATATTTTGTTATGTCTATTGAGACATTGATTATTGATTATTATTTTGTATGCGCCTATGCGCACGGATATGTTATTTCTATTTTGGACATTGAGATTGGGCGTGCCAGACCCTACGGGCACCGTCCATTAGCTTTATTTCCTATTTTTGTAGAAAGCAAACTCAAAAGCTAAAAGCTTGTCATATTTTTGTAAATTGGGCTATTATTGAGCATGAAGATTGAAATATACATAAAATACATGCTTTGTGAAGCGCTCACACAAGGCATGGGGGGAGATTGAACCCAATTGGACTCTTGCTTCTTGTCGTTCATGCTTTTTACATTGTTTTTTGTGCAAAAAGGTAGAGTTCATTGTTCTTGGGGACCTTCCGGGATTCACTACATGAGCATTCTGCGATCGATCTGCGCACCACTATGTATGACACGGAGTAAGAGAAGATGAAGTTGATTATGTAAGTGATAAAAGAGGTAATGTAACTTTCTTAATAAGGCATTAAGCCTTTTAAAAAAACTTGATAATTTAGGACAAAAGGACGTCGTGAATGTTGCCATGATCGCAAAAAACAGCCCCCCAACAAAATCTAGATTGAGCTTAAGCTCTTGATTAAGCTTAATCAAAGCTTTTAATTAGGCGTTAAATAAGCTCACTAATCACCTTGAAGCTCTAATACTTCACGAAACATGGCGCCATGATGTGGGAGTGGGTCGTTTTCAATGTTTGAGAAAATAACAAATTTTTTTGACTGTGAATGAGGGGTTGGGGGTTTTGAAGGCCTGAGAATCCAACCGCGTAGTCGGTTCACAATGAGATGAACCGTAGAGTCCATTTGCAGCAGCAGAGGGCTCGCCTTCACGCCACAGGATAGGTGATTGGAAGTCCAAGAGGTAGGCTGGGCTCTGATACCACTGTTGCAAGCAACGGATGCATGGTTTGCACGTAATGAATGGAAGAAGCTCCCTCTTTCTCTCTTTTACTCATAAAATTCCATACGACTCATGAGAAATTAAAAATAGACTAAAAGAGAGGGTAAAGTAAGATGAAGCGACATAAGATTGGGTACAATCTCCTCCTGACATGAAGTGGGCAGCTTCCTTCATGCCGTATTTATAATAATATTATAAACCCTTCTTTGCCCAAGATTTAGGCCCTTTACAATCACTCTTTGCATAAAGAGTTTGAGAGTACTAGAAAAGAGATAGAGTATTCTGAATTAATGGATGTTAGCAGTTGTGCATCCCACAAATCTCTAGAACCATTAATATTTTTTTGGACATATCTTCTAAAAACTATTTTGCTAATAAATATTTACATAGAGGCTATGCGCACACTTTATAAGAAATAGCGGTGCGTCTAATACAATAATCCAATAATTGCCAAATAATCTCTTGAGGAGATAATCTTTAAAATGCTTGCGCATGGTGCGCCTTTCCAATTTACCTTGCTCTACACATCAACTGCCAAAAATTCAAAAAATCATGTTAGAATAGTAACCAACTGAATAATTGCAACTAGCCACATAGATCAATTAATTTGGAATTCCATACAACAATTAATTCACGAAGACGTTAATACTCATGTGGATAAAATGATATTACCCATGTTCACACTTGCATCGACGCTCGGAAAGGATAGGCATCCCCATCGACCTTCTATCTAAGACAATTCTTAGGAACGTCGCATTGACAGAGAACCATTTAAGCCGCTCATCCCTTTGCGTAGGTGCCATCTGGCAACATGTGTGTAATATTTTCGCTCAAAATATTAAGGAGCTTTGATAACTACACGCCCACAAAAACCTATGCAAGTTTATCTCCCACATCGTAATTATTGTAACCTTAATCTGTACCCCGCACGTGCAAAAATGAGCCTTTCATATTGTGCAATTGAGGCCGGGGTTTAAGACCGCAAACCCACGGAGGAACACCCTTTTTGAAGGGAAAAAATGGATAATTATGAAAATTAGGCAAAAAATTTTAATTATCCCTTTCCCCCCCAGCCGATGCATGGCTGGAGGAGAGGAAGAGGTGGAGTGCATGGGGAGAGGAGAGAAGCATGAGAGCTCCACATGTGTGGAGTCTCTCCCCCCCCACCTTAAGCACTATATAACCCCCCCTTAGCCTTGGGGGGAGGTACGAAAAAGAGAATGCTGCTGTGCTGGGAAGAAGGCCACCGCCTGCTGTGAGACCGCCATCGTGATCGCCGCCGCCGCCGCCCATCCCCGCCATCGTCATCAAAGTCCCTCCCCCTGTCTTCAACGCCTTCTTCTTCCTAATCATTGGCCCTCCCAGGACATCTTTGCTGATCTTCAGAAGCTTCTAAGGATAAGCCCATAAGCCTTATTCCTACGTGCCCTTCCCGGGTTTCAAACCGGGCTCGTAAAGCTCCAATCCCTACGCAAGGGAGAAGGTATCGGCCTATAGGCAGGCTCGGAGACCATGAATAGATTCTAGGAGGAATCCAGGAGTTCAAGTCATCAACAATGGCTCCCAAGAAGATGCAAGGCGCACCCGTGGGAGGTTCTTCCCCAAACATACACGTGGACATCCCCACGAGCCCATAAGCCCATGTTTTACGATTTTTATTCCACACAAAAGTAATGCATTAAGCACGATAACTTTCATGGAAAGGGAAGCACTTATGCATGTTTCTAGTTCACCTAGCATAGTTAAAATGCATTTGGGGAAAATTGCCTACTCGAATGATCTACCAAAATTAATGCATGTCATGCAATTGGGTTATTTTCATTTCCAATGTTATGAATGTAAATTACCTATCCATTTTACGAGTTTAGTAGCATGTTGCCTTGTTGTGCATTTCAAAGTGACAAGCCTAAAATGCATATTGCCTAGCATTAAAAGGTTGAAATTGTTAACTGCATCCTTGATTGGCCGTGAAAGAACAAGTGTATTTTACGTTTAGTTAATAACTTCATTGTTATGTCTCGCATGGAAAGAGTTGTCAATGTTTGTTGCACGGCATGAAAATGAAACCCTAGACAATTTCATAATATGGGAATGGAACCACAGACTTGTAAGTTGCATGAAAAAGATGCTTGCAAATGGATTAAGTCAACACTAGCCTTAGTCTTGCATGAACTTCATTTATGATATTGTATCTAAGGGTCGCATGTTACATATTCGTCATGCGTAAATTTCATTTCATCGAGTTGCATTTAGAAAAGATTGCATGGCTTATCAAAGCATGAAATTCTAAAGCTTAGACAAAATCCTAGTAGGTCCTATGTAAGTTATTCTCCAAATGGTCATGTGTATTGACTTTAGCAAGAAAAGATAGGGTTATTGTAAATCTTTTTGGTGCATAGAATCAATGAATCGCAGGTATACATGTATGGTGACATCTTGGAGCTATTTACTCCGTTAGAACAAGTTGAGCATCTCTAGGAAAGGATCGTTCGCTGTCGCAAGACAAGTAGTCCAATTTAGCTAAATCACCTAACCCACAAGGGATTTGTATAGGCATAACAAGTCGATAAGATAAACACCTCAAGTACTATCTAGAGCTTGGCACGTCAGAAATGTAGCCTAGAATCGTACTTGGATGCCGAGTCAAGACCATCAAACCCAAAGGACCCTACCCACATTCACGGAATGTTTGGGTCAATTGGACGCCCATGCAAACAATGATCTAGGGTTCTACCCTAAGGATCATTCAACCTAATGTTAAAACTCAGATTGAGTTTGGAAACCCTAGGAGTGAATGTTGTCGACCTAGTACAACTAGGGTTGGGTTGGGTAAGAAGACACCCTAAACCCTGCATCTTGTCTAAATAAAATTCCTTGACTAGGAAACGCCGTTCAATGGGTGAAATGATCCCATGGAATAGATGCAACACTTGTGCAACAAGTTGCAATGTCGCATGGCTTTGTGGTTTATCCACAATATAAATTTGCCACTCCTTGGAATGAGTTTGGCAGGTTCTAACTTGCAAGAGGATGGGTAGACATCCTATCACATCACCTTTCTTGGGCTGACTTGCCAAGTTAAGGGAAGTTACGTTTTGCCTAGTAGGCAAGGGATCAATCAAGTTAGAGCGACGTGGTCATTAGGATTCAATGTCTCAACTTAAGAAACCTAACGTGTTGGTTAAATTGGGTTGACAGGGTATGACCCTAACCCAAGGACAAAAGGGTAAACAAACAAACCCTTGGGGATCTTGCCAAGTCACAATTGATCCCAGATCAAATGCTAGATGCATTTGGAGGAAAGGATTCAATCCTCAGCAGTTGGCCAAATAAAACGACCACTGGATTGATTGTGTTTGTAATAGTTTAGGAGCACTATTTGCATTGTTTGCTCAAGGAACTAAAAGATGGAAAGTTAATTAATGCTTCAGGTTGAAGGCCTGAAGAGAGAGGCAGCATCAGTTACCCCCGACTGTCTGCCAAACCCTAACCAAGGGGGTTGTTAGCCGCGTCGAGAGCGTGGACCAAACCCGTGGCGAGAGGTCCGTTGAGCGCTACTTGGAGCAGGAGGACGCTTGGGTGCCAGGGGGACTCTGGTCGTAAATCCCTTGCCTTCTAGGCCCTGCACAAGATGCCAATGCGACTCGGGATTGGATCTCGAGGCCCGCATACTAGTCTACCGAAAGAATCTTGGATTAGTAATCCCTGTGGATTGCTTGATAGCCTTCGGGCGGATTATGGATTAGCCTACGGGCTGGATTATATGATGTTTTCCAAAGATACATAAGATCAACTGTTGAAAATGAACTTGGTTGACACTGATTTTCTATGTTAGTACTAAGATTACATGAAAAAACCAGTGTTTAATTGACTAATTAAGGAAGCTATTTTATGCGTGTCCAACTAAATGTGGTAGGTAATTGGACAACTAAAACAACCCTGAGGAAAGTGCGGTGGATGTGGCCATGGGTTCATCCTACGGATGGGTGGTCCTAGTTGGCTGGGAATTTTTCTCAAGAAAAATGGACATCAAGGGACTTTTCTCGAAGGGAATGAACAGTAGATAACGCTGACCTAGAGTTCAGGTTACTAGAATTCCGATTTATGCTGTTTTAGGGGAACAGAATGGGACTATGCCTTATGGGAAGAGAGGTCGAGCTTTGTATCCTTCTCATTTCCCATTCTCCTTGAACCAAGTGCAGCATGAATCCGCTTTGACCCTGACATTTCTGCGTAAAGTAGTTTGCCTGAGGTTGGACGCTAGTTGCCATTCTAGGAGTTTGACCATTAGGAAAACCCTAATTCAGGTCGATCCTAAGTGGGAATGGCCGGAATACTTCTGCTACATGGTAGACTTGGAAGGACCTAAATCGCAAACCTCGTAACATTCCATGGGAGTGCTAGGCAAAGCTTTCTAGACCCTCTTTCCGATGGGCTGCTAAGACGTGTCCTACGAGTAAACATGTGGACATGTTACAGTTGGTATTAGAGTGAACCAACGAAGTATTTTTCTTTATAAGAAAACTTAATAAGGTGAAGTGAAGAAGATGTTGCTATAAAGAAAATTTCCTTACTTATCGATGCAATCTTGAAGAATTATGAGGCATAGAATAGATTCATGGTGTTCTAGGTCATGTTTATGACCGTGATGTATACCTTGGATTATCGATAAAGGATCGTATGAGCATCCTAGACCACATTTACAATCAATCGCCTCTGTACATGGAACGGAGATGGGCGGGTGATTCAGGAATCTATTATATAGTTGCCCACCGATTTGCGTACCTTCAAACCAACCTAAAGAGAGTCAAGTGGTTGGAGGACCTGAAGATCGTGAAGCTGTTCATCTCTGTTGAGGCTCACGTAAACACAACTTTACATATCGGAGGTCGGAAGGTCAAGCTGAACACGTATGTGTACGAGGAAGTGACCCACATAATCCCCGCCGACAGGATCAAGGTGTTGGGTTGCTATGAGAAGAATGGGTACCGAAGGAAAGGATATCCTAATCTTCCAATGACTTATTGATTCCTGAAGATCCATGACCCAAATCCATACTACTACCCAGTTCTCGTAGCTGAATGTAACACAACCTTATTCTCCCCGAATTAATGTATCAGCTTGATCTACCATCCCAAGAAATATTGTACTCCGAAAGGGCTACGCCCATATGAATGAAATAAGACTTCTTTTTATCAATGATTGTCTTGTCTATGAGTATTTATAAAAAGTTAAGTGATTAGGTTTCTTGGCTAAAAGTTGAGTTGGGTATAATATGTAATGTAAGAAACGTTTAGCGAGTTGTTAACGTTAAGAATCTCAATGCTCAGGCACAACCCCAGGTACAGATTCCTTGTCCGACCCCTATACCAAGTACGGTCATGATTTAGGAGAAGAAGTTTCTTCTCGAGCAGATCAAGCCACCAGAATTTGACGGCTTTCTGTCCAAGTTGATGCTGAGATTTGGATCGAGTCCACAGAAGATTACTTTGAAGCGGTCGGTACTGCACCCGCCAACCAGGCAATGCTCGCCAAGCTAAAGCTCACCGGCAAAGCCAAACTTTGGTGGAAGCAATGGTTCAGAGACCAAGGGATCTCGGAAGGGACCATTACCTAGGAAAAGCTAAAAAAAGCTGTGCAAGGAAGATACTTACCACCTGCATTCCGCACACAGAAGATGAATGAGTTCTATGAGCTGAAATAGCTTGGTCTAACCCTTGATGCATATTACTCAAAGTTCATCTCTCTTTTGAAGTATGCACCACAGATTGATATGACACAACAAGTGTCAAAGTTTTGTGTCGGATTAAACCCGCCTGTAAACACCCATCTTGAATTCAGACCTTAAAGACACACTCATTCCAGGTGCCCCCATAATTCATGAGGTGCAGGCCAGTCCAAGAAGTAACAAGACTTAGTCTTATAATGATCATAACAAAGGAGTATATAGGTCCCAGGTGAAGAGGGTTCAAGGTCAAAACTAGGGACAAAGGAAGAAAGCAAGGACCAATAATGTCAATAACTTTGTTCCTACCCAAAATAATGGCCACAATCTCCGTTGCTTCCATTGCAACGAGCCCAGGTCATTTCAAAAGGCAATGTCCCAAACTTGGTGGAGGACAACATCAAGGACCATTCCAAGGAACCGCCCATGGCCAAGGAGCCGCCACCCGAGGCAAAGGAAGAATCGCCTACGTTGCCAACATGGAAATGTGCAATGAAGAAGACCCTACCATGGAAGCAGATTTTGAGAGAGTAATAGTCCATGCCGCACTTCACAAGAAAGGCCCGAATCTCCAGTTTTTGGTGATTCAAACACCATTGGATTATCAAGGTAAAGGCTTCAAAACATTGATTGATTGTGGTAGTACGCATTTCTTTATCTCACCAGCTTGTGCAAGAAGATTAGAAATACCCACAATAGATGCACCTACCTTGCTTGTGGAATTAGCAAATGGTCGTGAGGTCACTTGTACCATGAAAACTGCTAAGGTGGAATTCTTTCTAGGAGGAAAGTCAACTTCGGTCAGATTCAAGGTCATGAACCTAGGTATCCATGAGTGTTTGCTCAGATTGGATTGGCTTAAACCTAATGATGCCCACATTCATTGTGGAAAGGGAAAATTTTCCTTTCGAAAATCTAAAGGGGAATTGGTCATAACTCAAGGAGAGGTTGGAAAGCCGAAAATTCAATTGGCCAAAGCATCTCGGATACTAAAGGGAGTTAGAAAGGGACTACCTGTCTACTTGATTAAGCTTAATAAGCTAGATCAGAAGCAGGAGTCTAGTGAAGAACCTTCATGGCTAAAGGAGTACGGGGACGTATTTCCTAAAGAGCTGACAAAACTTCTGCCTCAAAGGGAAGTTGATCATGAAATTAAGCTAGTGTTAGGAGCTGCACCAATCGCAAAGAGGCCATATAGGATGTCCATCCTAGAAGCGATTGAGCTGAAGGAGAAACTCAAGAAATTGTTAGATCAGAGCTACATCTACCCTAGTAGTTTGCCATGGAGAGCTCCAGTGCTGTTTCAGAAGAAGAAGGATGGAATGCTTCGGCTGTGTATTGATTACAGAGGGTTGAATCAATCAACCATTAAGAACAAGTACCCTATTCCAAGAATAGATGAACTTCTTGACCATCTTCAAGGTGCAAAGATCTTCTCCAAGATTGATCTTAGGTCTGGATACTATCAGATAAGGATCAAGGAGGAAGATATTCCAAAGACGGCATTCAACACAAAATATGGACACTTTGAGTTTCTAGTCATGTCGTTCGGGCTGACAAATGCACCTGCCACCTTCAACAAGTTAATGCAGGATATCTTTAGGCCATATCTTGATGACTTCGTACTCGTCTTCTTCGATGATACCTTAGTCTACTCCAAAAAAGAAAAAGATCATGAACCCCAGCTTCGTACTGTCCTTGAGATAATGAGGGCACACAAGCTTTATGCCAAGATGAAGAAGCGTGCATTCTTCAAACGTCAAATTGAATATCTGGGATTCTTGTTAGCGGAAGGAATCTCAATGGATCCAGCCAAATTCAAAGATGTTCTGGAATGGCCAATACCAACAACTGTCAAGGAAATACACAGTTTTCTTGGATTGAATGGATGGTACAGGATCTTTATCAAAAACCATGCTTTGATTGCAGCGCCTCTGATGGATCTACTGAAGAAGCAAACATCAATTGTATGGTCACCTGTTGAACAATCTAGCTTTGATAGTTTAAAGCAAAGTTTGGTATCAGCACCTATCTTGAAACTTTCGGATCTTGGTAAGGAGTTCAAAGTAGTAACTGATGCTTAAATAGATTGTGTGTGGGAGAGTAACTTAGTACCTTGGTGTGAATAATACTTAAGGGAACATTGAGGTTTCAAAACCCTAATTGAAATATTATAGGGTAAAAAGCTTATATATCACAAAAAAGACCAATGATTACTCCTGTGATGTTGCATTTGTGGGCTAGCTTGATCTCTTGAATTGAATACCACATTGATCGTCATAGTGAGATGACTATGAAGAATATACCATCTTGATGCTAAGCTGATGCCTTGGATGTTGATATTGATATGGATAATGGTACTTCATAGCCTAGATGACACCTTGGAAAATTGTTATTGGACTATCACAATAATGATTGGTAACTATTATAGTAGTCATCAAGATGTTGATAAAGCTACTTAGATGTCAATAATGATTGTGCTTATTGTTGCCTACCAAGCTAGCTATCAATTATACTAATGCCACTTAATCTGGTGTCTATGATGGACTAATGGTTGCTTGGTTCTAATGGTAATGTCATTTGTAATTAGTTGCAAACCAATCAAGAGTATGCCTAAGATGACAAGACCATCATTTCTTTTTTTTCTAAGTTATTGTTTCATTGATTAAGCCAATGTTCACGCTGGTGTTGGAATTTGATCTCGATGAAGCTTTTGAAGATTGAAAAAATGATTTTAGAGCATCCTCAGCTTAAAGGGGATGCATGATTAATGTTTAGATAACCTTAATGAATAACAAAATATCTCTATCCTAATATGATAAGTGGCATCCCCTCTCCCTCTTTCTCTCAAACAATGAAGTTGGTAGAGGAAGGTGAGAATAAAAGAGGGGAGAGTGAGTGTGTAGTTGGAGAGGATAAGCCTAGTAAAGAAGGTAGGTGGTGGATGGCTTTGAAGAATTCTCTCTCTCTCCCTCTCTCTCTCTCTCTCTCTCTAAAGGAGAGGTGATAATGAAGAATATAAGCTATGCAGATGAATATGATAAGAATAAACAAGAAATAGGTGGACATGATAAAATGAAATCAAGATAATGAAGATAAGGTGCATGTGGATAAGGTTAATCTATCTTGATATGGATTCAAATCTCGATTGCATACAAGAAATGAATCTAAGGATTAACTAAGTAGAAAAAAGTTGGAAGCTAATAACCTAGGAGCTTGGTGTGCTTTAATATCATGTAGTGAAAGTGATGGTAAGAGAATTAGAGAGAGGCAATGAGACAATGAGTTGGAGAAAGAATCACACTTGTATTGGACACTTACACACTTGCATTGAAATAGTTGAGAGTACACATATATATACAATAAAGATCTAGATATGGTAGGTCTTCTTAGTGGAATATCCTCCAAATGTTCTAGATCTATCTTATCTAGTTCTCCTAGATATCTAGATATTGTTTTCTTAGATATTCTCTAAGTGCATGTACATATGATTACATTCTAATAGACTCTTTACTAGGGCCTTCACGTTGGGTTCACCAAAGATATGGGGACAGTACGGATGTAATGGCCAAATGATATTGAGTCTCATGAAATATACATGACAATGCAAGAGCTAGTAATTATGAAAAATAAGACTAAGATGAAAAGCTAAGACAAACATTAGGGTATTCACACCCTATCCGATCCTTTAGACCCAAATCACATTCTCATTTGAGACTCATAAGAAACACTCTTAGTTCTTAGCCCTCCACTTCATGCAATCATACTAATCTGAATAAATTAATATGGAAACACATGCTATTAGAGATTGGAGCATATGAGGTTACTTATGTTGAGACTACTTCTAATGTTTGAATGTATAATGCTAGGTAGATCTGCATGTGCAATACAAGTAAGTAAAACATGCTACCCTATAAACTTGAGGACTCTACATTAATGATTTTAAGCCTTATTAATTGTAATTGAGTGATCTACTAAGTTATATTATGTATGAAGACATTATAATGTTCATTTTGACTTGAGGTGAAGTTGTAATGCCGTTTGTGCTAATAAATTTCCATGTTTATAGGTGGTGGAGAAAAAGGTCTACTTATTTCATTATGCATTGGTTATTTCTTGAAGATTTCAAGCTTAGCTTCTTATTTTTGAAGAATCATTTTGGCCTTGGATGCACATCCTACCTCTTTCTTGTGTTTTGGTTATTGTAGAAAAGTTACCTTGATTGAAAAAGTATTGAAGCAAGAGTTTCTCCCTAATTCTATCAAGTAAGCCCATTTATGAAGTGCTCATAATCTACTTTCCCTGTGCCACAAAATGATTCTACACATCTCCTTAAAGAAAAACTTAGAAAGTTCTCAAATGTTTTCGATCATGGTGATGGTAATTAACCTAACATTACTAGCAATCATTGCATCATTAAATCAAGATTTAACAAGCTTACATATGGATTTGAGAAACTTATGGGCATATTATCCAAGTACCACATTTTTAGTATTCAAAAACTGGGAATTGGGAGATTCCCAAACTCACTAATATTGTGTTGAAAGGTCTTTTGGAGGAGGATAATGAGTATAAGGCCAATAGAGGAAGAAAAATGTGAAGATGAAGATGCTATGGAAGGGACATAGAGGCTATTCCTTATCTCTCTCTACCTAGAATAGATGTGAAAGATCATGAAGATAAGGGACATAGTCAAGGGAAGGAGGAAGATGGAGACAACATCACAAGCATAGGGGTTCACAAAAGTTCTCAAAGTGCTTTTATGACTATACCACAATGGATTGATGTTTTAAAGCATTTGTAGAATCTCAAGTTTTACAAGAGAATTTTGGAGGAGTACAAAAAGATTATGGAAGCCTAAGTAAAGACCAATGCACAGATGTCTCTCTAAAAGGCTGCAAAATCTTTTCTTGAATCAAAGAGATGAGTGTCATGAGCAAAAGAAGACTTCCTAGAGCTCCCTCTCGTATAACAAAAACGTGGAAAAAAAAAACAGCTCCTTCTTTGCTACCCGGAACCCAAATCTGATGGCTCCATTGGCTTCGAAAGGAGGGTGACACTCGGGACACCTGCTCATAGATCTCTCAGATCACTTCTTCTTCCTCTTCCAGTTCAAACTGCAGTTTTCAGCTTGTTGACAGTGATCACGATGCCCATGATTTCGTCAATCTATCTTTTTTATGAAAATCCCTTAACTATCTGAAAAAGAAACTTGCTTTTTGCATGCCATCCTAATCTAGAAGTTTTTATACTTGTGCAATTTAGCATCATCACTAATGCTCTCCACATACATGGTCAAGTTCATGAACTGATTTGTGTATTTATGTATAGTGAGGTTACCTTGGTCAAGGGTGTACCACCATCTCGCCAACCTCTATTTTTCCTTTGGAGACATAAAAACTTGGACCGTATGCATTTTCAAATCTTCCCAATCAATGAAGTGCTGATTCTCTCAATTGATATAGCACCACCATGTGTGGGCAAATCCTTGCAAGTGGAGAGAAGAAAAAAGGATTTTCTGATCATCTGTGTAAGGGAAGATATTGAAGTAGGACTCCAACTTGGATTTCCATTCCTCTAAGTCATATGGTGAGGGGGATTGCCCATTGTACTTTATGAGGATGATCTTGTCACACAATTCATTTGGGCCATGCTGCCCACGAAACCCTTTCTGTCTAAACATCCCATGGTGGCCATACATGCCTTGCTATCCATACATTCCATGTGGTGCATTAAGCCCATGTTGTCCATTATAACCATGTTTTCCATGATTGCTAGACTAGCCATTCATACCATATTTTCCTTGATGGGGCTAATTAATGTGGGGTGCATGGGGGCTCCTAGGGAGAGGGGGAAAATTTGACCAAGGGTGGGGCTAATTCATGTGGGGTGCATGGGGGCTCCTAGGGAGAGGGGGGAAATTCGACCAAGGGTGGGAGAATACCTCAAATGGATGTTAGTTGCATGGTAGACGGGGGAATTCAATAGGGGATCATCATGCACATGAGAGGGTTCACCAATCTCATAGGTAGGAGGGGAAATTCCCTTAGCAACAAGTATACACTATGGACCATGCAACGGTTCTTGATGTGGAGGATGCCTAGACTCATGTCTAGAGTCATTGGCCTTCTCTTGGGATAAAGCAGTTGCTAATTGAGAAACAAGAGTAGTGAGTTGCTTCAAGGTTTATTGACTCTTCGAGTTTGAGAGAGCCATGGGATCAATCGCCTCATCAAACTTGGACATCATTTACCAGTGGTTGGTGACCATATCATTATGTTGTTCCATATGACGAAGCTCATACTAACAGACAGTGTGATTGAGAAGGGTGTACCGGTCTCTTTCAGGCATTTCCTCATGTATGTCACCATGGTAATCATGTGCCAAGCTTGGTTCCTCATTCATGGAGGTCCGGGAATCTTTAATCTCCCTTTGTACTTCCTCTTGGGTCTTTCTTTTGCCTTTCTGGCCAGCCATCTGGATGTAGTCCACATGACCTACTGTTAGTAAAAGGGGCATAACTCTTTGTAGGAAACTTGAATTGCTGCAATTTTTGCCTTGAATCGGAGGGGAAAAAGTTCTCTTTGATATGAACTATTAATCTTTGTGACATAAAATGATTAGAATTTTTTGTAATGGATTTACTGTGCCTATCATGGAGCGGTCTACACCTTGTCCACAATGACACTGAGCACAAAAATGGGCATAACTTTCAAACTGTAGCTCCAATTGAGGAGTTTTTTATTCAAAGTGGAGGGACAAAGCCCTCTTTTAGGTGAGCTATAGGGTTCACTTTTGAATTCAAACTAGATATTTCTACAATAGGATATTCTTGACTATCTTGTTGGACTGTGACAAAAAACACTACTTGTCCCTTATTGCCAAAGCCTTACATGGATAGAGCATAGTGAGAGGGGATTTATCAGAGACATCAACAGAAGACTAAGAATACTAATCATGATCCCAAGAATCATTGCATACCCATCGGCTGTGCCATTAATGTATAAGTACATTCACTGTCATGCATCTCTTTTGATTGCATGCACTTTAAGTGTCATACATGGGTGCCATTAGTATTGTGGGTGTCCAAGAGGGGTCATTGGATTAGGGGGAGTGGATCTCATGGAAGTATGTGCACATGCATACAAGTATCGCGCTTTGAATCACCAAGAGGTGGGAAAAGTTCCCCTTGGTCCGGGTTGTGCACCCCTTCAGGGTCTTAGGTGGTAAGAGAGGGTAACCTCTCTTTTGTCTTACCACCTCGCCTGGCATCGACCTTTTTCCTAAGCTAGAGTATACATGAAATACATTTTTATTAAGCAGTCAGTATGAGATACATTGAAAATGAGACATCACTACAACAAAAAGGCCTCATAGACGCACATTTAGACGCGATTTTTGAATATAGAGAAATTCTTACGGGCACGTCTATCCGCCCGTCTATTTGCGTGTCTACCATTTCGTGTCTATAATCGCATGTATCAACGAATTTACACGCACAAATAGACGCGCAATAGACGCACATATACACGTGCATATAGGCACACTGGTAGACGCGCTTTTACAAGCACTGATAGACATGAATGGAAAACAAAAAATGTCCTTTTTAAAAAAAAGATATTTAATTTCTTTTTTTAATTTTAATTATGAAGAGCGTGTATAAGTGCATGTAGTCTGCATTATAGACGCACGAATAAACGCGAATTATCTGCAATTTAGACGCGCTGATAGATGCGCAAAACAAAATTGGAAAAAAAAAACCAGAGCTCTCTGGTTTTTTTTTTCCCCCTCCCATACATCAGATTGCATATTTGGGAAAAAGACAATGTATCTTATGGGCACGAGAATTGAAAATAAAAGTCCATGTATTCATTATATATCAAAGCATTTACAAGGGAAGTTTAAGTGCTTGCGACCTAAAGCATGGTCGCAAGCAGTAGGCTCAAAGAGATATCATACATATACAAAAAAAGAAGGCCTCATGAGGAGGTATGGTGCTCCTCTACAAATCTGAAGAGGAAACATCTTCGCTAGTACCACCATGGCTACTAGCGTCGCTATCCCCCTCCTCGCTATGCTCCACATCCGGGTTCGCCTACACACACAAAAGATTAGGGTTGCTTACATAGACAAGGTGGAGAAAAAGTTATAATTAGTTATACTTTTAATAGGAAAGTAAGAAAAACATACCTCCTCTGGCTATCGAATCCTCACAGCCCGGTTGTATTGGTCCTCAGTGATGAGACCCTCCTCATAAAAGTGAATCCATGTCGCTGTGCGGTTATGGCCTCGATGATTACCTACCTCTCTAGGAGTAGGTGTCCTACCAATGATGGTAGTCTGTAAAACATTTAGAGATATACAAACAATTATGAGTCACAATATATTAGACTAAAATATATAAAGAATTGAAAGAAATATAAATTTTAAAAACTAGAAATCAAAATATACTTACAAAATCTGCGTGCCACGACTCTCTACCGCCCGATCCGTAATGCGATGATCCCATTGTTTCCATTTGGATCCGTCGCGCCTCTGTGTGCTGGCGACTCTTCACTTTCTCAGCTGCTTTCTTCTTGGCTTTCTTCCACTCTATGCAGTGGCACATAGGTGGTTGGCTATAGGCTCCATGCCCCTCCTCCAGTCTCCGCAGTGAGTCCCCGGCCCGTGTCATGAGGTGGGATCTTTTGTTGTGAAGCATATCCCTTACTTTTGTACATCCCCAATCATCCGAGAATCACTGACCCTCAGGATTTGGGTACCTTCTATGGACTGCCCTCAACACCTCCTGCCACAAGCTGCTTTTCTGATTTTTGAAGGCAATGAAACAATCTTTATACGTCGCATGCACGATGCTCCTCATGTACGCCATTACATCCCTTCCCTCATCATCATGAAAGATGCCACCAGCATCTGTAACTCTATAGTACTGGCGTACAACCTCCTCTACATGATCTACTGGTGAGGGTGATGGCTCGCTACCTCCTAGGCAACCCCCACACAAGCCTCATCCTCCCCCTCGACTCTCCCTCCTCCCTCTCTGTCGACTACCCTCTGCCTTGTTGGATGCACGAGCTTCTCCAGATGCACCTGCTTCTGCAGATGCTTGTGCTTCAGCCGATTCACGTGGAGCACGTGGAGTACCTGCAAATGGAGTACCTGCATATGGAGTACCTGTATGTGGAGTACCTGCATGTGGAGTCTGGGAAGTAGTGCCAAGCAAAGACGCCAGAGGCATCCCAGACATGACACTGAACACCTCGTCCGCTGTGAGAGAGCGGCCAAGGTGTCTGGCCATCTCTCCCATGAAGTCTTCCCTACTAGGAAAACCTCCAAAAAATGCATTGACCCCCCTGCCAAAGGAGGCCAATGTATCATTCATGCGATCCACATCTGGGTCATTGCTAGATGAACCAGGATACGACATCTGCAAAAAAAACATACGAAAAAGACAAATTTATTTGCATACAAAAAATCATATATTACCTACATTTTCAAAGAGCTTTCTTTAGACATTGAGCATAACACTTAAGTGCTAATGCTTCTCTTAAACAAGAAAACTGATAAACACAAACATGGGATTGGTTATATTCATCATTGCAAAAATATATTTTTTACTACCAGAACTCGGAGACCTGGCACGTGTATCCCCGCGTCTAAATTGCAGGTTAGACGTGCCCTCAGACGCGCTCTAGAGTGAACCTTCTGTCCAGCACGTCTATTTGCGCATCTAAGATGCAGCACAGGCGCGCTGTCAGACGCGCATCCCAGGTCAATATGCGTGTATAATCGCGTGTAGACTGCAGGTCAACCTTTTGTGCAACGTGTGTATCATCGAGTGTACACTGCAGAGCACACGCGCCAGCACACGCACTCTAAGATGCGCCCTCAGATGCTCTGAGAGGAAACATTTTTCGCGTCTATATATGCGTCTACACTGAGATGTAGACGCGCTATCAGACACGCTCGATCGGCCGATTTTAGGCCGACGACCGCCATTGATGATTTACAAAATACAATACATAATGGAATCACAAATCCTAAATAAACAGACAGAGCAGAGAGAGGAAGAGAGAAACAGAGAGAGAGAGAGAGAGAGAGAGAGAGAGAGAGAGAGAGAGAGAGAGAGAGACTCACCTTGGGTGTTTGGTGTGGTGGGTGGTGGCGCTTCTTCCTTCTCCTTCTTCCTCTCCTTGGTAAGTTACCCTCCCTTGATGCTTGCTTGCTACTTCTTCTTGTTCTCCTCTTTCTTTTTTTCTCTTTATTCCTCTCCTTGGCTTTCCTTTTTCCCTTCTTGTGTGTTTGAAATGAAAAAAGAGGTGAGTCATGAGAAGGTGAGGCATGAAGAGACTAGGTGAGTCATGAAGAGACTGCATGTCGGCTAAACTCAAGCTTCAGAACTGCAAAAAATGCAGGAAAGGAAAGGCGTAGTTTGAAAAGAAATGTTTTAAGTATGGTTTGAATTTTGACATGTGCGTCTATTTTTGCGTGTATATGTGCATCTATTGTTCAGATAGACGCGAGTATAGATGCGAATATAGACACGTAGTTAAACGCGGATATAGACAGGCATTTGGGATTTATCATAATTGAGGTATTGAGGTGCAAGATACAAGTGCATCTTCATCCTCTAGAGATACAAGTGCATCTGCATCCTCTAGAGATTTCACATTGAAGGCCATGTTGTTGTGGACTATGCACGACTTTCCAGGATACGGAGAGTGTTCAAGTACATGTATATAACTCTATATTTGAAATTCAAGACTTGAATCAATTGCATTTTATTAATTCACTTGTTTTTTCAAGTTTAACCGCGTGAGGATATTATGCATGTCCTATTTGCGGCCTCTAGTCCGGCACGTTTAAAGAAGGTTATCTACGACAATCATCATCGATTTCTTCCTATTGACCATCCCAAATATGTTCTCCCTACTAATGGAATGACTCCACAATCTCTAACCATTCGAGATTGGAAGGAGAGATGGATTAATGTCGACAGCCACCCTCCACTCGGCATGATTCGGTAAGAAGTGCATTTCTCTCGATTGACTTTAAAGTATTTAGCACGATGAATTGTTTACATAATATATTGTTTGTTTGTTAGGTTCTCTATATTTTTTCGTCTTCCGTACTAGACTGAACTCAAGATCAATCACCTATTGGACCCCATGCACATATTCAAAAATGTTGTATCTACATTATGGGATCACTTAATAGGGGCTCGTGATTCAGTTAATGTAAGGGAGGATTTACTTAACATTGGTCGCATGAGACGAGCTTGGCCATGCATTGGACCTAGAGGAAAGATTGAGCTACCCCATACACATTGGATGTTGTCAAAGAACGAGGAAAAAATAGTAAAGGAACAAATATATAGCTTTCGAACACCCACAGGAAGTATGAGATGTCTCAAGGGAGCCTTCATAAAGAAAAAGAAAAGAGGTGTGTAGCAACTATCTGGTTTGAAGTCCCACGATTGGCACAAAATGATTCAAGTAAGGGTATCTCTAACCATGAATATAGTAATTAGTGGAGTAACTATGTGTAAGCTTTGGGGTATGATGACTTTTTCCTCAACTAATCATTTGATCTATGAATATTGTTTACATTCAGTTCGTACTTCCTACTAGCATATCCCATTGTGTATCCAAAGATGTATGTGATATCATTTACAAGATGGGAGACCTTGTGAGGTGTGTATACATTGTATTTTTTTCATTATATATCTTTGAATTTCTACACAAAAATAAACAATTCTCAAATACATCTTGACAGATACGTGAGCTCGAAGGAAATTGATCCAAACACATTGCAAGATCCTCAAGTATTATCGGTTGAGGTGGTTTGTTTGGTGGAGGAAATTTTTCCTCGATCCATTTTGACTACTCAATTACATTTACTCATACATTTGATTGATGAGATCGCACTTTGTGGGGCAGTTCATGTAAAGTGGATGTTTTTTCTTGAGCACTTCATGAAAATCTTGAAAGATTTTGTGAGGAAAAAAGCACGGCCTGAGGGAAGCATGGCTGAGGGTTGGTTAGTGCAATCATCCCTTGTTTATATCTCTGAATATCTTGCTGAAGTGGATCCCTCTCAACCATGACTATGGAAAGATGATGAAGACTTGAGGATGACCTCTATAGTACCTCAAAGAAAAGGAATGAGTAAAGTGCTAACAAAAGAAGAACTTCGTAAGTTAAATAGTTTTTGTGTGCTCAATAGTGATGTAATGAGCAAATGGATGACACTATATAATGAAGCAAGGGCAAGAAAAAAAAGAAAAAGACAAGAATTTCGCACTAGATATGGACGTAATGTTTCTAGATCATCTAAATGCGCTCCCATGTCATATTGATATAGATTGGTTACATGAGGAAATGGAGAGAATGGAAAAAGAGGAGGAAATTAATATATCTCAAGAAGAGTGGGAATACGCACGAGGTTGCTTATCAAAGGTGAGACATACTATTAATTAATTTGTTTCTATAAGTTTTATTTTATATAAATAATTGACATGTTTGATCTTTTATCTTTTACTACTAGTGCACATTATTCAATGCACTTTGGTGTGAGGGTAAACATCTTCGAACTCAACGTATAGATGAAAAGAGAAATGCCCAAGATTGTGGTGTCCTTGCTCACTTCGAGGATGCCAATGGTACCATGCAAGGTTATTGTGGCTTGATCCAAGATATTCTGAAGCTTGACTTCAGACGATTCTTTATATATGTACTGGATGTGAAGTTGTTTAAAGAAGTGGTAACAAATGGTGAGCATTGCACAATCAGACATCATCCAAGAATGCTCCTACTGATGAGGAAGTCTTCTGTGCTTGTCCCCAAGCTTGAGCTTCAAAGATGGGAAGCTTCAAGTGAATATTTCATGGCTACCCACAAAGCTTCCATGCATGCTGAACTCCATGTCTTCATCCAGGTGAGAGACATCATTCACAACTAAAGAACTTGTGAGGTTTGAGCTCTCAGGGTTAGAGATGGCTTCAGCTTGAAGAATCCATGGCTGCCCAAAATTGTCCAACTGTTGTCCACCTTGAAGGCTGAATCCCAGGATTAAAAGTGCCAAGGGGAAGAGAGAGGTATGTTGAATCAATGCCCAAGAGTGGCAAGGAGTCAAGCAGGAGTGGGGGAATGGCAGGAGGGTTGGGGGGGGGGAATAGGGAGCCAACGCAAAATGCATTGCAAATTGTGGGGGCTGTCCTATAAGCCTTTTGGGAAACAACTCCCTCAATTCACTACTTAATGAGTACCTTGTGGGGTCAAGGATGATGTTGGGGTTCTTTTGGGCTGGCAGCCATGGCAGCTTGTAAGAGAAGAGAGAGAGAGAGAGGGCTGGATCAAAAAGTGACTGATTTTTTTCCTCTTCCAACTCCTAGGACTCTAAACTTGGCTTGGAACCCTTAAAATTTGCATGAAAAGAAGTGATGACCTTCTATTTTAACTATTTTACCTCTTGATATGTCTAAGTCTCCAGCCATAGCTCCTGCTTGCTCCAAAAAGTTCAAGTTAACTACAGTTCTTCTTGTTGTACCTGTACCTGTAAGTTGAGTAACTAGGGTTTTTGAGATTTGAAAAGGAAGAAAGGAGAAAAGAGAAAAGGACCAAAAGCCTAAAGCTCTAATACCACTTGTAATGAATGAAGCTGAGAGGAGAGAGGGGAAAAGTTGAAGAGGGAGAAAGAGAGCAAGAAGAAGAGGAAAGAAGACTAGAAAAGAAGAGAGAAAGATAGAAAAGAGGAGAGAAGGGAGGAGGAAACCATGGAACCAGGAGATGAAGGTGAAGAGTATGATCTTGATAATAACTGGTTTCCCTAATCTAGGGCTCTTACACCTTATATACCCCGGTTAGTGTGACTAGGTGTGTAAGCCCTAGTTGGTGTGCATCCTTCTTGTTACACATTACTCTTGCACATCACAGGAAATTTACATTCACAAGCACATCACATTGCACTTGTCGAATGCATTACACTTGGGGCTTCTCTCCTAATCTTATCAAATACTTCCATGCCATGGGTTGGATTGATGCATGTTTTGCACCATTGTTGAGTACTAACATGGCATGAGGCTCACAGCATTTATATGAAATAAGTCTTAGTTGCACGTTGTCATGCTACTACACGCACACAGTGTGAAAAACTCCAGAGTGCGACTTCTTATTGATCTAAAGAGAAAATTCCATTAATGTTAGTGTTTGTAGTGTGGATGGTCCAAAACTACTAGATTTTTGGACAAGTTTAGCCAAAATTTTATATTTTTTATATTATCTCTTGTAAAAATTAAAAAAAACTATAGAAAACTTCTAGATTAGGATGATATGTTTAAAAAACATGTATTTTTCAGCCATTTTGGGAGGATTTTATGTAAAAGGAAGGATGGATGAAATCGCACGATGTGCAATTGCAGTTTTTAGATGGTCAACAACACTCCAAACTAGGAGATGAAGGAGTAATCTGGTAGAATTATAGCTAGGTGTGTTGCTATTTTAACCCCCTTTTGGATCCAATGGAAGTATCGGATTGCTAGTCTAAGCAGCATTGAGGAAGGTGTTTTTAAATGCATGTTTTTGTCTACAAGAGATTTATATTCTCATAATGTAAAAATAAATTGACAGGATTCACCTCTCCGAGTATTCTTCTACCACTTCTATTTCTTTGAGCCCCTTCTCTTTTGCCTACTCCTCTCCTTGAATCTCCCTTCACCTTGTTGTCTCTTACCCCCGCGGTAGACTTTGGACCCCAAATACTCTAATAGTGGTGAACCCGACATGATAGTCAGCAAACAGGTGTGTAAAGATGGGGGATTCTGCAGGTTCAAGTGATAGTGATGCTTTACAAGAGATGATTGCTTTTTTGTAGCAATAACAAAAGTAGTTGTTGTTATAATAGTAGATGCAAACTCAATAGGAAGTAAAAAGAATTGACTCCTTAGCTATGAATGCATTGCAGGCAATGGGACAAGAACTGAATTAGTTTAAGGGTCAAAATGTTTCAACCTTCATCTAGTTTTAGGAAGAAAATATGTTGTTTCATGGGGCATTGCAGTATGCATGGGGGTGATATTTCTCCCATTTGGCCATGCATGCATTGCATGATCAGATTGATGAGTTACACAGAAGAGATGCTGATTGGGAAACTTTTACTAAAGCTTTGAGAGAATAGCTTTTCTTGGAAGATGCAGGATTGGTAACTAAAAAAACATTTATAGATTGGATTGAAAATCCCAATAAAGGGTTGGTTGCTACAACTGTGCTCCCTGAATTAGAAAGTCGGTATGCGCAGTTGGATGTCGATGAGGAACAATCATTGGAGAGTCCAAAAATTGATTTGTTTCTGAAGGCTATGGGTCCTGTCTCTTGCAGGAGAAGCTGACTGATCATTTAGAATATGCCTCTTCCTAAATGGGTTTAAAATCATATTGGGCTAATGTAACTGAAGCAGTGCGTATGTTGGTAAAGAGAGAGCGGATGAAATTAAGATGGGGTACATGTACCACACTTGCCAGTGCTGAGATTGCAGCCAAGGTGCCTGTAGCTTTGGCAAAACAACCAGCTATACATGTTGGTCCAACTCTTAAAGATGATATTGTGGATGAATGAATCAAAGGCATGCATGATTTGAGGTTGAATTTGGCAGAAATCTATGCAAAAGTCAAAAATTTGGATGCTAAGGTAGAAGAGAAGGTTCACAAAACAACCCAAAGGCCGTATAGAGAAGGATAAAAGAGGAGATGCATTTGGTGTGATAGTTTATAGCAAGAAAAGCAAGATTTTACAACCTACTATGAAATGGAAGAAAAAAGGTTAGTCTTTTGGAGAGATAGCAAAACACATGCAATAGAAAGTGGTCTTCCGATAGAGCCAAATTTTAAAAATGTTGGCATGTAGAAGAGGTTGGAAGAGATGGCTGCAAGGACATCATTTGTTGCCATAGATGCAACCACATATAGGATGAGAATTGAAAGGACTAATGAAGCTTGTAAAGGAGGCATGACTGAAACAAAGCATCGTGTTTGGAGATGCAAGCATTAGATTGCATGGAAAAAGGAAAAACAACAATGTTTGAAATGGTTGATACAAGTTAGAGTATACGAGGGAGAACAGGATGGAGTGCACCAATGGATCCATTTTCAGCCAATGCTTATTTGGCTAAGTTCATAATCAAGAAGCTCTTGTGGAAGAAAAGAGAAGAAGAGATGAGGACATTGTTGGTCCTTCCTCTTCAGGCCCATCTAAATGCATAACATCAAGTAAAATGGAGAAGTAGAAAGTAGCCAAAAAATCTAACATGAGCATGTTATGGAGGATGTATCTCAAGAGAAGAAACAAGAAGGGAAGAAAAGGGGCAAGTAGCCCAGTTATAGATTACAATAATATCTTCAAACTCCCAGAAACCTTTAAAAAGTCTTGGAGGATTGCATACTTAGTAGTAGAGTGGCATTCACACTTGGCATAGCTCTTGGAATCGCAAAGCATAAATTTCATTATGCAATCATTGATATGCTTAAACGAAAAAGACAATTTCATGGTGAGGTTTTGCAAGCGTTGATGTAGGTTGACAAAGAGATAGAGAAACATCTTCACAAGGAATATGATGATACATGTAATGCTATTTTGGAACAAGGTGATGTTGAAAATGGGTTAAATGGGAGTGTAGACAACAAGCTTGTGGCTAAAAATGGTATTATGAGATACATCCTCCATAACATGAGCATGTTATGGAGGATGTATCTCAAGAGAAGAAACAAGAAGGGAAGAAAAGGGGCAAGTAGCCCAGTTATAGATTACAATAATATCTTCAAACTCCCAGAAACCTTTAAAAAGTCTTGGAGGATTGCATACTTAGTAGTAGAGTGGCATTCACACTTGGCATAGCTCTTGGAATCGCAAAGCATAAATTTCATTATGCAATCATTGATATGCTTAAACGAAAAAGACAATTTCATGGTGAGGTTTTGCAAGCGTTGATGTAGGTTG
The DNA here is from genome assembly GCF_053477565.2 of Lygodium microphyllum. NCBI lineage: Eukaryota > Viridiplantae > Streptophyta > Polypodiopsida > Schizaeales > Lygodiaceae > Lygodium > Lygodium microphyllum. The sequence goes on from NC_141157.1 coordinate 116,388,301, forward strand.
ACAAAGAGATAGAGAAACATCTTCACAAGGAATATGATGATACATGTAATGCTATTTTGGAACAAGGTGATGTTGAAAATGGGTTAAATGGGAGTGTAGACAACAAGCTTGTGGCTAAAAATGAGCATGTTATGGAGGATGTATCTCAAGAGAAGAAACAAGAAGGGAAGAAAAGGGGCAAGTAGCCCAGTTATAGATTACAATAATATCTTCAAACTCCCAGAAACCTTTAAAAAGTCTTGGAGGATTGCATACTTAGTAGTAGAGTGGCATTCACACTTGGCATAGCTCTTGGAATCGCAAAGCATAAATTTCATTATGCAATCATTGATATGCTTAAACGAAAAAGACAATTTCATGGTGAGGTTTTGCAAGCGTTGATGTAGGTTGACAAAGAGATAGAGAAACATCTTCACAAGGAATATGATGATACATGTAATGCTATTTTGGAACAAGGTGATGTTGAAAATGGGTTAAATGGGAGTGTAGACAACAAGCTTGTGGCTAAAAATGGTATTATGAGTAGCCCAGTTATACTAAGAATAGAGAGAAGGGTATGTATAATGGGGATGTCCATCAACAAGCACATGAAGAAGAAGATGCTCATTTTATTCCAAGCAATCATTATTCACGAACTCATGGGGCTTGTACTACAATAGAGACAATTATTAAAGTAGAAGAAAGAGAGATGCCTTGCATAGCTCTCTTGGATCATGGTTTCGAAATCAATGTTATGGCATGCAGCTTGTATGAGAATGGAGGTTGGTCGATTGATGTAGATTTGAGATGGTGCATGCGGGAAGCAAACAACTCATCAGGGGATCTTTATGTAGCTTATCCGAATGTACTTGTAATTATTGGATATGTTAGGGATTAATATCATTTTTTTGTGTAGAACTAATGTAGTTATCTGTTGATTAATATAGAATTAATGTAGTTATTGTAGAATTAATGTAGAATTAATGTTAGGCATGACTTTAAAAAAAATCTTACATTTGGATGCAAGCATTAGATTGCATGGAAAAAGGCAAACCAACAATTTTTGAAATGGCTGATGCAAGTCGGAGTATAGGAGGGAGAACAAGATGGAGTGCAACAATGGATTCATTTTCATCCTATGCTTATTTGGCTAAGGTTCATAATCAAGAAGCTATTGTGGAAGAAAAGAGAAGAAGAGATGAGGACACTATTGGTCCTTCCTCTTTAGGCCCATCGAAATGCATAACACGAAGTAAAATGGAGAAGCAGAAAAATGCTAAAAAAGCCATACCTGAGCATTTTATGGAGGATGCATCTCAAGAGAAGAAACAAAAAGGGAAGAAAAGGGGCAAGCAGCCCAATTATAGGTTACAATTGGATCGTCAAACTGCCACAAACCTTTAAAAAGTCTTGGAAGATTACGTACTTAGTAGTAGAGTGGCTTTCACACTTGGCAAAGTTCTTGGAATCGCAATGCATAAATTTCATGATGCAATCATTGATATGCTTAAACAAAAAAGATATTTTGATGGTGAGGTTTTGCAAGCATTGATGCAGGTTGACAAAGAGATAGAGAAACATCTTTAGAGGGAATATGATGATACATGTAATGCTATTCTGGAACAAGGTGATGTTGAAAATGGGTTAAATGGGAGTGTAGATAGCAAGCTTGTGGCTAAAAATGGTATTATGGGTAGCATTAAGCATAGAGAGAAGGGTATGTTCAATGGAGATGTCCATCAACAAGCACATGAAGAAGAAGATGCTCATTTTATACCAAGCAGTCATTATTCATGAACACATGGGGCTTGTACTACAATAGAGACAATTGTTAAAGTAGAAGAAAGAGAGATGCTTGCATAGCTCTCTTGGATCATGGTTTCGAAATCAGTGTTATAGCATGCAGCTTGTATGAGAATGGAGGTTGGTTGATTGATGTAGATCTGGGATGGTGCATACAGGAAGCAAAAAATTCATCAGGGTATCTTTATGTAGCTTATCGGAATGTACCTGTGACTATTGGAGATGTTAGGGATGAATATCGTTTTTTTTTGCAGGATTAATGTAGTTATCTAGTGATTTTGGGGTAGCCATGTATTTCAAAATAAAGACTAGAAACAAAAGCCTTGGATGATAAATCTTCATATGCTTGGGTTCAGAGTAAAGACAATACAAAGGTGGTATAGTTTCTCATTGTTTGTGTGAATCATCCCAGCAATCCAGATAGGCTGCGGGATAATCCTATGACACATAATGCACAAGAGTTTAAGGGTTTTTAGACAACACTGCTATAAGTGGAGGCTACAGCAGTTTCTCTAGGAAGATAATTATGCCTCCAAGAAAGGGGGAAACTGTGTTTGTGTCTGGATTGCAAGAATGGATAGCATGTAGTCTTGGCAGTTTAAAGAATATTTTAGCAATGTGCAAGGATAAAAAGAAATATGTAGGATGGGCTAAAAAAGAACTGAAGACATATGGTTTGATAACTACAAATGAAGGTATTTTAAGGCTATTTTCAAGGCTGGTTGATGTTGATACAATGGCTGAAATTTTTGCAGCAATTAATGGTGAAAATAGTTTAGAAAAAGAGGTTATTTATGTTGATTCAAGAGTTTGCTAAGCATGAATGTTATGGGCTGCAATATGGGATGCAAAACAAGGTTGCATCAAGGGTTGGATACAAAGTACAAAATAGTTGCCAAGAAGATTAAGCCTGTCGCTTTGCCTTGACCACCTGAAAGTGATGGGATGACTGAAAAAGTGACTCAATAGCCTAGTTTATGGGATCCACGTGGAGTAGAACATAAATTTACAACTGAAACTTTACAAAAGCTAAAAATTGGTGATACAAGATTTCTTTTGCCTACTACAGAAAGAGCTTATTTCTTGCAAATGTTGGCAAGGTATGGAAAAGCCTTTGCATTTTATCCAGATGAAGTTGGATATGTTGATGTGACCATAGTTACACCTATGGTGATCTTTATAGTACCTCATGTGCCATGGAATTTAAAGCCTATTCTAGTACCTAATGCATTTTTCCCTAAGTTGCTAAAGCTTTTGAATGAGAAGATCAAGATGCAAATTTTGGAGCCCTCTTCAGCTCCATATTTGAATTGGTGGTTCACTGTTCCAAAGAAGAATGGTTCCTTAAGGTTTATATAGGATTCAAAACCAATTGATAAGGTCACCATAAGGAATGTTGGATCAGGCCGGATAGTGGATGAATTTGCAGAAGCATTTACAGGCAAGGCAATTTACTCTATGGAATATTTATATTCAAGATATGATCAGTTCCAGCTTGCATTAGAAAGCCATGATATCACTACCATGAACACACCACTTGGATTGGTTAGGATGTGTACGCTTCAACAGGGAGCAACCATTTCCATTGCGCATATGATGAATGCTATGCATAAAGTTTTGAGGGAGTATATTCCTAAGTTGACCTTACCCTTTCTTGATGATGTGTGGATCAAAGAATGTGATATCTATGAGAAGAATGAATAGTTGAATGAGCATGGATGTAGAAGATTTGTGGTTGATCATATTGCTCATTGTGATAGGATTTTGAGCCATCTTGAAGAGGTGTATTTGACTCTGTCAAGAGAAAAGTCAAATTTTGGAGTGGAGGAAGTATAAGTTGTTGGCACATGTATGGACCATATGGGAGAAAGACCTCACCAGTAAAGATTGATGCCATAATCAGGATGCAGGAGACATATTCGAATGTATCTGAGGTGAGAAGATTTTTGGGTGCATGTGTCTTATACTTGATATGGATACTGCATTTTTCTCATGTGGCTAAAAGTTTATATCAGCTCTTGAGAAAAGTGCAAAATTTTTAGTGGGGTAAACAAAGAAAATTCAAAAGTTAAAGAGCTTATTGATTTTATCCCTAATACTAAGAGAGAAAATTATGAGAATGGGCAACCTATTATCCTCACCGTGGATACAAGCCCAATGGGCAGTGGGTCTAGATGATGTTGATGGGAATAGGTATGCCATTCAATTTGGAGCAAAGGTTCTCAATGAATGTCAACAATGGTGTTCTCAAGTCAAAATAGAGCTTTGGCGTGTAGTGAAAGCCCTTAAGTGTGATAGTGATGCCAGGAGGCATATTCCACGGTGGATTCCGTGCGACGGTGGATTCCGCGAGGTTTTACGGTGGATTCCGTAAACTTTAATGACCGGGGCTCATACACAAAGTGGATTCTTTGTGTGAGAAAATGATGGGGACGCCTGTCCTTTTCGGGCGTTTCATTAATTTAGTGTGTACATGGGTGATTCCATAGCAGGTGATTCTGCAAAATGCATATTAAATTAATAAACGTTTATGAGTTTAGAGTGCGCACTCGTAATAAATTAAGGTTAGGATTTATTTCTAACTAGTTGATTTATTTATGTAGCTGAAGACTGCTAGGTATTCACTTTTGTCGGTTTAATTGTATTATTTTACTAACGATTGTGAATGCTTCAGTTGATGTGTAGAGATAGCAGCAGTGGCGGAGGAAAGCATTGGAGGATAGCGAGTATTTGATCTATGGATTATATTTTGATAGGCGCCACGCCTATATTTTGTCATGTCTATTGAGGCATCGATTATTTATTATTATTTTGTATGCGCCCATGTACACAGTTATGTTATTTCTATTTGGACATTGTATTTGGCGTGCCAGACTCTTTGGGCACCGTCCATTAGCTTTATTCTTATTTTTGTAAAAGCAAACTCAATAGCTAAAAGCTTGATATATTTTTGTAAATTGGGCTATTATTGAGCATGAAGAAGAAATATACATAAAATACATGCTTTGTGAAGCGCTCACACAAGGCATGGGGGGAAATTGCACCCAGTTGGTCTTTGCTCTTGTCGTTCATGATTTTTACCTTGTAACTTGTGCAAAAAGTAGAGTTCATTGTTCTTAGGGACCTTCCGGGATTCACTACGTGAGCATATAACGACCAATCTGCGCACCAGTGATATCAAAGCGGAGCTCAGATCAAGAGCTTCCAATCTCTACCCATCTCGTGCGAAGGCGGAGCTCCTAGAATGATCAGGCTCTACGGTCAATCTCGTCGCGAACCGTTGATACAGGCAGAATTCTGGCGATCAAGAACCCCTGTTTCTGTCATTAGATCGCGAAGGACCGGGCTATACAGGCGGAGGACCACTCCTTCATTTCCATCATCAAGTCGTGGGCAAACAGTGAGAAAACTCCATATCCAATCTTTTCAAAAGTTTAATAGTAAAGCTTATAAGCTTTAAAAGAAGCTTAATAGCTTCAAAAACTGGTCCGTGAGGTTTCGAAAGATGTCCGTTTTTTCTGCGACGGTTCAAAAACGCCCCCCCCCACGATCTACGTCGATTAAGCTCTCATAAGCTTAACCTTAATCCATTAAGCTTAACCACCTAAGTTTCAAACCCTGCAAGTCACAATTAATTCAGGTCATATCACAGAAGTCAAGTTTTGCAAGTATTTCTTGATCAAGTTCTGCAAGTCCCGTAAATCGAATAAGTCTGCAACTCTGCAAGTCACATAAATATGCAACTCTGCAAGTTAGACTAGTCAACTAGAGTCAGAACTGACTTGTGCTCAAAACTCCTAGAAGGACTGTTCCTGCGCACAAACTCCGAACTGCAAAGTTGTTCATTGAAAGGTACTCTACCCATACGCAGGTTTGCTGAAGCATTTTTAGCATACAAAGAAGGAAAAATCGCAGAATTTCTAAAGATTGAGAAAGAAATACCCCAAAACACATAAGCCTTGTAACCCCGAACTTGAGCTACGCTCATCCCGCTAACCTGATTTTGAGTGAGAAAGGTCTTTTGAGTTTTACAGGATGATGGAACCACATATGGATGATCTTATGTGGCTGAAGGCGACCTACCTGAGCCTACGATGGAGCAAAATCTGGACTTAATTGTGATGCAATTGGAAGAAGAACGAAGGGCTAGGCAAGCATTGCAAGCGCAACTGGCAAATTTACAAAGAGCATCTACCGACAAAGAAGAACCTCAAGCTGAAGATCTGATTCGACATACCATCGACACAACTCTTGAAGCTCAAACCATCCACAAGGAATCAAAGATAAGTAAAAGAAGTTTCAAATTCCGTACTTTCAATGGCATACGAGAAGAAAAAACTGTTCTAGCATTCATTAGTCAGTTTGATGACTATTTCCATAAGGAAACCTATGCAGAAAAAGATAAAATCAAGTGTGTTACTAATCATTTAGTAGACAGAGCATCTCTTTGGTGGACTGTCGTACGCAAGAGCATAGAATGTCCTGCTACTTGGAAAGATTTCAAGAAGAAGTTCATACAGAATTTCCTTCCACCACAATTTCATGAGAAAGCTATTAAGCAATGGGATCTTCTCCAACAACGGGATTGTGAGTCTATTTCTCAGTATACAGAGCGTTTTTGGAATGCACTACTCCAGTTACGCATGCTTGAAGACGTACCAGAGGCGACACATAAGCGTAAGTATATGTCTGGACTCCTTGGGCATTACTACGCTGAAGTTAACATGTTCAAGCCTGCTATCCTTGAAGACGCCATTTCACTAGCTCATGACACTGAAGATAAGCTACGTGGTAGAGACAGACAACCACAGCAATTCCAAGCCAATGGTAACTATGCATCTAAAGAATTCAATTCCAACTTTAGAAGATTTAATCCAGGTCGTTTCTCTTCAACATCTTTCCGCAAAAATTGGGCAAAACCACCTGCATTACCATCCAATGTCAATCAAAACCCTAAGCCTATTCCACAGCCAAATCCAAATGTACCTAGACTTCCCGCCATTGCAAATAATGTAACCAAAGCCAAGCCAATAGTATGCTATGAATGCCACCAGCCTAGACATCTAGCAGCAAATTGTCATTCAAAGAAGCCACTAGCTCATATCAACTACCTTGGAGCCATGGACGAAGACGAACATGAAGATATGCCTGATTTCACTGAAGATGAGGACGACACTACTACTACTTCCGATACTTTACCAGGTATGCCTACCCCACATTCATTATTGACTATGAAATGTTTGGTGCATGGAAAGGAAAAGACTATTTTGTATGATGACGGTAGTACTCATGATTTTATTTCAGCAAAATTAGTAAAGGAATTGAAATTATAGACTGTACCTATGCATTATCGCATCAAAGCTGCATTCTTAGGCACTAGGTATAATGGTACACAAGAAGTGCAAGACTTAGAGATTCAAATTGGTCAATACACTGAAAGAAGAAATTTCTTAGTTGTTCCATTACAGTCGAGTGACATTACTTTAGGTATGCCTTGGTGTCACCAGCATAATCCAGATATAGATTATTCCACACACACAATGAATATTAATTTTCAAGGAAAATCTATTACATTATATGGTATGCATGCATCTAATGTTTTTCCACTGCTTTCGCATACTCAAGCTAAACGTGCATTACGCAAGAGTAGTAAATCCTATCTTATTTGGGTGAATGAATTGCAAGTAAAAGAAAATCATATGCACCTTAGGCATAAAGAATTTCTTGCATATTTTAAGGACTGTTTTGCAGAAGACCTACCACCTGGTTTACCTCCTTCACGTCCAGAAGACCATAAGATAGATTTGATCCCTGGCACACAACCACCTTGCAAAGCACCATATAGGCATAACCAGATAGAGCAAAAAGAAATCCAAGGTCAAGTTGAGGAATTACTAAATAGAGGATTGATTAGACCTAGCAGTTCTCCATTTGGTGCACCTATTCTGTTAGTCAAGAAATAGAATAATACCTACCGTATGTGCATTGACTATCGAGCTTTAAATAAGATCACTGTAAAGAATAGGTATCATATTCCTAGAGTTGATGACCTTATGGACAAACTGCAAGGATCTGCTATATTTAGTAAAATTGACCTTAAGTCTGGTTATCATCAGGTGAGACTAGATAAGTCTGACATATTCAAGACTGCATTTAGAACACAATTTGGTCATTACGAATTTTCAGTCATGCCATTTGGATTGACTAATGCACCTGCTACGTTTAGTAGAATGATAAACCGTATATTTCTGAAATATCAGTATTGTGTAATTGTTTTCTTTGATGATATTTTTGTGTTTAATCAAAATGAGAAAGAACATTATGAGCATTTGTCATTGGTTTTTCAGTTATTGAAAGAAAATCAACTGTATGCAAATCCTGAAAAGAGTGAATTTTTTAAAACAGAAATTGAGTATTTAGGTCATATTGTATCATCTGATGGAATTAAAGTTGATCCTAAGAAAATTGATGCAATATTGAATTGGCATGTCCCTAAAAATGTGCATGAGTTACGCTCATTCCTTTGTCTTGCTAGTTTCTATAGGAAGTTTGTACGTAATTTTTCATTACTTGCTCTACCATTAACCAAACTTCTCAATGAAAGATACATATCACCAGGATATTACTTTTCATTTTGATTGGAATAGATTAGTTCAAAATAATTTCATTCCTATTGATTCATTGTCATATAATGATGGATTTATGTTTTATGAAAAGAGATTGTGTGTGACAATTCCATTCCGATCTTTCATTTTGAATGAAATTCATTGTCCCCCATACCAAGGTCATAGAGGTATTATATCTACCTTACGTACGTTAACTGAAGATTTTTATTAGCCGCATATGGATGCTGATGTATCTAACTTTGTTTCTGAATGTTTGATTTGTCAAAGAGTTAAGAGACATCATGGAAAACAATATGGATTACTTATGCCTTTGTCTATTCCATCTAAACCTTGGGAACAAATTTCTATGGATTTCATTATTGGTTTACCTAATACTAAATCTAACCATGATATGATTTGGACAGTTGTAGATAGATTTAGTAAACAAGCATATTTCATTCCATGTAAAAAAAACTTTAACAGCATCACAAGCAGCACAATTGTTTTTGAAAACTGTTTTTACTAACCATGGATTGCCAAAAGTTATTATTTCAGATCGTGATTCTAGATTTTGTAACAATTTTTGGATTACTCTGTTTGCTAACCTAGGCACAAAGATTGATTTCTCATCTCCATTTCATCCAGAAACTAATGGACAAACAGAAGCCACTAACATCACCATTCTAGATCTTTTACGTGCATATACTATTTCTAAACCACAGACATGGGACACACATTTACATTTATTATAGTTTACATATAACAATACACCACACACATCTATAAAGACAGCACCGTTTGAAGTGATTTATGGATATAGATTATCTACACCTGTTGCATCTTTGTCTAATAGAATTCAGAGTGCTGATGATATTGCTAGTATGCATAACAGTATTTTTGATGAGGTTAAAGATATGATTGCTAAAGCCCAGCAATCATATACCAAACAAGCCAACAAGAAAAGACAAGCAATGAATTTCAAAGTTGATGATTATGTTTGGCTGAGAATAGAAAAACGTAGACTGCAAAGTGTAGATAGACATCGAGTTGTCAAATTAGCCCCCAGATTCTATGGACCATTTAGGATCATTCATAAAATTAATGATAATGCATTCAAGTAAGAATTACCACCTCATTCGAAAATTCACAACACATTTCACATTAGTTTATTGAGACCATTTAGAGGCCAATTACATGTACACCCTATTTATGAAAACCCACCTTTACTAGAGGAAGAGACTGAAATACTTGAACCAGAAGCTATCATAGACACTGACTTTATGACCACTAGAACTGGCCGAAGATATTCTAGATATCTAGTTAAATTTAAGAACCATGCTGTAGAGGAAGCACAATGGATGCATGCTAGAGACTTAAATGCTTTCCCCACTCTATTAGCTCCACATTGAGCTAACAGAAATTGAGGTCAATTGCTATCCCACCCCGGGGGTATGATGCCAGGAGGCATATTTCACAGCATATTACACGGTGGATTCCATGCCACGGTGGATTCCGTGAGGTTTTACGGTGGATTCCGTAAACTTTAATGACCGGGGCTCATACACAAAGTGGATTCTTTGTGTGAGAAGTTGATGGAGACGCCTGTCCTTTTCGGGCGTTTCATTAATTTAGTGTGTACATGGGTGATTCCATAGCGGGTGATTCTGCAAAATGCATATTAAATTAATAAACGTTTATGAGTTTAGAGTGCGCACTCGTAATAAATTAAGGTTAGGATTTATTTCTAACTAGTTGATTTATTTATGTAGCTGAAGACTGTTAGGTATTCATTTTTGTCAGTTTAATTGTATTATTTTACTAATGATTGTGAATGCTTCAGTTGATGTGTAGAGATAGCAGCAGTGGCGGAGGAAAGCATTTTTGATCTATGGATTATATTTTGATAGGCGCCACGCCTATATTTTGTCATGTCTATTGAGGCATCGATTATTTATTATTATTTTGTATGCGCCCATGCACACGGTTATGTTTTTTCTATTTGGGCATTGTATTGGGCGTGCTAGACTCTTTGGGCACCGTCCATTAGCTTTATTCTTATTTTTGTAAAAGAAAACTCAAAAGATAAAAGCTTGATATATTTTTGTAAATTGGGCTATTATTGAGCATGAAGAAGAAATATACATAAAATACATGCTTTGTGAAGCGCTCACACAAGGCATGGGGGAAAATCGCACCCAATTGGTCTTTTGCTCTTGTCGTTCATGCTTTTTACCTTGTAACTTGTGCAAAAAGCAGAGTTCATTGTTCTTGGGCACCTTCCGGGATTCACTACGTGAGGATACAGCGACCGATCTTCGCACCAGACTCTCGATATTTCCATGTTACGGTGGATTGGATATATAAAGTTACTTAACCTTGATTTTTGGCATATTACAGGTAGACAAAACTAGATGGTTGACATGCTTTCATGAGTAAGGTTTGAAGATGAAGAGGAGGTGATGGAAGTTGAAGAGGATGATGTGATAAGTGCTGAAAAACGATTTTATGACAATAGCAAATGAGGAAGCAACTGCTGCTATTACGGGTAGAACTATTGTAAAAGGGATTTCAATAGTAAAAAAAGAGCTTCTAGCCATAGAGAAGAGATGGCAGTAGAGAGAAAGCATCATTAGTGTTATGCTTCTATGAGAACACAATTTTTGGAAGTGTTGTATGAGAATGATTGGCTAAAAATAGACCAATATATGAGCCTCATGATAAAGATGGTTGAGTGGTCTGAAGCTGAATTCAAAAAGATTAAAAGAAAAGGTTATGGGTTTTTCTTGAAAGATGGATATGTGTGGAAGCATGCAAAGAAAAAGAGAGGAGCTCTAGTTTGTGTATTGGGAGATAGGGCTTCTCAACAATAGGTAATGATGGAGTTTCATGAAAGCTTATCGGTTGGACATAGAGGAGTTTGGGGCACATTTGCCAAGATCAAAGAGGAGTATTGGTGGCAAAACATATATAAAGATGTGGAGAATTATGTGGAATCATGTAGTGTATGTTAGATGTATTCCATGGTAAAACATAGAGATGGATTGCAACCAATCTATCCATTGTCTATGCATTACAAATGGGTAGTTGACTTGGTTACTATGGCTATAGGTTTATGGAATATGAGATATCTTATGCTTGTACGTGAAGACCTGACAAATCAAGTGGAAGGATGAGCTCTTACTACAAATACTATTCACGCAGTTTGCAGGTTCTTATTGGAAGAAGTTTTTTTTCAAGTATGGTTGTGTTGGTAAAGTGGTTGTATTGCGGATGCAGAGTCTAGACTGAACCCCAAAATGCAGAAGATAGAGGCATCCACAATGAGTAATACTATAACGCTACTATCATCTACAAATTACAATGACTATGTCAAGGAACTCCTATCACAACTGGAGAGAGCAAAAGAAGAAAAGAAAATAGCTATTAGTGAGCTTGAGGCTAAAAAGGAGAGTATGGCAACTTTTAGCTAGAGAAAACCTGCTAAGTGACCGTGTGTCAAAGAGAAATAAACAAGCTAAAGGAGGATCTCAAAGCCAAGGGAGGAGAAGAAGAAAGGCTGCAAGCAAAGCTCGTTGTAGAGACACAAAACCTCATGAGTCTACAATGCCATTATGACACACTAGTAGTGTAGTATAAAGACCTACAAAAAGAGAATGAAAAGATCTAGAACACTCTGGAGTAGCTAGCAACAACACAAGAAAAGAGAAGCCGAAGGCACCAAAAGCACATAGACGATTTGGGAAAGAGGATAGCCTTGGAGCTAGAAGAGCATAAACACTTGGAAAGAGAAATTGAGAAACAAGAGAGGAGGCTAAGGGCATTAGCCCAATGGCATAATGAGAACTTGGAGGAAATGAAGAGAAGAGCACATGAATGGGTGGATAAGAGCAAATAAAGAGTGAGAGACTTGGTGCTCTGGCTAGCCCTTGCAAAAAGCATGGCGGCAGAGGCTAGACAAATAAGTTTGGAATCCTAACAACGTGCCTTCCTCAACACTCTCTTATATGCCACACAATTTGAAGAGGAGGAGGCAGTTGAATCGTTAAGGGAAAAACAAGAAATTGCCCGCACAACCCTAAGACACATTGTAGGAGGGGTTTTTGTCGAAAGGTCGAATCCACTAGGGATCAGAAGTAGAAGGAAGTAGAGATAGGAGATGGAAGAGAAGATAGAGAATACCCAAGTGGTAAACACTACAAAAAAAAATCACAATCAATTGAAACAATATGTATTGAAAGAACCTAGAATCTTCGCACTACTCAGAAGCAATCTCTAGGCATTAGTTCTCCTGGAGCTGCTTTGTAGACCAAAAACGTGGACCAGAAAAATTAGCTCTTTCTCTGCTGTCCGAAACCCAAATCTGATGGCTTCGTTGGCTTCGAAAGGGGGGTAAAACTCTAGGACACTGATCACACGGATCTCCTAAATCACACCTTCTTCCTTTAGTTCAATCTGCAGTTTTCAACCTGTTTACAGTGATCGTGACGCGCATGATTTCATCAATCTGTCTTTTTTATGAAAAATCTCCTAACTGGTTGAAAAAGCAACTAGCTTTTTGCATGTCATCCTACTCTAGAAGCTTTTTCTAGCTTTTTTGGATTTTTACAATAAATAATATAAAAAATAGACTAAAGTTATCCAAAAATCTAGTATTTTCGGATAATCCATGCAACTCACACTAGTACTAATGGCTCATATCACATTGACTCTTTAGATCAATAGAGAAGTCGGATGATGATGCATTCCATACCTTTTCACACTATGTCCTCATAACATCACGACATCCACCCCCTCTGAACCTGCACATCCTTTGGTATGTGCCAAAATCCCAGATGTCACCGGATTCTGAGTCCTCCTCATCCTCTACAACCACATCCTTTACTTCTTCATCTTCCATATCTTCCTGGCTAGCCCCTGTATCATGGCCACTATTTTCTTCCAATTCTGGTAACTCATAGGTAGTAGATTTCTGCCTTTTAAATAATTTGATTCTTTTCCCTGCTACTGGAAGTTTTATGGCTGTCCCATCCCGCTCATTTAATGCATAAGTAGCATTATCAAACACGTATCTTATCACATAGGGTCCAAACCATCTTTTGGAAACTTTACGCATGGCACTATGCTGGTTATCTAAACTGCTATCATAAGCCAATACCCAATCGCCATCTTGTATGGTTCTTGGTCTCAGTCTATGTCTTTTGTCAAACCATTTCTTGTTTTGTATCCTTGTTGCCCTTAACTTTGTAGTTGCTACCTCTATGTCTTCTAACTTTCTTTCCAACTGTCTAATGAGGAAGGCCAACAACTCCTCTTGATTCAACTCCTCCTCCCAAGGTAACACACTCCATGTGACTGTTACCTCTTCTATTGACATGATAGGTTTTTGACCATACATCAATTCTGCAACCATATATCCTCTAACAACACTATGAGTTGTTTTGTCAGCCCACAAAGCATAAGGGAGCAATCGTGGCCACTCTTTTATCTTCTCTCCACATGCTTTTGCCAATGCCTTCACAATAGGTGGATGACCTCTTTCACTTTTGCCATTTCCTTCAGGGTTATAGGCTGAAGTTAAAGCAAGCTTTATCCCCAACCATGCAAAGAAATCATGAGCTTCATTTGCAACCAACTCACCCCTATCTGCTGTAATTTTTCCCACACAGCCATATTGACAAAAGATCTCTTCTAAGAGAAAAGTACATACGGCATTTGTCGTCTTAGTATGTAGAGCTCTCCCTTCCACTTGATTAGTCAAGTCTTCATGAGCAAGCACAAGATACCTCATTTGCCAAAGACCTGTAGGCATTGTGACCAAATCCACCACCCACTTAAAATGAAGAGACAATGGATATGTGGGTTGCAATCCATTCTGATGTCTCACAGTTGAATACATTTGACATGTCGTACATGTTTCCACAAAGTGAGCAACATACTTATACATATCGTGCCACCAATATCTTTCTTTGATTTTTGTAAAAGTACCCCAAACACCTCTATGACCAGCTCACAAGCTTTCATGAAATTCTTGCATAACAATTACTTGTAAAGCTCTATCACTCAAAACGCGCAATGGGATACCCTATTTCTTTTTAGCATGTTTCCATAAGTATCCATCTTTTAAGAAAAATCCATATGCTTTCCTCTTGATCTTCTTAAACTCCTCATCTGACCATTAATCTCTCTTTGTTAATGTACTGAGATATTGACCAATTCTCAGGTACTCTCCTGCATATTTGTCTTCCATAAACACTTCTACAAAAGATGCAAAACACCTAAAGTGTCTTCTCTTGGTTGTCCAAGCTTCTGTTAATGCTATAGCAACACCTTGCAAATTGCTAAATTAACTCTTGCAACATCATTTTCAGCCATAAGAAAGTCATCTTCTTCCTCCCCATCCATCATCCCATCTTCATTCTCATAGCGGGCTTGAGATAACATGTATGCCACTGGGTTATCTCTTCCTGCAATATGTTGAAATTCAGGGTTCAAAGATTTGATGTATGCAATCCACCGGAGCATAGCAATGTCCAGGGTAGCATAACTAGTAATAATACCCAATACCGGCAAACAATCAATCTCAATGACTACATGAGCACCCATAAAATACTCCTTATCACATTTAAGGGCTATCACAATTCCCCATAATTCTCTTTTTTTACTTGTGGATATCTTCTCTGTCGTTCAATCAATACTTTTGTACCAAAGCGTATTGCATACATTTCCCCTTCCTCATCATCTTGCCCAATTGCCCATCCAATCCCGATTGGACTTTTATCAACAGTAATAATGATAGGATTTCCATGTGAATAGTCAACCTTTCTCAACGTAGGAGCAGATTTTAAGAGTTGCTTCAATTTCTTCATTCCTTTCTGATGCTTCCTTTCCCAATGAAAATTTTGACCTTTCCTTAGAAGCTGATAAAGAGTTGCTTCAATTTCTTCCTTGCTTTCTGATGCTTCCTTTCCCAATGAAAATTTTGACCTTTCCTTAGAAGCTGATAAAGAGCATCGGCTACATGTGCAAAGTGAGGAATCCATATCAAATAGAACACACATGCACCCAAGAATCTACGCACCTCTAATACATTCGTGCATACATCTTGCATTCTATCAATCCCATCTATTTTTACTGGTGATGGCCTTCGCCCATAAGGCCCACACATATGCCCAACAATCAAAACCTCTTCAACTCTAAAGACAAACTTTTGTCCATAAAGAGTTAAATGCACCTCTTCTAGACGTGTCAAAATCCTCTCACAATCCACAATATGATCTGCAACAAATTATCTGCATCCATGAGCATCCATCTCTTCATTCTTTTCATCCACTACACACCCTTTGATTGGAACATCATCCAAGAAGGGCATAGTCAATTGTGGTATAAAATCCCTGAGTACCCTATTCATAGCATTTGTCATGTGTGCCACTGAATTTATTGCACCCTGTGGGAGAGTACACATCCGTACTAATCCCAAAGGAGTCATCATGATTGTGATATCCCTGATTTCAATTGCAAGTTGAAACTGATCATACCCCGAGTAAAGATCACCCTAAGAATAGATCGCTCTGCCTGCAAAAGCCTCTGCAAATTCATCAATCACAGAACCTGCACCCACATTTCTTATGGTCACTTTATTGACCGGTTGTATGTCTTGAATAAATCTCAAACCCCCATTCTTTTTGGGTACAGTAAACCAACGATTTGAGTACGGGGCTGAAGACGGATCCAAGATCTTCATGCGAATCTTTTCATTTAGCAAATCCATCAGCTTTGGCAAGTAAGCTTTAGGCACTACAATAGGCCTCAAGTTCCATGGTACATGTGGCGCAGTAAATATGACCATAGGAGAGACAATATTTGGATCCACACAACCTATTTCACTTGCTTGAAATGCAGATGCCTTCCCATGTCTAGCCAACAACTGCATAAAACAGTTTCTCTCAGCGTGCAAAAGAAACCCTTCTACACCAACTTTCTATAATATATCAAATATATATTTTGAATTTCTCCTTCTCGCACGGCGGTGCATTGTGCTGGAAGGTACCCAACCCCAAAGCAATAAAGTTTAGGACTGAAAAATCAATTGTCACAAGGATAACAAATCGTGCTGAGGTGATATCAATATTACCTTCTAAAAGTTAACCGAATTAATGTAAACTTAGAAATACCTATGCTGCGAAATATGCCTTGGAAATGATTTAAAAACCAAGAAATGGTTATACCTTAAATACTTGCATGCCTTCCCTTATTGTAGGTTCAATAAATTGTAAATAAAAAAAGAACTAGGGTTTGTCCCTGAGCTTCTTAGAAAGAGATTATAGATCTGACAAATGTCAGCTTAAAGAAACTAAAACGGATTGTTTCATTGTATATTACGATGTAGGACTTGTGCAGCAAGCACGGAGGCATATGGACTTGTGATTGATTCACAAGAAGGAATGTTAAAATACCCTCAGCAAGGATGGCGGATCCTTACGCAAGTTATCTTGCAAAAGGATGTATTCTTTGATATCCTTCTAAATAAGAAAAGTTAAAAACCGGAACTAAAGTATCCAATGCACTTTAGGATTGACCAAATTAGGTTAATAGAGTACGCCCTAACCCAGAATATAAGGGACCTTGCCAAGTTGCAAGACACCTTGGAATGAGTGCTGATGCATTCGAAAGGAAAGAATCATTCCTTAGCAGTTTGCCAACAACAAGATCGGTTAATGGAAGTGTTGTGCTTGCTAGAGATTTTAGAGCACTGTTTGATTTATGAATTATAAATTAAATGAATATCTATACTTCAGATTGAAGGCCTGAAGGAAGAGGCAGCTTTCGTTACCCCCGACTGTGTGCCTGACCCTAACGAAGGGGGTTGTTGACCGCGCCGGGAATGTGGACCAAACCTGCCACGAGAGGTCTCTCCGTTGAGCTCTACTTGGAGCAGGAGGACGCTTGGATGCCAGGGGGCTCTGGCCAATAAATCCCTCGCCTTCTGGGTCCTGCACAAGAGGCTAACCTTACTCGGGATTGGATCTCGAGGCCCACATACTAGTCTACGGGCGGAGGCTTGGAATAGTGATCCCTGTGGATTGCTGGATAGCCTTCGGGCGGATTATGAACAAGCC
Organism: Lygodium microphyllum; assembly: GCF_053477565.2. Lineage (NCBI taxonomy): Eukaryota > Viridiplantae > Streptophyta > Polypodiopsida > Schizaeales > Lygodiaceae > Lygodium > Lygodium microphyllum. The sequence goes on from NC_141157.1 coordinate 116,405,804, forward strand.
TACGGGTGGAACCCCTTGTATTTCAAAGATAAATATGATGATATGTTAATAAAGAACTTGTTTGATATTGTTTTTCTATCTCACGTGATAAGATTACGTGAAGGAATCAGTGCTTAACAATTTAATTAAAGAAGCTCGTTGTTACATGTCCAAATTAATGTGATAGATAATTACATAACTAAAACAAACCGAGAAAAGTGCGGAGGATGGGGAGTTCGTGTTGCTATAGGAGGGAGGATGAAAACGAGGAGGATGCCCTGATGCTGCCACGCTGTCGCCTCCATCCTCTCTCCCCACATGCGCCATCACCGCCGCCTGCAAACTACTCCCTCGTCCCCCCGTCGTCGCCGTCAAGATTCTCCCCCCCCCACATGGCTAAAGAAACTTCTTGAAGCTTCTAAGGGGGGGCTCCTCAAGCCCCCCTTCCTATACCTTAGAATCCTTCCACCCCAGGTTTTTTAAACCCTTAAGCCCCCCTTCCTATACCCTTTCCTTACCCTTTCACCCCCTCCAGGTTTTACCCCCTTAAAAACCCTTTCACCCCACCCCCGTCTTAAAACCCTTAATCCCTTCCTGTGGGCCATTAAACTCCCACATCCCTTGGCCTCGTAACCCACAAATCCCCCCCCCCCCCGTGCCTAAATCTATAAGTCCCTTCTTGTGTCGAAACCCTGTCTTTCAACCCCCCTCATATTCCTCTTTTCTTAACACACCCCCTAAGCCCTTTCTAACCCCCGTGTCCCCTTTCTCCTTACCCACCCTTTTCCTTCCCCGTGCTATAAGCCTTCACCCTTTCCCTTTCCCCTATCACTCCGGGTTAAGATCCCTAAAACCTATACTACTCCGTGTCCCAAAGCCTCTCCAAAAATCCCTCTTCCTATACTTTTTACCCCAAGCCCAAAAGTTCTCCCAAGGTTCATATGGTTGCGAAGCCACACTCATCCATAACCTTTTTGCCGTGTATATACCCTATAGGGCCTTCTTAGGCTTTATAAACCTTTCCTTCTCCGAAGCAGCTAAGAACGTAAAGGTCTTGTTACCCCTTTCTCGTAGTCAATCCCTTAACGGCTCCTTGCCTGGAAAGAGAGATGGTGGAAATCCGAAAAGGAGAGTAAAAGCTACCTTCACGTTCGAAGGATTACAACTGCGATGCCGCCTAAGAAAGTCCAAGGAGTAGCTGCGGGAGGATCATCTCCCGGTATCCATGTGGATATCTCACCCCAAAACCAGGTTTTTTCCTTCTTGGTTTTATATCGATTTTAATTCAATCATGCAAGATGAATTGTTAGGGACAAGATATATTTTGTCCTAGTTATTTACGATGAAGGAATTTAGTTTAATTAATAATGTAAAATGGATAAAGTATAAACATGGTTTTCCTTCAAATAGCCTTATGCACTGAAACGAATTATGAGCAAGGTTATTTATCCACTAAAGTAGTATAGTCCAGTTAAATCTTGAAGGAATAAAAACTGCATCTTGCACCATTAACCCCTATTCTTTTTTGCAATGAATCACCATAGAAGATGAAATTCATGAAAGGTTTCTTACGTTTCTTGAACTTTAGGATGTTATCATTGCTAACTACATATCTTAGCAATGAAAAGATTGTTATTTGGCATGAGTTCGTTCGCAAGGAAAAATGAAGATTAATTGAATTTACCCAACCCCAAAGCAATAAAGTTTAGGACTGAAAAATCAATTGTCACAAGGATAACAAATCGTGCTGAGGTGATCTCAATATTACCTTCTAAAAGTTAACCAAATTAATGTAAACTTAGAAATACCTATGCTGCGAAATATGCCTTGGAAATGATTTAAAAACCAAGAAATGTTTATACCTTAAATACTTGCCTACCTTCCCTGATTGTAGGTTCAATAAATTGTAAATAAAAAAAAACTAGGGTTTGTCCCTGAGGTTCTTAAAAAGAGATCCTAGGTCTGACAAACGTCAGCTTAAAGAAACTAAAACGAATTGTTTCATCGTATATTACAATGTAGGACTTGTGCAGCAAGTATGAAGTCATATGGACTTGTGATTGATTCACAAGAAGGAAGGTTAAAATACCCTCAGCAAGGATGGTAGATCCTTGCGCAAGTTATCTTGCAAAAGGATGTATTCTTTGATATCCTTCTAAATCAGGAAAGTTAAAAATCGAAAACTAAAGTATCCAATGAACTTTAGGGTTGACCAAATTAGGTTAATAGGGTACGCCCTAACCCAGAATATAAGGGACCTTGCCAAGTTTCCAGTGTTGATGCATTCGAAAGGAAAGAATCATTCCTTAGCAGTTTCGATTAATGGAAGTGTTGTGCTTGCTAGAGATTTTAGAGCACTGTTTGATTTATGAATTACAAATTAAATGAATATCTATACTTCAGATTGAAGGCCTGAAGGAAGAGGCAGCTTCAGTTACCCCCGACTGCGTGCCTGACCCTACCCAAGGGGGTTGTTGACCGCGCCGGGAACGTGGACCGAACCCACCGCGAGAGGTCTCTCTGTTGAGCTCCACTTGGAGCAGGAGGACGCTTGGGTGCTAGGGGGGCTCTGGCCGTAAATCCCTCGCCTTCCGGGTCCTGCACAAGAGGCTAATGTGACTCGGGATTGGATCTCGAGGCCCGCATACTAGTCTACAGGCAGAAGCTTGGAATAGTGATCCTTGTGGATTGCTGGATAACCTTCGGGCAGATTATGGACAAGCCTACGGGCGGAACTCCTTGTATTTCAAAGATAAATATGATGATATGTTAATAAAGAACTTGTTTGATATTGTTTTTCTATCTCACATGATAAGATTACGTGAAGGAACCAGTGCTTAATGGTTTAATTAAAGAAGCTGGTTGTTACATGTCCAAATTAATGTGTTAGATAATTACATAACTAAAACAAACCGAGGAAAGTGTGGAGGATGGGCCATGGGTCTGTCCTACGGTTGGGTGGTCCCGGTTAGCCGGGAACTTTTCACAAATCTTGAAGAATAGCGGGATGATCGTTAAAGGACATAAATAACAAAAGTGTTGACCTAGAGTTATGTCTTAACCGATTTACGCTGTTTTAGGGGAACGGAATGGGACTATGCCTTATGGCAAAGAGGTTGAGCTTTGCATCCCTCTCGTTTCCCATTCTCTTTAAACCAAGTGCGGCATGAATCTGCTTTGGACCTGGCGTTTCTGCGTAAAGTAGTTTGCTTGGGTCTGACGCTAGTTGCTGTTAGGAAACGACCAATCAGGAAAACCCAAATTTCGGTCGATCTTAAGTGGGAACGGCCATAATACTTCCGCTACGTGGCAGACGTGGAAAGCCCTAGATCGCAAACCCCATAACATTCCATGGGAGTACCGGGCGGAGTTTTCTAGACATCCTTTCCGATGGACTGCTAAGACGTGTCCTGGATGATACTAGTGGACACGTTACACTTTCAATTCCTGTAATGTTTCAAATGTAAACTAATGACCTATATCTTTAGGATCTCTTAAGCTTGGCTGCCTTGAAACTTTTTTTATATATACCCTCATTCTCTGGTGGAAGTGGCAAAGCAATTGGTTTCACCTTTTTGTCAACTATCTTATACTTTGTCTCCACAAGTGCTTCATCCCATTGTAATCCTTCTTGCTGAGCAAACAATGCTATAACATCATACATATCCAAAGAACATACTGACAACACTCTGTTTTCAACCTCATTTTCTACATGTATAGTTACTGAAATTTCGGCCATAGTGTTAATAATATTCAGCCCATAAAAGATGCCTGAAATGCCATCATTTTTAGCTAACAGCCCCAATGATCTCAGTTTCTTAATAGCCTATTTCATAGATATGTGTTCAGCCCTATATATAGCTTCCATAGGGTTAAACCAACATGAACTGTTTGCTATAAATGGAGAATTACCAATAGTAAATACGTGCTTCATTTCATCAAGAGGCGAGTATACCCTCTGAACAGCACTACTGTAGCCCCGCATTATAGCAGTGCTTAATGAAAATCTAGGTCTTTGAATTCCCTTGCATTTGGAACCAAAGGAGACTCTCGAAGCATATCACGATTTCTAGGATGATTAACACAAATAGTAAGAAATTGGACTGCTTTCCTCCCATCTTTACTTCTGTCTCTTGCATAAGCAGAACCATCATCAAGTACCTTTGTTTCCATACGCACTCCTGTAATATAGGGCTATCCCAAAATCACTGCATATGAGGAATTATCTTGCACAAAGAAGTGTTGCTCTTCCTGTACATCACCAATTGTCACTTTTACATTAGGACATGCAGCATAGAGTTCCCCTGAAGAATTATTTGCAGCCCTCATATACCAAACATGATCAGTGTCCACATGCCATGCACCATTTTCATACAATCCCTGCTCAATAACATTTATCTCAGACCCATGGTTAAGTAAAGCAACACAAGGAGTTTCACGCTCTCCTATTTTCACTACCATTTCAGTGGTAGCTCTAGCCCAATGATTTCTTGTGTAGTGACTTCGAGGAATAAATCCTAGAGTCGCTTCTCCATATTGTTGCATTTTCCTTACTCCACCATGCATATTGCTACAAGACAATGCATTTTCAGCCACTTTCTTCTCTTTTCCACATGTTGTCCACACTGATTAGTAGCATCCTGCATAGATAATCCTGTACTTACTTCATGCTCATATTCAACCGAATACCCAACAAACCAATTTCCTCTTCAAATTGCAGCAATGCACTAGTGGTATCACCAAGAAACTCACGTTTCCTTTTAATTATGTCAATGATATCATCATGAAATTCTCACTTGGCAATGCCAAGCACCTCTCCCAAGGTAAATTCTACCCGATTGTTTAAGATCCATTCTTCAAGAACCTTCTTAAGATCTGTGGCTATCTCAATGTCACATTGCAACTTTGAGAGCGGAGTTTTGAGCCTGGAATGTGCCTAAAATTTACTAAAAAATTCAGAATTTAGGGGGAAAAATCTTCAACATCGAAGGCGGTGGCTGGAGCTAGGACGATTTTAAGCACCAAGTAAAGGACGACTTTCAAAAGACGCCCGAGCAACACTTGTGAATTTTTGATAAATTTTTCGACTGCCCTGTGGGCTGCCAGGAGCTGCTAGTCAGTGCGGGACGTCGAGACGGATACGCAGGATTTTTCAAAGGCCGAATCGGAGCCCGAACGCGAAAGTTGTGACATTTGGGAGGGGGCACCCCCCCCCCCCATTTTTTTCATGGCGTGGCGGTGGCATCTTCACGCTAGCAACGGCATGAAAAAATCGCCTCCCTTCCTCCCCCACAAATCGATCATGGAGCATCAAGGTAACCGACACAACAGACAATAACCGACAAGTTCTCCTTCTTCCCTGATCCTATCGCCACGCTTCGCGCGAGATATGGCTGACCGAATGGAGAGATCAGAATCTAGTCTTTCTCTCTCCTCCCTCTCTCTCCTCTTTATGGACTCTTCATGCATACTATCTTGAAGGAGGAATCGGAAGGAGATTGAAGGAAACGGTGCAGCATTGGATTGAGAGCAATGGAGGCTCCGTCCGCCGCTGGTCACGCAGTCATTTGATGCGTCTCGGGTTTCATAAAAACACGGTATGACCATTTTTATGAAGAAAATGAAGGGTTTTTGGTATTTTATGATGGTAATGATGTTCTTATTTGATGAAAATTTGTTTAAATGTTGGTTGCATCATGGTTAATTGATGTTTTATCAGAAAATCTTGATTTTGCGATGATTTACATGTGCTATTTAATTCTCGCAAAACCCGAAATGCGGTTTTTAAGCGGTAAAATGATAGTTTTGTCGTTTCGGGTGGGTGAAATGTGCTCCTATGGGGGAAAAATGGAAAATAAATTAAATGTTAGTACGCTAAAGTGATTGGAACAAGAAAAATCAGAAAATAGAATATTTTATTGACAAATAAATAAAGAAAATAGAAAAAATAAGGGAAAAAATAGAAATACGCTTCACAAAAACAAGGAAAAATATAATGATTGTTTGTTGATGTATGGTAGTGGCAAAGAATGAGGTTTAGCCTCATTTTTCCCTATCTCCTTGTCAAAGTTTGTGGTTTACCACTTTTCATACATCAAAACATGACAAAATGAACCTCTGCACCTATGCAACGAAAGCAATACCTAAAGTAGGGGGTGGGATGTTTGAATGGTGCGATTTGCGTGCTAATTATTACTGATTTTCTGATGCATATCATGATATAGAGTTTGTTGTATTTTAATTAAGAGGATAGTAGCACGAGTGTTGTCTCGATGCTATCCTTACATTGCCACAACGAGTTAGTGAATGAGCATTGGAAAGCCTGGTTGTGCACAACACGTTTCTGATTGAAAATTATATTTGAGAACTTTAGGATCATCCACTTTTGCATGCGCATGTCAACCATGGTATTAGAATACAAAGGACTGGTTGCATAGCTCCTGTTTTCGATTATGATGACCCACGCTTGAGTGTGGAAAGGCAACCTATGCCGTAGGATAGTTGTCCATTTCTTGGGGGATTATTTGGAGAGGACACATGCTATCTCCTGGAATACGTTCAAAATGAAAGAGTGGAGTTTCTTTGTTTGTCCTATATGTTGAGCAACGCATCAAGGGGCCAATCCCTGTGATGCAGGAGAGCTGCAGTGGGGCCGCGGTGATCTCACCGAGAGGTTGCCTCCCAGGTATGTGATTATCGTGGCATTTATTGCCAATGTCTATGGGTTCTCCCTCTGTGGAGTTTATAGAAAGGGAAATATTGGAACCACATAGATTAGGCTTTAGGACAGTTTGTTTGTCCTTTAGCAGTAGATAAATGCTCCTGGCCCGCGAGGCCATGTGGATGTGTTTGTCTGTTATGAGCATGAGGTCCGACTAGTGCCATAGCCAGTGCCAGCCCATTTGAGGTCCCTTCAGTGGTGCGTCTGCCGGGAGCTGCCAACAAGTGGTGGTTCTCGAATCTAGGGTTTTTAGAGACCAAAAAAGTTGGTTTATGTCCTCTGACAAGAACCGTCAAACCGAAATACAAAAAGCAGAACGTGTTGAGAGGGCTAGACAGCGGTTGGAGATTGTAAGATGCTATTCTCCTTAAAGGAGCAGCTCGATATGCATAAGAGGCAATGGTCTTAGTAACCCAACTACTACACATAGTCCTTTAGGTGTAGGAGGAAGTGCAAGTTCTTCCTCTCTTCCACCAAGTCAACCCACTTCAAGTGGGGGTGTGATCCCATTAGTCCAAACTCCTATTGTCAATCCGATTATTGTCATGGCACAACCCATTGCAATTCCTGCAGGGACGCCGGATCTGCCAGCTTTAGGAGTTCCTTTGCCCATTTTTAATGGGTTAGCCGAAAAAAATGCGGAGTTTCACATTTGTGAATTCCAAAGATTAATGTTTAATTACTACATCCAAGATGAGGGGCATCTTACGATCTTTAATATGATGTTAAAAGGAAGGGCTGCAGTATGGTATCATAGCATAGAGACTCGAACCATAACTACAATCGACCAATTTTATGCAGCTTTCCAAGGAGAATATGCCCCTGAAAGAGGTGGCCAATAGTGGTTGCGTGTTTTGAATGTAACACGCCAAGAACCCTACGAGAATATGAAAGCCTATGCCAAGAAGCTTAAGGAATTCGTAAGTTACAAACTTACATTTCCATTCCGCTAGCTTCCCAATTGCAATACTTCTTGCATGGATTGGATTTCAATATTCAGGTACAATTGAGCAGTGTGGCTTTGGCTGATATAGACACCGCCATCACGTGGGCAGAAGGAGTAGATTCACGATTACAAACGGCCTACTCCTCTCGAATAAATCTTAATGCAGATCTAGTACCTGGAGAAAATTTACCATTGATGAATGGAAGTCAAGGGATGCCTATGAATAATCCTAATGGGAGAGGAAGCATGGTTCAAAATGTACCTTTGTTGCTAGCTCCTCCCACTGTGACTATGCCTATGGCCAATTAGTTGGCTCCACCAAATGTTGGGGGCCAAGCTTCAAACCCTAATGTTGTTTCTGTGAGTCAACAACCAATGCCCAATAAAATTGTTAGGCCAATGGAACAACGGATAGACGATCAAGGCTATAAGTCGAGTGCCTCTAATGTCCTTCGCAAAGTTAAGGATATGATGAAGCACTACACTAACATGATTTCTGAACAATATCGGCAAATAACTGTTGATGTCAATTCTTAAAGAAGCAGCAGAATCTGATAGAGAGTCGACGCCCTGAAGAGGGTGGTCCCTTGGGATTCAGCTGTAACTGGTGTGGCGGACAAAATTTCCCTAGAAAATGTCCAAATGTTAAATGTGATATTTGTGGGAAGTCGGGCCACTTAGCCCCTACCTGTTAGAGTAAGATTAGTTCCCTTCAACAAGGGAATAAACAGCCAAGTCCAGTTAATCATAGAGCGCAAGGTAGTAGCCTCCAGCAAAATGATGGACCAAGATAAATATTACAAAGGGGAAAGGCCACTATAGAGAAGTTTCCATAAGGCAATGGAGTCAGCCTTATCGAGGCTATATGCGTCAATGGCACTGAAACCTCTAACCTATGAGCCATGACAAGAGGCCAAAAGGCTAAAGAGGGTGATAAAGATAATGCAAAACCAGTCAAGGAAAATCCTAAGCAAGGGGATAAGGGGACACAAGTCTTGAATATTGGCGTGGAAGGTGGACCTCTAAGGCTTGTTGACAGAAAAGTTGATCCTAAGAAGAATGAGGAAGTGCCAAGAAAGAAGGCAAGAGCTAAAAAAGAAGCACCAAAGCCGGTCCCGAGACCAAAAGAAAGGATGGTTTGGCGAGAAAAGAGAGCTTTGGCTACCTATCATGATTTTGATTTAGCAAGTTCTCTTTGCGAAGTCAAACTAGATGTAAACCTCTTACAGTTGATTAAATTATCTCTAGGAGTACGCAAGGAATTCAAGAAAATCCTACATATTGGGTACATTGTAGAACCTTTGGGCATAGCATGAGTAGGGGAAGATTGGTTTGATCATGCTAAAAAGAATCGCTCTAGGGTTCCAGCATACGTGGATGGAATATTAGTGGAGCATGCTATCGTAGACATTGGGTCCTCCGTCAATATCATGAGTTTAGAGTTGATGGAGAGGTTGGTTCTAGGTATCCAAAAAGATGGCTCCATCCTTCCTAGAATGGCTATCTAAGGCAACCAGAAGGTTGCATTACTAAAGTCCATGTTACAGTTGCAAGTGTAAAATGCTTCTTGGACTTTAGGGTGATAAGATTTGAAGGACGTCCTAGCTATCGAGTCTTGCTAGGTAGGCCTTGGATCTTACGAACAGACTGTCAAGTCAATATACCGGTCGGTCGAGTGGTTCTAGGTAGAGGTGCTAATCAAGTAATAGTCGATGCTTACCTTGAGTCTCCTCAGAGTGAGAGAGCTCCTTTACCCTCTACTGAATTAGAAACATCAGATGATCCATCTGGTAGTGAGACATCATCCAGTGATGAATCTAAAGAGGGGTCCACTACAGAGGATATTTATCAAATAACTCTAAATGAGCCGATAGAGCCTCAAGATAGGATAAGAAACACGAATGTGATTGAGTTGGACCTTGGTACGCCGAATGATTTGTGGCCAATTATATTAGGTTCTATGCTTAGTTCAGCAGAAAGGGAGGACTATGTGTCCTTGATTCAAGAATTCCGTGATATCTTTGCTTGGAGTTATGACGAGCTAAGAGGCATTCCCCCTAGCCTGGCTGTTCATACTATTCCTATAAAAGAAGGTAGTCATCCTATGTGTCAAAAAGTAAGGCGTATGCCTTTTGAATTGAGGGACGGGCAGTTTGAGGAGTTACAAAAGTTACGAAGAAGCTGGTTTAATCTTCCCTGTACAGCACACAGAATGGTGTTCACCAGTTGTCATCAGGAAGAAGAAAAACAACCAGATCCGACTATGTGTAGATTTTAGAAAGCTGAATAAGTAGACGTTTAAGGATTACTACCCGCTGCCATTTATTGACCAGATTTTGGGTCAATTAGCGGGTAGGGAAATATATTCGTTTATGGATTGCTTTATAGGATACAACTAGATGGCAATTGCAAAAGAGGACAAGTTGAAAACAACTTTCATTACTATCTTTGATACTTTTGCGTACCATGTGATGGCCTTTGGATTGTGCAATGCACCTGGATCCTTGCAACAAACAGCAAACAAGACCTTTGGTGACATCTCCCCAAATGAGTTTAAAGTATTTATCGATGACATGGGGGCAGCCACTATAAGGGAAAGGATGTTGATTATCTTAAGAAAGTGCTTTGAGCGCTGCAGACGAATTTGTATCGCTCTTAACCCACGTAAATGTTTATTTGGAGTGCCTTATGGGCTATTGCTAGGCCATGTAGTCAGCTCAGTAGGGATCGCCAAACTGACCTTGAAAAGATCAAGGTTATAGTTGCTATGAGTCCACCACGCACTTTGAAAGAAGTACATAGCTTTCTGTCATCGATAGGGTACTATCAGAGGTTTAAAAATGCCTTGGCAGAAAGGACGTTGCCACTAACGAACTTATTATCCATTGGCTGTCTATTTGTATGGAGCAACCCTTGTAAGGTAGCTTTCGAGGATATGAAACAGGAGCTAGTAAAAGCACCTAAAAGAGGCGAGGTATTTTACATATTTTCAGCAACCACCATGCATAGTATCAGCTGTTGTTTAGCCCAAATCTGGGAGGAAAAGTGGTATCATTCGATAGATTTTGCTAGTCAAAAATTGGGCATATCAGAAATTAACTACGCCTACATGGAGAAGTTGTGCCCTTGGGATGGTCTTTGCGACTAAAAAATTCAGGCACTACATCCTCTATGAGAAGGTAGTTTTCTATATGAAGGCAGAAGGGCTTAGATTTCTTATGAACAAGCTACAATCGCTTGATCGTCTGGCAAAGTGGTTAATCACTTTGAAGGAGTTCGATTATGAGATTAAGAGTAAGCCATCGAGGTTGCAGGGGATTGTGGAATGCGTTGTGGATTTCGGGGAGCCAAAAGAGACTTTGGCTGAAGGAAGTGATATCGAAGAAATGTTTAAAATTGATACAGCTTCTATCCCATCTTGGTATGCTGCTTCACGCATTATCTATCAACGGGTGAGACTGGAGCTGGTTTATCAAAATCTAAAAAGAGAAAAATCAGACAACAGGCTTTAAAGTTTTTCTTGATGGCAGGAACACTATATTGACAGGGTGTTGATGACATCTATCACTGATGTGTGATGCCTGACGAGGTTCCTTTCATCTTGAAAGAGTGCCATGACTCTGCATGTGGAGGGCACTTCGCTGGACGGTTGACGGCACAGAAAGCTTTAAGAGCTGGATATTGGTGGCCATCCATCTTCCACGATTCCTTTGAGTACGTTAAGAGATGTGAATCCTGTCAAAGACATGACAATAGAGAGAATAGGAAATGCCCACTTACGCCTATCATGGCTATCCTTCCATTTGAGAAGTGGGGCATTGACTTTGTGGGCACTATCACCCCGTCATTTGCTACTCAGAAGAGGTACATTATAGTAGCAACTAATTATTTTATAAAATGGTCAGAAGCGCAGGCGATGAGGTAGGACAATGCAAAAGAAACTGCAAGTTTCCTCTTAGAGCAGATTATCTGTCGTTTTGGTCCACCGAAGGAACTAGTGTCAGACTGTGGAACCCACTTTTTGAATAAAGTGATCAAAAGACTGATTGAAGCTTGGCAAATCAAGCACAACAAAACGACTCCCTATAATCCTCAAGCCAATGGACAAGTTGAAAGTACTAATAAGCAGCTTGTGGATATCTTGTCTAAACTAGTCTTGGAGAAGAAACGGGACTAGGACAGGAAGTTGTATTTGGCAGTATGGGCGTACAATACAACGTTTAAGCAAGCTACCGGCCATACTCCATTTAAATTAGTTTATGGGAAAGAATGTGTGTTACCCCTCGAAATCGAGTTGCCAACCATACGTTTTGCAATTAACCACTCTTTGGGAGATGAGGATGCACTCTTTGAACGTTTCACGACCATAGCCCACCTGGATGAAGTGAAATTGCAGAGCTTATTACACCAGGAGGTAGCTAAACGTCGGATGAAGCAGTTGCATGACCTTAAAGCAAAGAAGTATACCTTTAAAAAAGAGCAATTAGTTTTGTACTACGATGCGCGTAGGGAGCTGTTTCCAGGGAAGCTGGAACCTAGATGGGATGGCCCCTACAAGATTGTCAGGATAGAAAAAAATAGGTCTACGGCTCTACTAGCTCATCTGTAGGGAGTAGAATTTAAAAATAAGGTTAATCTTAATAAGATTAATCCTTATTATTTCTAAGTATGCTAACACAGAGAAATGCATTACAGGTCCATGCTAGGGCTGATTGGAGACCTACAAAAGAGCTTAAAGTTGGTTGATGGCGCAGTTAATTCCTTATTTGGAGCACCCATATATGGAGGAGAGATACCATTAGGGGAAACTTATCTGGTGAACAAAGGATACAAAGTGATTAAAATGTGTTCCTATGGAAAAAATGGAAAATAAATTGAACATTAGTACGTTGAAGTGATTGGAGCAAGAAAAATAAAAAAATAGAATATTTTATTGATAAATAAATTTTAAAAATGGAAAAAATAAGGAAAAAAATAGAAATACGCTTCACAAAAAAAAGGAAAAATATAATGATTGTTTGTGGATGTATGGTAGTGGCAAAGCATGAGGTTTAGCCTCAGTTTGCTCTATCTCCTTGTCAAAGTTTGTGATTTACCGCTTTTCATACATCAAAATATGACAAAATGAACCTCTACACCTATGCAACGAAAGCAATATCTAAACGTAGGGGGTGGGATGTTTGAATGCTGCAATTTGTGTGCTGATTGTTGCTGATTTTTTGATACATATCATGATATAGAGTTTTTTGTATTTTAATTAAGAGGATAGTAGTACGAGTGTTGTCTCGGTCCTATCCTTACATCGCTGCAACCAGTTAGTGAATGAGCATTGGAAAGCGTGGTTGTGCACAACACATTTCTGATTGAAAATTATGTTTGAGAACTTTAGGATCATCCACTTTTGCATGTGCATGTCAAACATGGTATCAGAATACAAAGGACTGGATGCATAGCACATGTTTTCGATTATGATGACCCACGCTTGAGTGTGGAAAGGCAACCTAATCCGTAGGATAGTTGTTCGTTTCTTGGGGAATTATTTGGAGAGGACACATGCTATCTCCTGTAATACATTCAAAATGAAAGAGTGGATTTTGTTCGTTTGTTCTATATGTTGAGCTGTGCATCAAGGGGCCAATCCCTCGGATGTAGGAGAGTTGCAGTGGGGCCGTGGTGATTTCACTGAGAGGTTGCCTCCCAGGTATGTGATTATCGTGGCATTTATTGCCAATGTGTATGGGTTCTCCCTCTGTGGAGTTTATAGAAAGGGAAACGTTGGACTACAAGAGTAAAAATGCATAGATTAGGCTTTAGTCCTTTAGTAGTAGATAGATGCTCCTGGCCCGCGAGGCCGTGTGGGTGTGTTTGTCTGTTATGAGCATGAGGTCCGGCTAGTGCCATAGCTAGTGCCGGCCCATTTGAGGTCCCTTCAAACTTATATCGTGGCTGCTTGCCCTTATTTTTTCCCTCTTGTTTGTCATCCTGTTTTTGCTTCTCACTGACCTCTTCCATAACATGCTCGGGAGGTGGCTGATTTGCAACTTTAGGCTAATCTATACTTCTTTTTTTCATTCTTTTAGATGTTCCTACAATATCTTCATCTATTTTTCATTTTTCTTCCACAAGTACATCTATGTTTTGTTCCTTTGCTAAATATGCATACATTGAAGATGCATCTGTCGGTGATTCCCAACTAGTTATGCCACGAATGTCTTGCCCTACATGAGACATTTCACTATGAGTGACCTTTCTCTTTTTAGCTGCAAGTAAAGCATGTATCCATATTTCACGCCTTTGGACCAACCATCACTTGGCCATGCATTCTATCCAACTATAGACCAAAAGTAGAAGCATGTATTGCCGCATAAGCATTTTGGACAGCCAAGTCTTCAAACAACTTATGCATATCTCCCTTTCCAAAATTCAAAGCAAGAGGCAATCCCATTTCTTGTGCATGGATCTTGCAATATTTCCAAAAGATAAGCTGTCGTGCCAAGGCCTCCTGATAGGCAGCACAATCCTTTCTCTCGTACTGCAAATTGTCACACCACATACATCTTTTTCTAGGCTTAGGGGCTGCTGCCCGCCATCCCCTTTCCTCTTGTCCTTTTTCGTCCAAATTTGCAACCTTCAATTGAAGATCCCGCACCCCTTTGACCAATTCATCCGAGACATCTTCCCTAATAGAGGGAACAATAGTAGGTACAACCATAGGGTTAGCCACAGAAGTAGGTGGCTTACTGGATACATCAACTGTCTTACCTGTAACAGTGGGCCAGCTAGAGACATGCAATCTTTCTCTTCTTCTATGCTTCTTCACAAGCGTAGTAACAACTTCCTTGACATGTCTCCACTCTGTTTTCAAACCTGTCTCTATAGTCTGATCCTCCAACAAATCATCAAGCTTCTCTTGAAGCTCAGAATCAGCTGCCTGTAGAAACAATTCAATTTTCTAACTTGCAAGATTTTGTTGTTCTGCAAGATCCAACTGCTCAAATCTACTTTCAAATTCTCTTAATGATTTTGTAGCCACAAGACCCTTATTGGGTTGTATAACCCACTCTTGAAAAGTCTTGCATGTAATCAAACTGGTGTCCTCAATGTAAAATTATTCCCTGAGTGTCTTCTTGAAGGCTACCCAGTCTGCATCTTGCAAGTATAATTCAGTAATCCGTGCTTTCAGTTCATGAACAGTAACACGTACAAAATACCGGCTCCATGCAGATTGAGCCACTCCAAAGAATTTTATCTTCTAAGCATAAGTATGTACATATGCATATACATTCCTGCCATTGAATAACTTCATCTCACACTCAAATGCTTGCAAAGTAGTCATCACAACACTTTCTGTTTGAGCTGAAGCTTGCATCACATGTTGTTGTTGTAGTATCTACATAAGCATATTCATATTTTGCACCAACTATTGCAAAACATCACTAGAGATTGTATTCGAAGGTTCTCCCATATTATCTTTCCTTCTTCTGTAGTAACCTTTCACGTCGCATTCACCAATGTTGGAGGGGTTTTTGTCGAAAGGTCGAATCCACCAGGGATGAGAAGTAGAAGAAAGTAGAGATAGGAGATGGAAGAGAAGATAGAGAATACCCAAGTGGTAAATACTACAAAAACAAATCACAATCAATTGAAACAATATGTATTGAAAGAACCTGGAATCTTTGCACTACTCACAAGCAATCTCTGGGCATTAGTTCTCCTAGAGCTCCTTCGTAGACCAAAAACGTGGACCAAAAAAATGAGCTCTTTCTCTACTGTTCGGAACCCAAATCTGATGGCTCCATTGGCTGCAAAAGGGGGGTAAAACTCTAGGATACCTGATCACAAATCTCCTAAATCACTACTTCTTCTTCCTTCAGTTCGATCTGCAGTTTTCAGCCTGTTTACAGTGATCGCGATGCACGCGATTTCGTCAATCTGTCTTTTTTATGAAAAATCTCATAACTGGTTGAAAAAGCAACTAGCTTTTTGCATGCCATCCTACTCTAGAAGCTTTTTCTAACTTTTTTGGATTTTTACAATAAATAATATAAAAATAGACTAAAATTATCCAAAAATCTAGTATTTTCAGATAATCCATGCAACTCACACTAATACTAATGGCTCAGATCACATTGACTCTTTAGATCAATAGAGAAGTCGGATGATGATGCATTCCATACTTTTTCACACTATGTCCTCATAACATCATCATCATGACAATGGATAGCACATACAAGCACAAGAAACAAGGCCCAGGGAAGTAGAGCCACAATATCACAGAAGAGAGGAGATTCAATGGCCAGTTGAAGATACAGGGCCAAGCTTGGAAATGGAACAACAAGAGGAGGATCTAGCTCCACAACCTTCTTCCCTACGACCTGAAGAGCCACACTAGGTGGACAACCCTAGTGCTAAGAAAGCTAAGCTCAAGAAGAAGAGGAATCAAATGCTAGAGAAATCACGAAGAATATTGACTACTCAATCGAGAGGCACTAATGCCATTAATGCCCATCTCACCGAGAGGGAAGATTGCTTCCTAGTCAACTCTAATGCTGAACTCATATTTTGGGAGGAGAGAGAGAATCACTGTGAGCCGTTCGACTTTGATTTCTGATTCCCCACCACATTGAGTAGGGTATTATCAACCAATGTGGTGGAAGAGGTGACGGATGTCAGAAGGAGGCTGGGAGATAGGTGGAGCTCTGAGAGAGATAAATCCTACCCAATGGGGAACAGCAGCTCCAGATTATTAGAAGAAAAAAGTCATTGAAGTGCCTAAAACAATGAAGGGTTATGAGAGCCAACTAAAGTGAAGGAGGCACATCTTGGAAAGTAAGGCTAGTGGGTGGATATCATTTTGTAACACCCTATCCTTAGAAAGAAATAGCCCCACTTTAATGCCATATCCAAGAAGAATAGGAGAAGCTTACAATTCTAATATCCATGATTGATATGACTTCCCCATAATATACAATGGCAATGCCACCAAGCCTGAGGAAGCACTCACTTTCATGCTACAAGATCTATACGAATCCATAGCCCACTTTCTTAATGATCAATGATCTCACTTCATGCCCACACCCAACCTTCCTATCTGCATGTAATTATATTGGATTACTTAGGGTACTACTAAAGCAAGAGCCTACATCATAAGAGTACCGCATACCACTACTCTTTTTTTATCCAAACGGCATAGATAGTTGTGCTATGAATAGATTAATGATACATGCTACCCTCCTCCCCTTTTTTTGCATAGCTTTCTTAGAAGATATGAATGATAGCCACTCCACTTACTCTAATCATCCATTTCTTTCCACTACTCCTCTCCAGGTGCAAATGAACCTCAAAGGATACATGCAAAGTTGGAGATTCCTTAACAAATCTCTTAAGCTCCCAAATCCTCCCTCTTATGACTCTCATGACAAATACTAGATTTTTGTCTATTAAAAAAAAAGACAAAGTAAAGAGAAAAGAAAAGAGAAAGAATAAGAGATCACAAGAAGAAACTCATAGGAGAAAGCAAGCAAAGCATCTCACTACATGTAGGCCACGCTCGCTGTACCTAGGGATCATCAAGTTAGATGCGTTTGATGGCTTCGGTTGTCCGACTTTGTCTCTAACCCCCTGGCCCATTTTTATTCCCCACATCATGCTTAGGTCACATCAAGGGCAAGACATACCTAGGGAGGTCACCCTTGCCTATGGTTAGGCCTATCTCCCTAAGCCACACTCACCACACCCCCTTAGGCAAGAACTGGTTCCTCAAGTGTAGGACTACACCCAAGTTCCAACTCCAATTCTACTAGCACAAGTAGAACGTACCACACAATAAGGTAAACACACCCCTAGACAGTGCACCTTCGTTTCTTTACAAGTAAATACAAACAATGCAAGCCACCAACTTCGGAGGCCCCATCATCATCCACTCACACAACCTCCTTTTGAATCACTAAATCCTCATCAGCTCAAGCCCGCAAGTGCCATGGGACTAGCACTTGTCTAGGAGGGGTTTAATGTTATGGACATGTTACGAACACGGACCATGCAACCAAAAAAATAAGAAAAGGAAGACCAAGGAAGCCAAAGTTAAAAACTGAATGGAGAAGATCATTTTTCCCAAGCAAGAGAAGTGGAAGATTCTAGCAAGGTGCTTGGAAGGGATAAAGGAGAGCACCAAATATTCTAGCAAGGTGCTCAAAGGGGAAAAAGGAGAGCAGCAAATATTCTAGCAATGTTCTTTGGAAGAACAAAGGAGAGCACATAATATTCTAGCAATGTGCTGTAGAAAAACAAAGGAGATCACCAAATGTTCTAGCAAGGTGCTACAAAACGTGGGAGAGCACTCAAGATTCTAGCAAGGTGCTCCAAACATCCTAGCAAGGAAATTATAGGGCACAATGTAATGCATTTTATGAGAGTGCCAAGCTCCCTCTTGTGCAAATTGTAAAGTCTAAATGGACATAGGTGAAGAGATAAGGAAACTAGAAGGGTTAACAAAATTTTGAAAATCTTCTCCAAATATCCAAAATGAGTGCTTTTCATAAAACATATTGCTTTTTGATAGTTTTGGTCTTGGACAACTTTTACTATTCAAAATAGATCCTTGTATGTATCCACCCAAAGTCCTAAATAAGTCACTAGAACCTAATATTGGATATTTAGACTATTTTAATATACCAATTGTACTACTTGAAAATCCTCTAAAGATCTTGTTCAAGTACACCATAATAACAAATCCAAAATACTTGTATGGATTCCTTTTCCTTGCTCTTTCCTCATTGAACCTATAGTCTTATAACATTGTCTATCTAAATATACTAAAGCCACAAAAGGCTCCATCTCCTCCTCTCAAATAGCATATGTTGATATCTATTACTGGTTGTTTCATAGATCATAGAACTTTGATCATTACATTAGGACTCTCTTACATTATTCAATTCTCATCATGCTGTGATTTGGATCGTGCATGCCCTCTTCTTCTCTCTGTCTCCTGAAGCTACTCATCACTCCATTACATCTCTTCCATCACCTTCTTCATCTAGACCATAGTCAATGTTGGTTGCAACATCGATAATTGCAGTTCATGCTCTCTAATGTCATAGGAGTCATAAGATGGTGAGGCTTGTGAAACTCAATGACACGATCTTCTCCCATTAGATTGGCATGCACCCTTAAAATGATGAATATGACCAACATCCTTTGGTGGTTCACTTACAATGCTTCTTTCATCACCTTTTCTCCTTAGATAAATGCTACTAGACTTTCCCCTTGCTCTTCGTCTCTCACTAGTCTTTCTCATCTCTCTCTACCTCTCTTTTTCTCTTCATTGAAGTGCTACATTCAAGACATTTTTGTTTGCTATCAAAATGCAATTTAATGCACTATTTCCTTTGTCCTCCATAGTAGAACCTCTGGAAGTTGAAGGTTCATGCATCTCAATCCCATAGTCATTCTGTTTGTTGGGAAAGTTCTTTGGAAGTTGATACATTTCACCTTTAGATCTCCTAGGTTGAGGCTTATGTGTCCCACTTCACTGCAATTGAAAAAAGTTGGAAGTCTTCTCACAAACCCTCTACCATTTCCCTTTAGCAGTTCTCCTTGAATTTCTTGACTAGTAGGTGTTGCAACTCCTCCTTTCCATTTTCTATCTTTCAAAGTAGCTAGCCTCATGTTTCGCATTTGAGTAGCTAATTGGGGATCCTTGGTCTAACTACCCTGAAACCTAGAAAAATCATCAACCATCTCAACCAATTAGCAATCACAAGCAATCAACACTAGGTCTCGCTCAAGTTGTTTCAATTGCATTTAGTTGATGTATGCATGTAGCTCCATCCTGAAGGTCGCACATAGCCATACTAACCTAGTGTTGATTTCTTGATTGGTCTTACTCCCTTACTCTCACTCTTTATAAACTCTCAAATTATTCTATATACCTTGAGATTGAAAGGTAGAAAGGGTGAGAAAGAATGAGATCACAAGTGGAAGCAATAAGCAGGAGCTATGGAGGTTGGAGTAAGAAGAGAGAGCACGATCATATGTGGAAAGTCCAGCAGTTAGAGTGTGTGACTTACCTTCTAGCTTATTCTATTGGTATACTAAAGAATACAGAATAGAGTGATAGTAATGGGCTACCATCATATGCATTGTATATGTGTGCAAGCAATAAGTATAAGATAAATATAAGCTAGTAGGTATATGTAGGCTTTAACCCACAACAACCTTAGAGCTTTTGACTAGACCAAAATTTATTGACAAGATAAGAACCTTATTTCTTGTGAATTAGAGAGAGAAGGAAGTAGATAATATGAGATATAAGAAAAGAAACAGAATAGGTAAGAGATTCAAATGAATCCCAAGAATATTGGAAATCAAGTTCTCTTCAAGATATGTCCATACATCATGAATCAATCATAAAATCTTCTGCCAAAGCTTTTACATAATATAGAGACAAGACTCAATGATTCAAAGCACTACAGTACTGATAGAACCTAAGAAGGTAAACAAAATCCTTATATGGAACTTCAAATACACTTCAGCCCTATGTATTCTCGATGATTATAGCAATCATAAGCTAGTTTTTTGATGGAGAAACTCCAAGACAAATGGTTCTTGGGTTATCTAGACAATGCCTACTACTACTGAGAAGCAATGTCCAAGCATTAGATCTCCTAGAGCGCCCTGTTATATAAAAAAATGCACACCAATTGCTAGCTTTCTCTCTGCTTCTTGGATAGAAAATCTAATGGTTTTGTTGGCTCCAAAAGGGGGGTAAAAACCTCAAGATACTTGACATGTGGTTAGAATTTTCCTGCTCCATCTTCTCTGCTCCCATCTCTAGACTCTTGTTTGCTATCTAAAGACTATTATCACACCCAATGCAGATTCAGAAGCCCTTCTTTTTTTATGACACTATCCAAAACTAGCTGAAAAGCAACTTGCTTTCTTGCATGTCACCCTATTCTAGAAGTCTTTTATACCTTTTCAGGATATTTACAAGAAATTATATCCAAAATATTAGAAAAACACTAAAATTATCCACAAGTCTTGTATTTTTTAACAATCCATGCTATGGACACTAACACTAATCACTAATATGACATTCACTCTATCGATTAATAAAAAAGCCACATGAGGATGCACTTCAAGATTTTTCCAATGTCATGTAGAGACCCTTGCAATGTGACTAAAGCAATGTCTAGTGTGTGCTTGTGTCCCTCTTGTCCTTGTGTAGTATATGAGTTTTAGGAGTCAAAAGATGTACCTTCCCTTCATGTTGCATGACTTACAACATCCAACTCCTCATTGTCAACCTGTATAACACCTCAAAATTGAGAGAAAAGGTTATATGCTCACTATCACACTCAACCACATCAACTTTATTAGGCAACAAATCCAAATCCTTCACTTTAGCATCAAATATTCAAATTTACAAGCCCTCCTCTTGATGATCCGCTAAAACTCTCAAAAAATCATCCTTAACACTATCTTCACCTCTCAAGCACTTAGGTCTATCAATGCTCTCACTACTATCAAGGAAAACAATCTCACACTCAAAGTTGTCACTCCTCTCTTCACTACTCCCTAGGCTATAAAGAATTTCATCACTTCTTTCATCCTCAAAACAATCAAAACTATCATGGCTCTCATCCTGCCTCAACTCTCCAAGCTTTCTGATCTCTTTCTATATCCCCTAGGACTCAACAAAGTAGTATCAGTAAATCCCTCCTTATCATGTGACTCGATAGTTGCTCTACTAGAATCATCTATGGTCAATGGATAAGAGCTCACATTCCTAGATTATTCACTCCAATTATTCTTAGTCAAACAAGCCTTTTTCTCCTCAATCTCCCTATAAATTTTCTTCTTACAAACTTTGATTGATTTCTCACAAGTAAACTCATTCCTTCTATATAGATAATAGGATAGACCTCTCTCGGGATAGGCATAACTAACTCTTTGCTCCTCAAAGTGTTTTCTTTCAACTCTCATTGAGCTCAACCTCTTGTGTGGCTCCTCAAACACAAAGGCCAAACCTAATTCTTATTTTCTCTTCATTTTTTTCTCTTGGTACTTTGTTATACTCATCACTTCCTCAAAAGATTTACGGTTCATGATCTCTAGTTTCACTCTTTGGCCCTTTGATTTTAATCCATTTACAAAGTAGAAAATCTTCAACATACCTGGAGCTTTTAAACCTTCTTTCAATGTGAAACTCCATCATTCCCACAACCTTTCTAACTCTGTAGCAAACTCCTCAACACACCAATCCTCTTTTTACACACAAGCTTCAATCATTTTCAAAATCTCAATTTGGCTCTCATTCTTTTGAAATCTAAACAAAAAGGCAGTCTTAATGGTCTCATAGTACAATTTTTATGAGGGTCTTCTACAACTCAGGTTTCTTTTAATTCAACAATCCAATCACATGCTAGTCTGTGCACTTGATACCTAGGTAGCTGATCCTTATCCTCAAGGTCTGTTACTCTTTGAATCAAACAACATAGCTCCATTTTATCTTAAAATCTTTGGAGATCCTCGGTCTAACTACCATGAGACCTAGAAAAATCAACAACCATCTCAACCAATTAGCAAACACAATTCTCAAATCAAAAAGCCATGACAAAGTCAATTTTGACACTCCTCAGTGGGGGCACCAAAAAAGATGTCACATGAGCATTGATCAAGGATAATCCTATCATACAATATGAAGACATGATGACAAGGAGTGCCAATCAGGATTATGACTTTGTGTAAGCATTAGATTTGACTAAAAACTCTGACAACACATGACAAAACACCAGCAAACCCAATCCACCAAACAATAACAATGCCTCTTGTAGCTTCAAGCATATACAATGTAGAAAGAAAGAAAGAAAGTTATATTAACGTCTTCTAAAGACCAAAACTGGCCTATGAGACAAACTGTGATACAACTGATGAGGTCCAGCTATCCAAAATAAAAGTGCTGAATGAAAAGCTAAAAACTGGAAACTGAAAATACGGTGCTGTGAGTGTGATAAGTGTCGTATATGTGTATGTGCGTATGTAGCTCTGGTACTCCAGATAATGGCTACAAAAGGGGGACAAATGTCGGCTGTGATAGGGGAACAACTGTCGGCTGTGATAAAGTGGTGCGATGTGTATATGTAACAGATGCAGGGAGATATACTATCCTGGGATGTAGTAGCAGTCGTCGAAGTCGCTAATAGCAGGTGATCCCTCCTGGATGCAGGATGTGGTACATCGGCGGTGGAGAAAGAGCAAACTGGAGATCTGAGATCCAATGTGTCGAGTGTCGTCGGATCTCAGTCTGCTGTTGATGTAGATCAAGAATCCTCCGGATCTCCTGTCGGTGTGGCTGTGGGGTTCGAAACCCCCGGATCCTCGTGCGGCGTTGGGTACGCTGGTCCTCAGCCTGCTGTAGTGTGAGCCCAGAGGTCTGGCTGGAGGCTGGTATAGTAGCTCACTCTGTCTGTCTGAAAGAACTGTGTAATAGTCGTCTGGGTGGGCCCCTCTCTAACTGGGACCCGCTGTGTGCTCTGCTCTCTGATGTGCCATGCCTCTCCCAGAAAACGGCCAAATGATCTCTGATCCATATCAGTCATACATCCCTGAAGTGAGCTGCTCAATGTGTATCTAGATCTCAACTCTGAGTATGCCGAGCATCTGAGAACAAAATGCTCCTCACTCTCCACCTCTGATCTGCAAAGGGGGCATATCCTCTCCTCCCGTGGGATGCCACTGGCTCTGCCACTCTCAATCATAAGCTGATGTGATGATACCCTGAGCTGTCCAATAAGAACTCTCAATCGATATGGCATATAGATCTGCATATATCTCGGAATCTCTATGAATCCCTACTCTGATATGCTCAAGAACTCTGTATAATAATGTGCCATCTTCGATGGCAGTGGCTATGCAGGGCTGACCCATGTCCTCTGTATATAAATATGCCATATCTCCTGTCTGATGACTCTGTTCCTCTCAGAGAGAGAGAGGGTATAAGTGGGAGCCTGAGTATCATATAGAAGAGGTGGGAGTCTATCAATGTCCAGCCCATGTATGTCAAACCAAGCTCTAGTCTGTGCATACCATGATGTGGTATCCCCCGCTCGAGCCATCTCCTGAGATGCCATATATGCTCTATATGCAATGCGATCTCTGCCCATATTCTGAAATCTGTGTAGGAAGCAGACTGTCTGAAATAATGCCTCGACTAGCATGGGCGGTGTGGCAAGCTCTGCTCGCACAATGTCATGTGGGACTGAGGCCTTGCTGCGAATCAATCTAGATATCATGATCACTTGAGGTCTCTCCGTCAATGTCCATACATAATCGGCAAGGCTTGGCCCCCATATAGCTGCTCCATACATCAGTGCTGGAGTGACTAGAGTATCAAAGAGCCACCCCTTGGTGCGGGGCTCCTGGAAGTGTGCTTGATAACACTGTCGCTCCATAAGAGCCAATGCTGAGTATCCTCTAGTGAGGCGGTCACGAGCTGCCTGTGTCATCGAGAAAGTCCCTGAAGCTGCTGTAAAGGTGACTCCCAAATATACATATGATCCAGTGACCTCAATACTCCCTCCTGCTGCCATGAAAATACTCTATCTGCGTATCTGAGCTGAGGTATGGAATATAAGAACCTTGGTTTTACCAAGGTTCACTGTCATGCCTCTCTGTATGCAAAAATCATCCAATGCTAATAAATGCTGCTATAATCCCTGAGCTGAGTCTGAGACCAACACAATGTCATCTGCATATAGTAAGATATGAACTGTGGCTCCACTGAGATCTATACCTCCACCGGCTTGCTGTTGAATAAACTCTGCTATCTCATCAATGTATAGCCCAAATAGAGTCGGTGAGAGTGGGCATCCTTGTTTCACACCAATGGTGCTCACAAGGGGATCTGATATACCTCCTGGACATTTGACTCTGCCAGTAACCCGCTCATATAGTGCATAAATACCCCACATCATGTCATCATCCACCCCCAAATCAAGTAGGCGTCTAAAAAGCCTCTCTCTCGGAACCATGTCAAAGGCTTTGCGGAAATCCACAAAGCAACAGTACAATCTCTGTTTCTTCACTCGTGTCTGGTCGATCAGACAACGGAGAGTGAAGATGTGGTCTATGGTAGAAAATGCCCGTCTGAACCTTGCCTGTCCGGGTGTGCGCATGCACTCTCTCTCTGCTAGCGTGCTGAGCTCCTCCTCCATCACCGTGCCATAAATTTTGGACAAAACTGGCCCAATCATGATGGTCCTATATGTGTTAGGATCCATAGGATCCCCTGACTTGTGGATAGGTACAATGGTGTGCTCTGTCCACGAGTCAGGGAACCCCTCCGACAATGCACGGTTGAAGAGGTGAGCAATGAGTGGAGCCAATGTGTCTCTGCCATATATAATATGCTCTGCCTGAAGATCAAACTGGTCTCGAGCGCGGCCATACTGTAACCGTGAGATAGCATGTTTCACCATATTAGTGGTGAAAAAGGATGAAATACCCGGTTTTGGTGTACATGGTGTGGGTATCAGCGGCTGTGCGGGTACATGATATAAACTCTGTGCGTATCCATGCCATACTTCAGGGTCATGTATCGGTGTGGGTGAGCGTGGTTCTCTGATCTGCCTCCATGCCTCTGCACAATCTCTGCTCATAAGAAGGTGGTATATATCCCAATATCTCTCCTCCTCCCATTCCCGCTTTTTACGGCGGGTCAAGCGGTGCATGCGTCTCTGCGCCTGTCTGTGTGTGATCTCTCCTCTGGCCTCCAAATCGCGTAGCTGTCAACGTAGATCTCTGCACTCATCATCATACCACCTGTTCTGTGGCATGGTACCGGTCCGAGGGGGGTGCGTGTATGTGTGATGTGGAAAACTAAGTGTAGCAGAATCATGCAGAATGCGTGTGATATCAGTGGTCAGTGTATCAAGGGGTGCGTATGGATCAAGTGACGTGATGTGCTCCTCCAGATGCTGTGAGTAAATATATGAGAGCTTATGAGTGAAGTGTATGGTAGTATGCATGCGGGGTATGATATCTGCAGGTGGTGATATCTTAAATTCAATTGATTTCATCTGCAATACATTCTAAAGCCTTAGGAAAACAACAAAAGAGTGCTTCATATAGGTCAAGGTAAACACCAAAGCAAACAACTTAATCATCATCAAAATCACATGCTCTCTTTAAAGGTCCCAACTATACATTATAACAACCAATCTTTCATCTATTTTAAAACTTCTAGCTCCACACAAGGAAGTTTCACTTTCTTAAAATCAGAAAACAACCCAATCAATACATTAACTTTTAAAGAAATCAACATTAAATCTAAATAAAGCTATTTGTCTCATTCATATAGTTGAAAGTGGAAAATTCTTACTGATGAAAATTGTAGTTTATATAAGAAAGAACCTATTGCCACAATCAACCTAACTCTATCTCAAGAAAAAAACATAGCCATCCAAGATAAAAATGAGTCCAGCCTAAACAACTAATCACTGGTAAAATAACCACTCCTCATTTGTACCTCTGTTTTCTAACATGAAGTACATGGCCTTGCTTCACTGGTGTTGCCATCCATTGCTCCCTCGATCTAGTTTCCAAAAAAAGCCAATCAAACAACTAATCAAACTAATGCGGGTAATCCCAAAAAAATGAAGTGTACTTAAAAGTACCCATCTCCTTGTAATATCAAATTGTGACCATGCAAATGATTTTTGTCCTCCTCTCATAAGATAAATCTATAGCCCCCCTTATTCTCAAGGGCAAGGCAAACCCAAAAAAAATAGATACTATCTATCGAAGGAACCTAAGAGTGAGGAAATATAACTTCTAGATAAAGTCCAAGTACAAATCCTAGGGCTGAATGTATGAAATATTTTCTTTTTGATGTACCTTCTTCAAGAAAAGATCAGACCCCCATCATGTCTTGTAAAGAGAAATGATTATTCTAGTTCACCTGAATAACAATCACTCCTTGTCCATGTCATCATGAATATTATCTTTCTGTTCCATCCTCCATAGTTGCCATCATCTGGATCTATGTTTTTCTACATTTACAAGGTGAAATGTATTGGGAGGGGAAGCCCAAGTACAAGGCACAAAAGGAAGGCATAGACCTCGAGGTCTTTTCATCACTGCTGAAGATGACTATGCTCCATGTTTTGTTTACTCTCACTCACTACAAGATACAGGTCTCATACCGATGTTCAAAGTGATAAAAATGTTCATAAAAAAATTTATGCCCGTCCTCGAAAAAAACATCGGTAGTAGCGACGCCATAGAACAATCACTATTATTGTCACTTGTGACAATTTGTGATGCTAACTACGATGCTAATAGCAATGCGTGCAGTAAATTTGTGATGCTAATAACGATAGTTACAAGGAAAAAAAACTTGTGCCAGGGCAGCCCACAACTAGCACTATGTGCTTTATTTGGGCCATACAAAAGAGTTACAGTAAAGTGTACAATGCTCATCAAAATGAAGGCAATGTGTACTTGAATCCATAAGACTGATACATAAAGTAAATACAAGATCATGTAATGAAAGCGACGGTACAATCATGGCAAGATACAAAGGATGATAATAACATAGTGCATAGAAAATGCCTACATAAATCACAAGACCAAAAAAGAAGAGGATGTGTGCTCCATAGATCCAAGGGAGAGCTTTAGATCCTCACTATCTGAAAGCTCGTCTCGTCACAAATGAGCATCGAATGGACTCTGCAAAAAAGAAACAACTATACATCAGTTCACCATACAATAATACATTTTAATTAAAATTAGTAACTATGGACAAGGAAGATGATGACTTACTGGGCCGCCACGTCCATACAATCGCTCGATCAATGCAATGAGACCGTATCTCTTTGCATATTGAGTCTCTAGGCCGGTGGGATCGTGATTTGTAATGGAGTGTTGGAAAGAAAACAAAATACAACTGTTAGAAACATGATTGTCAGTACAAGGGATATTGCAAAAAAAAAGCAAGCAGAATAAAAGAGAAACTTACAAAGTCCTCCAAATAAGTCATGTGACCGCATCACTCCCAAGATGATGGACCACTCCTGCCTCTAGTCATGCCCTCGCTTCCTCGCGCTACTATCTCTAACGTCCTGGAGAATCTATAGCCTCCTCACTAAGTCAATGCCAGTCATCTATGTCTAGCCAGTCCGGCTTTGAGACCCCACTCTTAAGTGCATTGTATACGTCCGATCATTTGTGTGACATGTACGCATGCATGCACTCCATCACCCAACGTGTAGAAAACCTATCTACTATGGTGGGTACCGGAAACTCCTCATGTAAGGATGATACTTTGTAGTCCTTGCTCCCCTCCATTATGTTCTTTCAATTATCCAAGACGTTGTGCCAGAAATCTTGTTGGCACAACAACTCTCTCATACAAGCCATCACCCTCCTCCCCTCATCATTCATGATGATGGTTGTTGTTCTATCATCTACAAGATATCCATACCCCTTTGGGGTGTGCCTAAGATGTGTCCTCTCCCACCTGCGACCAGGCTCGTGGGCATAGCTAGGAGACCCCTATACATCGGGTGTACCTACGGGGGTAGTATCTCTCGGAGTAGCACCCGTAGGGGTGCAACCTACGGATGGCTAAGAAAAAGCTAGAGTGACTGGAGTAGACATCTCCATAGGTGTGACAAATCCCATGGGTGACACAACTCCAATAGAACGACGAGATGGAGACACTATGTTGGTACCTCCATAACAACCATTTGAGCAACACTCTCTCAAACCTGCACGAGAGTGAGAAGTAGCACCTGTATCCCGAGCGGACCGCGGGCTCACTGCATCCATGTCTTTGCAGCATCCCCCAGAACCACTCCCTCTATTCAGAGCGTCGACCTTGTCTACTGGAAACTAAAGCATCAGAGCGTAGTGAAGTAGATATAATAAAATGGCGTGATGGTATCTGAGATAGCTCCTAGTTGGCCATATCTCTTAATCAAGACATCTGATCTGGAGACATACATGTGAAGATCTCATGTAGCTCCTTGTCTCTCATCCCTTGAATCATCATCCAGATCCAAATATCCACAAAGGTCACCTCCAAAAATAAAAATTAATATTAGCATAATCAATATAAATCAAGCAAAGCATGGTAATATAAATATTCAAAAAATGATCTTATTTAAAACACATATCTTATGTACTTTTATAAGTGATTCATCAACGAATTGAGTAGGTGGATGCTCCAAGTATAAAGTACCCTATGGTTCCACGTCAATCTCTTGACACAACTCTACATATACTGGAAGGTTGATCGACAGGTCACCAAAAAAGTATGAAGTACCCTATTGTTACCCGATTCTGGCTCCTCTATATGCTCCAAGCTTTCAGTAGTCTCCACCCCTTGCAATATCGACCCCTCTACTTACATACTGTCCTCATCTACGCTGGGGACATTTGTGACACCTATTCACAATGGGCCGAAAATACAAACATGTCACACAAATCCATCTATCATTTTTCAAAATCTATTTCAAGAAATCCAAATGGACCTCATCAAACTATTGCCCCAGCTCCTTGAACTACCACATTGAGCCATTGCACATTGAATAAGATCATGGAGAAGCTACGGGAAAATATATTAAGGTAAGTGTTTCAACGGTAGGATGAGAATTTTTTAAATTTTTTTTGAGTTTATCAATATTTATTTCTCTATTTCATTTTTGAAGAATTCTAGAAAAAGATAAGTCACATGATCATATTGATAGCATCACCAATTTGTTATAAAATCTCCCCTCCCGCTGCCTTCGATGACTCAACTCTTGGTGATTTTTGGTGCGTGCACCGCATCAATTATCTCTGTGAGTACAATGAGTAGAATTTGTCGATCATCATCATTCCAAATGCAAGTCTTGTAGAGATTTTCGATGTCTCATCAAAATTGGAAGACTTAAAGGGATCTTGGTAACACTCAAGATTCTTTAAATTAAAAATGTTTTGTCTCATCAGTGATAATATTAGCTACCAAGACTCGTGGATTTATTTACATATCCAATAGAGTCTACATCTCTAATAGACCCATTTTCAACATCTAGTGTCTAATTGGATCTTATATATATTTTAATATTTGTATCTACCTCAAATCAATTTGCATATGTTGCTGGCATTGGCACCTTAAAATCTCAACAAATACCCCAATGACTCGTTGTCGGTATATTATTATAAACAAGGGATCCTAAAAATAGTTCTAATTGTTATCTCAAAAATATATTTGTAATATAGACTATCTCTCTGTAATAGTCTACATCTTTGGCTCAACAAACAAAATTTTGTTGATGTTGATTATTCAGCCTGTAAGAGAGAATTAGATTTGTCTCTACTAGTCATGGGACAGTTTCATGGTTTTTCTTTGGAGATATTTAAAAAAAATAAAACACAAATATGCACGAGGGAGGGAGAGAAAGAGAGAGTGAGTGAGAGAGAGGCATGATTGCCTTAGAGGCAATCATGTCTCTCTCTATACAAATATTCTTTTTAAATTTTGCAGGTAGACTCCTTGGTAGATGCAAATTGTGTTTGGGGTTCGACTCCCCTTGAGTTTATCTTTATTTATTTCATTTACTCTCACATTGATATTGATTATTACTTGTCTACATGACAGGTGAACAATGTCCAAACAGAATTTGAAAAACAACACTTTGATGAAGGTTATGATTGAAATCAACTATGAAGGTATAATCCTAATTTTTTTCAGGTATAATCCTGATTTGTACAAAGGCCCCTCTCACTAAAGTGTAATAGTACCTGATTTCCATTACGAGTGATGGCATAAGCATGGCTTAGATATCTCTAAAAATAATAGTAACAATCATGTTGATTTTCATTCAGTCTCACATTCATGACGCTTATCACTTGTCTACATGATGGGTTCACTATAAGACAATAACCATTATTTTTAGTTTCAGCCTTATGTTGATTATTACTTTTGAACTATAGGACAATAACCATAGTTTGTTTCAGTTTTAGTTTCAATTTTAACCTCATGTTGAACTATAGGACAATAACCATTATTACTTTTGAACTACATAAACCATTATTACTTTTGAACTACATCTACTCTGAAAACAGTAGGGAGGTTGTCTGCTACACCTACTCTGAAAACAAATGATTTGATATGAATGATTGATTACTTGTTGATAATCGGAGTATTGCCTTGAAAAGTGTCCTTCAATGCTTGATAACAATAATTATACTAAGCAGTTGATGACTACAACACAGTCATGCATCCAAGGCAATCGGCGAACAAGGATGAGATTTTGTGCATGTGAGAAGATGGACCTAGTTGTGCGAGGGAGAATGGACAATGAGATTGTGTGAATATGAGAAGTTGGGACCTAATCGTGCACACAAGAATGGACATTTCTTGAATCATGGAGGAAGGTTGAGCTCCCATTTAAGAAAACAACTAATTTTATTTGCATCTTTCTTTTTTTTCTCTTACATTGCCCAAGGTTTAATGACCTTTTACATGTGTCTTATTACTTATGCCCAATGGGCATCCTAAGTACCCAATCCCTTGCTCCAATTCTGCTACTTGGAAGTTTGGATCCCTTAGCAACTTTGCTAACTCATTGAATCCTAGGAAAATAAGCTTGCTCATCAATTTATAAAATTAATTGGTCGAAGCACCAGCCCCATAAGATACCATTTCCCTTAAACTAAAATTCGGCAACTTCACCTTTATGTTTTTGCAAATCTTCTATTCACTAATATGAGACCAGTTTTACGCCTTGTAACATATGCAAATTCACTGAATTCAAATTAGTAATATAGGGAGAATTTTTCATTATTCCTCTATTCTCATTGCATTTCTTTTAAGCCTAAAATTATCATGCAATAACAAACATTATAACATATCTACCAGTAGAATCTATTGCTACCTCTTCATAGTATGCCCCCAATACGATTTTTCCAAAGATGAACCTCAATTAGATGACTTTAGACTTGACTACTTAAAGTACTACTCGCCCCTACCAATGCCCATTGACCTTTGAGTTCATGCTTCTATACTACACATCAATAGCATTTTCTAACATTTCTATATTGCACATCATAAAATGTAGGTTTGCTTGAAGAGAACTAATAGATACTTGGGTTGCACATATAGCCTATCTTGTAATCATCAACAGTGCACCATCTCTTCTTCTTACCTTCATTACACCTATAAGGCCATGGGAGAAAGAGAGTCTTGTGATTGAGATGCACACTTGTAGATGGATACATTTAAATTGGAAAATTTTCAAATTCATCTCAAGATTTTGAATTTGCAAACCTCAAAGAATCCATCAAGATATATTTTGGACATGCTTTGCAATATTCAAGAAGAACAAAACGTTAAATCAAATCGAGTCAAATTGATATAATCCCTTGATCAGTTAAAATGAGATGGTTTCAAAAGAGGTTTAGTACCCCTTACTGAAGATTAAGATACAGTACCTAAAATCCACCTTCTCCTTGTAAAATTGGAACTTGAATAGGACATAGAGGAGAACCTATTGGTAGAATGCATGTCAAGAGATAGAGACCATTTGTTCTTGCCATACAAAGGATACCTATATTCCCTATATACTCTTTTATACTTGGTATCAGCACATGTTTCTCATATTTTAGACATTCCAAGCTCCATTTGCATGGAGCTTATAAATATTTGTTGACTATGAAGCATGAAGTATAAGAGCCAGTGTGCTAGCATGCCACCCACTTGGCCTATGCCCGAGAAGAACACCTAGGCTATCTGAAACCTAATTGCCCTTCCACATGCACCAAGGGGTCGCATGACAATCAAGATCACAATGCAATTGGCCATACCATCAAGCACCCATATGATTGTCACTTCCCTCAAAACTATAAGAGGTAATTACACTCTTCCACTTTAACTAAGAGTAGCCGCACATCAATGACATTTGGCCCCCCTCCAATAAGTTAACTAACCTACTTCCTAACTCACACGAAGGAACACCCACTCACTATGACCTTCCAAACTAAATTGGCAATAGTTAAGTGAGTTAGCAACAATGTAATATTATAAGATGAGACCCAAACTCCTTGCACTATGGTTCAATACATTTTTAATATATGCATGGTGCAAAGAGATGAGAAAGAAATCCAACAAAGGACCAATATCAATGATTGCTATATAGAGACATTGTTGATGTACTGATGCCAAGAGGCACATTTCATGGTGGATTCCGTGCCACGGTGGATTCCGTGAGGTTTTACGGTGGATTCCGTAAACTTTGATGAACGGGGCTCATACACAAAGTGGCTTCTTTGTGCAAGAAGTTGATGGGGACGCCTATGCTTTTCGGGCGTTTCATTAATTTAGTATGTACATGTGTGATTCCATAGCGGGTGATTCCACAAAATGCATATTAAATTAATAAACGTTTATGAGTTTTGAGTGCGCACTCGTAATAAATTAAGGTTAGGATTTATTTCTAACCATTTGATTTATTTATGTAGCTGAAGACTGCTAAGTATACACTTTTGTCGATTTAATTATATTATTTTACTAACGATTGTGAATGCTTCAGTTGATGTGTAGAGATAGCAGCAATGGCGGAGGAAAGCATTGGAGGATAGCGAGTATTCGATTTATTGATTATATTTTGATGGGTGCATACCTTAGGCATGGCGTCAATATTTTGTCACGCCTATTTATTGAGGCGTTGGATATTTATTATTATTTTGTATGCGCATGGGCGCACGATTATGTTATTTGTACTTGGACATTGTATTGGGCATGCCAGACTCTTTGGGCACCGTCCATTAGCTTTATTCCTATTTTGTGATAAAGCAAACTCAAAAGTTAAAAGCTTGCTATTTTGTAATTTGGGCTATTATTTGAGCTTGAAGATGATTAATACATAAAATACATGCTTTGTGGAGCACTCACACAAGGCATGGGAGGAGATTGCACCCAATTGGTTTCTTGTTCATGTCGTTCATGCTTTTTACATTGAATTTTGTGCAAAAAGTAGAGTTCTATTGTTCTTGGGGACCTTCCGGCATTCACTATGCGAGCATACAACATCCGATCTACGCATCAGTGGTATCAAAGTGAAGCTGAGATCAAGAGCTTCCAATCGCTACCCATCTTGTGCGAAGGCGGAGCTCCTAGAACGATCGGGCTCTACAGTCAATCTCATCGCGAACAATCGATACAGGCAGATTCGTGGCAATCAAGAACCTCTATTTCCATCATCAGACTGCGAAGGACTGGCCTCCAGAGGCGGAGGACCACTCCTATCTCTTCTTCATCAAGTCGTCTTCATACACAGAGATAAGCCCCCATAGCTTAAAAGCCTAAAAGCTTTAATTAAAGAAGAAATTTTCTAGTTGTACCACTACAGTCTAGTGATATTATTTTAGGTATGCCTTGGCGTCATCAGCATAACCCAGATATAGATTATTTCACACATTCAATTAATATTCAATTTCAAGGAAAACATCTTACATTGTATGGTATGCATGCATCTAATGTTTTTCCACTGCTTTCACATACTCAAGCTAAACGTGCATTGCGTAAAAGTGGTAAATCCTATCTCATTTGGGTGAATGAACTGCAACTCAAAGAAAATCATATGATATAGACGCAATGATAGACGCGCCCGACTTTGTGCGTCTCTGCCTCGTTTCTATTGTAGTGTTTTAGTATCTTTTTTGGAGGTTTTCCAAACAAGGAGAAATTCATGGGGGAGATAACCAATTATCTTCATCGCTCTCCCACTGCAGATGAGGTTTTCAGTGTGATGTCTGGGACACCTATCACATCTTTGCCTAGCAGTACCGCACAAACACCAAACCTTGGCACACCTCTACTAACAAGTACTCCACGCACTATGCATACACAAAGATCAGTTGTTGATGCACACGAATCAGTTGAAGCACATGGATCGATGAAAGCACGTGCATCTGCAGAAGCACGTGCATCGAGTAAGGTAGAGGGTAGTGCCCGTCGAGGGAGGGGGGAGAGTCATATGGGAGGACGAGGAGGTCAAGGGCTTTGTGGGGGTTGCCTAGTAGGTGGCTCTCGATCACCCTCACCGGGAAATGAGAGAGGTGAGCCTCCACAAATGTACTACTCTGCACTGATGTTGGTGGTATCTTGTATGACTCTGAGGGGAGGGAAGTGATAGCCTACTTGAGGAGTGTCGTGCATGCCACATACATAGATTGCATGATTCCCTTCAAGCACCAAAAAAATGGTTTGTGGCAAGAGGTGCTGTGGGCAGTACATAGAAGGTACCATAATCCCGAGAATTCACGATTCTCAGATGATTGGGGACGGTCAAAGGTGAGAGACGTGCTTTATAACAAGAGGTCTCACCTTATGACGCGCGCCAAGGAGTCACTACGGAGACAAGAGTAGGGGCACCTTGGATATGGCCAACCACCTAATTGCCACCGCAGGGAGTGGAAAGAGGCCAAGAAGAGAGCAGCAGAGAAAATGATAAGTCGCCAGCATGCAGAGGCGCAACAAATCCAGATGGCAACTGTGGGATCGCCGCATTATGGATCGGGTGGCAGGGAGTCATGGGAGGCTGAGTTTGTAAGTATTATTTGATTTTTTTTAAATTAAATTTTGTAATTTGTTTCACTTCATTACGTAGTGTGTTCTAGTACGTTGTATGTTCAAATTATTTTGTAGTATCAAATCGTTGGTAGGATGCCTACTTCCACTACAACAGAAACGAGGCATAGACATGCATGTTAGACGCGCAAAGTCGGGTGCATCTATCATAGCGTCTATAGGCGCGTCTAAATGTGCGTGTAAATAGACATGACTTTTGCGTCTATATATCCACGCAAATAGACACGCTTATACACGCAAAAATAGACGCATACGTCAAAATTCAAATCATGCTAAATCATTTCTTTTCAAACTACGCCTTTCCTTTCCTACGTTTTTTGCGGTTCTGAAGCTTGAGTTTAGCTGACATGCAGTCTCTTCATGCCTCACCTAGTCTTTTCATGCCTCACCTCCTCATGGCTCACCTCTTCTTTCATTTCAAACACACAAGAAGGGAAAAAGGAAAGCCAAGGAGAGGAAGAAAGAGAGAACAAGAGAGAGGAGAACAAGAAGAAACATCAAGCAAGCAAGCAAGCATCAAGGGAGGGTAACTTACCAAGGAGAGGAAGAAGGAGAAGGAAGAAGCACCACCACCCGCCACACCAAACACCCAAGGTGAGTCTCTCTCTCTCTCTCTCTCTCTCTCTCTCTCTCTCTCTCTCTCTCTCTCTCTCTTTTTCTTTCTATCTTCCTCTCTCTGCTCTGTCTGTGTATTTAGGATTTGTGATTCCATTATGTATTGCATTTTGTAAATCAATAATGGTGGTCGTTTGCTAAAATCAGTCGACCAAGCACGTCTGATAGCGCGTCTGCATCTCAGTGTAGACGCAGATATAGACGCGGAAACGTTTGTCTGGGGGCGCTTCTTTGAGCGCGTGTGTGGGCGTGTGTGCTCTGCAGTGTACACGCAAGGATATACGCGTTGACAGACGCACAGAGAGACGTAGGTATAGACGCGCACAGAGATGCAGGTATAGACGCTGTATGTAATATATTTTATCTACACAGGGTAATATGATTTTTCTTGTGTAGATATGGAATCCTGGATCCTCCAGCACCCCATTCAATAAGGAGCAATTCATGGGGGAGATGACCAATTATCTTAGTCGCCCTCCCACTGCAGATGAGGTTTTCAGTGTGATGTTTGGGACACCTATCACATCTTTGCCTACACAGGGATTAGTTGAGGTACATGGATCGACCGAAGCACGTACATCTGCAAAGGCACATGTATCGAGTGAGGTAGAGGGTAGTACACGTCGAGGGAGGAGGGAGAGTGGTGCGGGGGGATAAGGAGGTTGAGGGCTTTGTGGGGGTTGCCTAGGTGGTGGCTCTCGATCACCCTCACCGGAAAATGAGAGAGGTGAGCCTCCACAAATGTACTACTCTATCACTGATGTTGGTGGTATCTTGCATGACTTCGAGGGGAGGGAAGTGATAACCTACTTAAGGAGTGTCATGCATGCCACATACAAAGATTGCATGATTCCCTTCAAGCACCAAAAAAATGGTTTGTCGCAAGAGGTGCTACGGGCATTACATAAAAGGTACCCTAATCCCAAGAATTCACGATTCTCAGATGATTGGGGACGGTCAAAGGTGAGAGACGCGCTTCATAACAAGAGGTCTCACCTTATGACGTGCGCCAAGGAGTCATTACGGAGACAAGAGCAGGGGCGCCTTGGATATGGCCAACCACCCAATTGCCACCGCAAGGAGTGGAAAGAGGCCAAGAAGAGAGCAACGGAGAAAATGACAAGTCACCAGCATCATGCAGAGGCGCGACGTATCCAGATGGCAACATGGGATCGCCGCATTATAGATCGGGTGGTAGGGAGTCATGGGAGGCTGAGTTTGTAAGTATTATTTGATTTTTTTTAAAATTAAATTTTGTAATTTGTTTCATTTCATTATGTAGGGTGTTTTAATACGTTGTATGTTCAAATTGTTTTGTAGTTCCATATCGTTGGGAGGATGCCTACTCCTAGAGAGGTCGGCTACCATCGAGGTCATAACCGGGCGTCCACTTGGCAGCATTTCTATGAGGAGGGACTTATCACGGAGGAGCAATATAATCGTGCCATGAGGATTCCACCACCAGAAGAGGTATGTTTTATTTTTTACATGAAAAGTATAGATCAATATGATTTATTGTTTGTAATGGTATTTATATACTTTAATCCTTTGTGTAGGCGAACCTTGATATAGTTGAGGATAGCGAAGGGGGGACTAGCAGTAGCGGTGGCGGCAACAGCAGCGGCACAGGCATCGGTGGTGGTAGCGATGATGATGCCTCTTCTGAGGAGATACAGAGGAGCCATATGCATGCATACCTCCCCTTGGCTTGTAATTTTCATTTTTGATATGTATTACTTTCAACTAGTGCTTGCGACCATGACCATGCTTGGGGTCATAAGCACTAGAACTCATCATGTAAAAACGTTTCATCTATATATATGAAATTTCGTGTTCTACATACACTGTTTTGTTTTCAGTACAAAAACCAGAGAGCATGTGGCCTGCAAAGCCACATGCTCTCTGGTTTTTTTTTTATACCTCTGTTTTGCGCGTCTATCGGCGCATCTAAATTGTAGGATAAATGCGCATCTATTCTCGTCAAAAACTTTCAGAGTAAACACGATTTTAGACGCGTAGATACACTCATGTATAGATGCACAATATGAAAATATCTAATTTTTTATAAATATGATTATATATTTACGTAGCGCGTTTATACCTGCGTCTATAGGTGCGTCTAAGTGTGCGTCTATTTTTGCCTATAAGCGCGCTTTTAGACGCGATTTTGTAGACGCGAAAATAGACGCGTTAATAAATGCGTCAGACTTTTTTTTTGCACAATTCAAATATTGCGTCTACAAGCGCGTCTATGGAGCCTTTTTGTTGTGGTATCCTAGAAAGGTAGGCTACCATCCAGGTCATAACCAGGCATCCACTTGGCAGCATTTCTATGAGAAGGGACTCATCACAGAGAAGCAATATAATTGTGCCATGAGGATTCCACAATCAGAAGAGGTATGTTTTATTTTTTACATGAAAAGTATAGGTAACTTTAATTTATTATTTGTATTGGTATTTATATACCTTAATCATTTGTGTAGGCGAACCTTGATGCAGTCGAGGATAATGAAGGGGGGACTACCAATAACGGTGGCGGCAATGGCAGCGGCACAGGCAGCGGTGGTGGTAGCGATGATGATGCCTCTTCTGAGGAGATGTAGAAGAGCCCCATGCATGCATGCCTCCCCTTGGCTTGTAAGTTTCATTTTTGATATGTATTACTTTCAGCTAGTGCTTGCGACCATGACCATGCTTGGGGTCATAAGCACTAGAACTCATCATGTAAAAATGTTTCATCTATATATATAAAATTTCGTGTTCTACATACATTGTTTTGTTTTCAGTACAAAAATATTCGAAATAATCTTTCTCTGTTTTCCCTAAGCATACAATTTGATGTTGATGGGGGGAAAAATACCAGAGAGCACATGGCTTGCCACATGCTCTCTGGTTTTTTTTTCACACCTCTATTTTGCATGTCTATCAGCACGTCTAAATTGTAGGATAAATCGCGTCTATTCTCATAAAAAACTTGCAGAGTAAACATTTTTTTAGACGCGTAGATACACGCGTGTATAGACGCACAATATGAATATATCTACTTTTTTATAAATATGATTATATATTTGCGTAGCACGTTAATACGTGCGTCTATATGCGCATCTATATGGGCATGTAACTCACACTATAAGCGCACTTTTAGACGCGAAATTTTAGACACAGCAGTAGGCGCGGTAATAAACGTGCCTGACATTTTTTAACACAGTTCAAATATTGCGTCTACAAGTGTGTCTATGGAGCCTTTTTGTTGTAGTATGAGTTCATGAAAGAAATCCAAAGGTTAGTTGTAGATATTCTCAATGTTCATGGCAGAGCATTGTTGTGAAGGCCCATTCAATGCTTTCATATCCCCATATCATGATGATGGACATCATGAAAGTGACATGTAAAACACATTTAATTAATAATGAACTTAACGATATTGAAACTTAGGTTTTGTGACCTAAGAAACAATGTCATGAATTGAGATAAACTTTAGCAAGTCAAGCTTGTTTATAGAACTTTTACTAATGATTTCATCTTGAAAACCACCATATAGGATCATACGCCCTAGTTGCGCATTACACATAGATGCAGTCCGAGTTGCATCCTCACGTGCGCGCATGGATTCATGTCACAAGCTCAGGAACAGCGTTTACCAATCTGAGTAGCGCAAGATCGCCCTTTCACGTAAGTATGCAGCGTGCGTGTTCTAAAAGTAGAACTAAGTAGGTAGGTGACTGCATGAGATATAGACATAGGCATAGAAATGTTCTACGTATATATGCCTTGCCGAATGCAAGGAACAAAGACGAGCTGAGTGGCAAATGATCGTTTTTCACTACTCAAATGATCTGTAACAATATGAAGCTGCAGCAGCTAATCGTGCAGAATTAATAGACTGTAATGCTAGCACAAGGAACTTTCAATCGATCCCCATGTAGGAAAAAAAGTGAATTCCCCATGGAATTCCCTAGTTGAAAATACATATAAGTGGGGAAAGTAAAATCTAGGGAAAATGGGACATTTCCTACTGAGAATAAGTAGGGAATCACATAAGACCTTTCCAATGTAGGAAATATTTCCTGCATAGGAAATTCCCTATGCAGGAAATATTTCCTACATAGGAAAATAATTCCTATATAGAAAATATTCCATATATAGGAAAAAAATTCAAGAGGTGATTCCCTAGGTACTCTAGACTAGGAAATCTCTCATTTTTCCTATTTTTACATTCCCTACTTATATATACTTTCAACTAGGGAATTCCGTGGGAATTCTCTTTTTTCCTTATCACTTTATCTACTTTGCCCTTACTCTTAGACATGCTAATATCAAACAAGAAATTATATAATAAATTTTTAACTAGAAAATTATATAGAGAATGTCATCATTTCTAAGTAAGGATCAATAACATACATCTAATTATCAAAATAGATTAAACAAATCAAGACATCAACATCTACTTCTAGCAACCAAAAGAAAAAGAAAAATACTTTTAAAGGAGCATAGAACTAAAAACTAATTAAGCAACATGTGTGTCTTGATTTTTTTATCCCTTAAATCTCCAATATGTTGCAAAGTAATAAATGTTTGAGTAATCCCTCAAATCTCCAATATGTTGAAAAGCAATAAATTCTTAACTCAAAGTAGAAGTTATGCTAAAACTTCCACATTATCTAGACTAAGCACATTGCTATTTTTGTTTAATGCAACTTTGCCATTTCCTAATAGCCAATAAATAATTTCCTTAATTATATCATCACTTGTTGGCTTCTTTGTATCCTTGATCAAGACTCGAAAGCTAGCTTCAATCTTTTTTAGATTCATGTATGTACTCTTTAAAGAAAAGTACATATCATGAATTGTAGGCACACCAAGATACTTCAAAAGTATGGTTTCCATGTTCTCTTTTGTCATATTAATCTGCATTGAATTAAAAAAAGAGAATAAGTAACTTATTATACTATGTATAGATAATTAAATGACATGAATTATAATATGAAAAGCCATAAATTTAACTACATAACTATTATATATATATAAACTATTATATATATATAAACTATAAAGCTACCCTTTAAGCATCATTTGAAATGTTAATCTCAAAGCTACAAATTGAACTACATGACTACAATTATATATATCTAATTAAAATATAAATTAACAATAAAGTTACCCTTTGAGTATCATTTGAAATGTTAATCTCAATGCCTTGGTTTGGGAGATCTTTAAATTTCTAATTCAAATAAAATAAAAAGATTAGATTATGCTTTTCATGTATGACATAAACAAAAATATAAACATTTACATCTAGCACCTTTGGTTCTTTTTCGTTGATATTGGTACCTCGTTTCATGCTCCTTTGTTGCAAAAGATCCTTCATCTTCTCACTTGGCTAGTCAACACGTAAAATAAATAGTTATGTAATAAATCATATCTTTAGTTATTCACTAAACTATGACGTTGTTGTTCTCTCACAAACATATATCAAATACCTTCCTCTTTCTTTGACTTTTTCGAGATGTTTCATTAATGTCATCATCTGGATTAGCCTACATTCAAAACTAAAATTAGTAATCACATTAAAAACATTTATATAGAAAAAAAAGTTACATACCTTATCATTGCTTGAACTATGGATACTTTGTTCTAGAGTTTCTTGACGTTTACTTGAGTACATTATTTTGTCTAAACCATGTGACAATAACTTTGAAAAGCTGGCACAATTTTCCATATCAAGTGTCTCATCTTCATTTTCAACGTCCTACATTTTAAGCATGTAAAGGATAAGATACTGTTAAGAACATGAATCATATGGTTAATCTTAAATTTAATAT
Source organism: Lygodium microphyllum (assembly GCF_053477565.2). NCBI lineage: Eukaryota > Viridiplantae > Streptophyta > Polypodiopsida > Schizaeales > Lygodiaceae > Lygodium > Lygodium microphyllum. The sequence continues at coordinate 116,447,524 of NC_141157.1, forward strand.
AAAGCAAAGAACCTCATCGGATGTATAACATTGAAATTCTTCAAAGCTCTTTTCTTCCTCCACGAACATATTCATCTATGGGAAATGAAAGTTAATGTATAAGTATCTGTATAAGAGACATTCTCAAAGAAAGTTATTAGATATGAGCTTAAAAGCATTACCTGCAATGATAAATCAGTTTGCTTGTATTGTTGTCCTTCAAAGGAGCTACTTTTTTCAAGAGGCTACATCAACAAAATTATTCATGGCTGCATGAATATGTGAAAGAGTTTACTAGAGCTTCCAATAACTTTTTTGCAATTGAATGGAATAAATAAAACCGGTATAACTCCAATAAAGGAGCTCTTTCCAACATTGAGAATTTTGATTTCAACAACTCCACAATTCTTCTGGGTTGTCTTTGAGGCTTGGAATCCATCCCAATGTAATAACAAGGCGAAATTGCGTGGATCACCCTATTTATCACAAAACACACCACATTTTAGTAACCTACTTCACCATTTCATTTATATTAATTAAAAAGATGAGAATGATAATAAAGTGTACCTTACAAATCCTTTTATACCCATGTATGTGAGTTCGACATGATTTGCAGATAAACTTGTAGGCACTCTCAATATCATCCCATGAATGATCAAGCAATGGTGACCTTTGGGCAGAAGGCCAAGCTGTATAGACTTGTTTGCAATGCATGTTATTACATATCAATGGAAGCTCAAAGTATGATTCAGGATTCCAAAAATCATTTACACTTTTGCATTTTGTACCATCCCAAAACTCATTTATTGTAGAATCACAAAGTGTATTCTCCTATATTAACCATTTGTTTTTATTTCTCCACATTTCCAACAATTCATGGCATAGAGTTCTACTTCTAGTTAGTAGATGCAATTGTTCTCTAATGGAGACATAGTCAAAAGAGAGCATAACTTTTCTCGGTAGAGAACACTTGGAACACTTTTCACAGCATTGTGAACAATCACGCTTTAACTTCTTCCTTCCTCCTTTTCTGGTGTTACACAAGCATTCAATTGTGTCTCTAATATAGTTATCCTCCTTGCTTGGCTGATAAAGCAATGGTGCATGAATAGAGCTCTCACTTCCTTGGCATACCCTGTAATGTTGGGAGTTAACCATACCTAGCCGTGTGAACATGATACCAAGTTTCTCCCAACAAGTAGGAACATTTATACCATTCAAGTCTCCATCCCATGTGTTAGGCATTTGCACTAGTAGTTTGGCCAAGCTTGGCATATATATATTGTCCGTATGTGCTTGGGGGGGATTAGAACTGACCATATCACCAAAAAGAATTTTAAGCATTTTATCTTGAAACTCAATTGAAGCTTGATGCTCATCCCAAAGTGCTTGCAATTGAATTATTCTTTGAACGATTTTGTCAAATAAAGATGGTTCAACATCATCCATCTCGAACGCTTCATGTTGTGGTTCCACCTCATTATCCTCCCTTTCGTCTAAATTGTCAATCTCATCTGATGGGTCATTATGGACCTCATCTCGCATGTCATTATGCTCTAGTGGAATGTAATCTTGTGGTAGTCCTTGAGAGTCATGTAAACCAAGATTAGTAGCGAGACTCTTAAATCTTTCCTCAATTCTCATGTGTCTTGCATATGTTGAGTGAGGAACCATACGTCCACCTCCACAATATGTTCTGCATGTACACCACAAACGCCTGCGTCTAGGCAAAGAGTGAGATGATGGTTGATCCATAGGAGGGTTATCTTCACTCATAGGAACATCATTGTTAGTAGAATTTCTACCTTCTTGACGAGCCAGAACTGATGAATGTATTATCCCATTCATATCCTTGCGACTGTGTGCATAGTAAGTTTGTCTAGTAACATTCTGATAATCAAGGGTTGAATGCCTACACTTATAATTGCACTGACATCTCCTTAAATTATTCATTATGGCTTCCTGAAACATAGACATAAATAAAAAATAATCAATCTATATAAAGGCACATTGAATATGTGATTTAGGCTTAAGAAAAATAAAATATAAGAAGGCACATTGAATATGTGATTTAGACTTAAGAAAAATAAAGATTCTCAAGAACTATAAGCACATAGGAAAGGTTGCACATCAAACGGGAAAAAGAAAAGCATTACTCAAAGGGAAGTAGACTTTTATCCCAAGTGAGTTATCATGTCAAGCATTGAAATAAGCATGTACAATCTATTGTTTATGTAGAATACCTATTCTTGCAAAGTATGCCTTGTGAAAATACACTTTAGGTAACAATCACACTCCCTTATAGAATACGATAGTGCAGGGATACGATAGTGCTATATGGTTTATAAGCATATTCATAGGGTGAAAGAAAAGTATGTTCACTTGATATTGTTATCTCAAAGTTCTATATTTATTATGGGCACATAAATAAACTAGATCTTCCAGTAAAGTATAGCTAGATGTACGTTATGATGTGGTGCAAAGGTGTCACTTGGTTCATGTGAATTAAAGGGGAATTCAGACTAACAATGAGTCTACAAACATGAGTAGGCTATAGAGACAGAGACTACGAAACCCTACTTGGAAAGGAGGATCGTGTCGCTAGGGCCAAAAAGACCCATCACATCACTTATTATTTCCCTAGTATGGTTAAACATCTCCTCAAACAAGTGATACTTGGAGCTTACTATAACAAACTTATGCTCGAGAAAACCTAGCATAAAAAGCAAACAAGAGATAACAAAACCCAGCTTGGATAGGAAGATCGTGTCCCTAGGGCTAATAAGGCCCATCACAACAGTTATCATTTCCCAAGCGTGGTTAGACATCTCCTCAAAACAAGCAAAGGAGAGATTACAAAACCCTGCTAGGATAGGAAGATTGTGTCCCTAGGGCTATAAATAAGGCCCATCACAGCAGTTATCCTTTCCCAAGCATGGTTAACAGCAATTATCATTTCCCAAGCATAGTTAAACATCTCCTCAAACAAGTAATTACCTATTTTAGTGTTATTTTTGTAGCCTAAGTCATGAAAGTATAAGTTCTTATATTTTAGTGTAAAAAGTAAATCACAACCTTTCAAGTGAATAGTGTCACCTATGAGGACACGCTGGGAAATACATGGCAATCCTACGTAGAATACATATTCTTGCAAAGTATGCCTTGTGAAAATACACTTTAGGTAACAATCACACTCCCTTATAGAATACCTTTGCATCAAAATTTTCCAAAGATGCATAAGACTTGGTTTAGCAAAAACATAAATAAGAAAAAGAAGCTTCAGGACTCATTTTATTCTAAACAATTGTGTGTGTCATGTTTCCACAAAGATATACTCATTCATACTTTTAGACATGGAATTTCTAACAAATGCATGGTGTGCAAATGTTGAGAAACTCCTTGTTATATAAAGCTGTAAATCAACATGTCTTTATATAAATATTAGCATTTCTAATTGAATGTAAATTAAAAAAAGACATCTATCACATTGCTAATTAAGATAGGAGAGTGCCCTCACTGTCAAAGGGGGCTGCTGAGTGTCGATTAAGGTTGGCCGCTAAAATATGTAGGCGCTGTACTGACGAGCTGAATATTAATGTAGCTGATGCGTCGACGGGGCTGAGCGCTTAATGTGACGAGCTGAATATTAATGTGGCTGACGTGTCGATGGGGCTGGGCGGGCTGAACAAGCCATGAGCTCCTACTTGACAGATATAGGACAAGCATTAGAGGGATCAAGTTGGCCATTTTATATTTTGATGAGCTTATTAATGTGAAATTTGCATATAACACAATTGTATTTTTTAATGAAGGTGCCTCGCATAGCAACAATGAAGATACTTAGTGGAGCTTCCTATGCTCTCATTAATTGACATAAATCCCATCGTTTTTGGATATGTAACACTAGGCAATCGATTTGGAGACCACATCAAGACTTGATCTCTTGGGTTACTTACAAGACCAAAATGAAAAAAAGAGAAAATAAAGAAAAATAGAGAGCATTGACACAAAAAAAACTGCTACTCTATTATGGTTGTGACATGGGAGTTCTGAAGGACAAGACGGTTTTGCTAGCTAGTCACGCATTAAGTGGAATTCTTACCAGCATTTGATTTGATTCCGGTGATGCAAGAAAGAGAGATTCCACCTATTCGTTAAAGCCTTGGCGCACAATATATTGATGACGGTAGCTAGCTGGACTTCAATTAAGTTCCTGGGGAACTCGTCGGGCCAGGGCAGCCGAACGTGCTGCAGACGAATGTCTTGGGCGGGCGGAAGCAGTGGATCTACCCACAGCGCGGGCGGAAATAGCGGATCTTATACTTGCAGCTCGATATTCTGGTTCGACCCCACCAATCTGGACTTCGCACGCCTGCTGATCCGTCTCGATCCGATCCTGGAACAAGCCCCAGACAAGTGGCGAATCCTAGCTATAACTTCGACATCTCCAGCTGGAACAAGCGCCGCCGCATCCTACTCCGTCGATCTCCAGCTGGAACAAGCAGGCGCGCATCCTGCGGGAACATTCAGACGTGGCGCATCCTGTCAGCAGGCGCACGCACGCAGCTATATTGTACACTTATAGCTTGACTTATAACAATATTATTGTGCAGGTAGCACAACGACGTCGACGACGTATATTAAATCTGATCATATTGACATCAGAGAAATAAAAACGATGAAGGCTTTTCCTTAAGATTTTTAAGAACACCTGCTGTAGTGAGCGACAGAAAATTACAGGGAGCGTGTTTGCACAGACGGGAGCAGCCCACCCCGACTATTGCCAGTATGATCTCCTCATCGCGATCATAAATATTAGAAGAGATACTAACGTTAACGTTATAAGCCAAGGACTGCTGCGACTTGCCATTGTTGATATCAGGACCCTCCTGAGCTAGGTACAGCATCCACTCTGCTCAGTAATTAAAACAACGTTAATGAAGAAAAGAAGGGAGATCCGTTGGCGGGAATTAGAGGGTAGGTAAGGAATTAGGGGGTAGGTAGGGAATCCGCCATCCTCTAACTACCTTCCATTTTTAGATGTTAAATATTAGGTTGGCTTCATTCACAATAACTACCTTCCATTTTTTGAATAGTGATGTAACATGCACATACATGTTATCAAAATATGTGACTATTGCATATGAGCATTTAATGGAACTAGTGAATCACATTAGTGTGCAAATGTGTAAGAAGAGACATCCACTTTCCCCATTATAAGTTGTTGATTAAAAATGCTATATGCTGTATTTATTATCTATATTGTGTTTTGTGAACGGTATATAAGGTATGTTTCTTCCTTAAGAGACATAATTGTGTGTGTGTGTGTGTGCACATGTGCGTGCACACACATGCATGCATCTTGTGTATCTGCATGTGCGTTGTGAGTGTGCACATGTGCATGCATGCATGCATTTTCGCGCACACACACACACGCACACACACACACACACACACATCTATATAGATGTATATAGATATACCCACACTCACCCATTAACACCTCTCTCTCTCTCTCTCTCTCTCTCTCATTAAAACGTTTAAATTAATGAATGTAAATATCTTTTGCATCATTGATATTGTCACAACTTTGATAATGTGGTGATCCTAAGAATCATAGTCCTCATCCTTATCATGTCATCACTACTTTTATAATATTTCTATTTCAAAACAATGAAAGAATTCTTAACTATGAGTAAAGGCACATTTAGTTTATATTTTTCATATTTGTACTAACTTTGTATTTCTTATCATTATATTAACATAAAATGTTTACATTGTACTAACATTAAGTGGACATTGTGTTTGTATTTAGTACCAATTTGGTTACCAAACAATTTTATTTTTCAGTATTTCAATATAAGGGCAAAGAAATAATTGAAGATACTCAACTAGACTTGCATTCCTTAACTTAGGCATTTCAAAAGTGGTAGACATTAATGCATCCTAATGGATGACTATTTAGGAGAAATGGTGTTTTTTTGTTTTTCTCTACAAAAATTGAGGAATGGTGTTTTTCTTTACAAAAAATTCTAAGAACAACATATGAAATATCAAAGTACTTAAACCATGGTCCATCATCAAGGTAAGAATTAACAAGATTTGGCACAAGATATCTAGCCACACAAGGTTTGTTGCACTCTCAATGGAATGCATAAGATTAAGAATGTTACAATTTAGGATTGGTTATAAATGAAAGAGTGAAGCATGTAAGATGGCAAGAAAACATAGAAAGGCCTTTTCATGTGATAGTGGCAATTATCTCGTATTATCCTAATCAGGTGGTAGGGGGATCTCCAAATACAATTAATTCAAGTTACATAAAGATGCTTAATGGGAAACTTTCAAACTTGAGGCCTAGTTCAAGCTATAGATGTGCATTTTAGGCTATGTTTATTTTGTGTACATCTATCGACATTAATTAGTGGAGAGCTAGAAGTGCATCCTTTTATGACAAGAAGGTCATCATAAACTAGATTGACATGTAGGCTTGTCGGTTGGGTACAATTGTCAATTGGCTATGTTGCATGTAGAACAACAAAAGGAAACACTATTACAAAACAATTCCCATCAACACTTAGTGTCACAAAGTGCAATTAATTGCAAGGACGTGTCCTACAATTTTTCGGGTAAATGGAGTGACTTTGGTAAGTTACTTGCTACCTAAATGTATATCATGAACTAAGATTAAAGAATTACAAATTGTTTCATCCTACATACTTTTCACATTAGTTGGTTTTTCATTGATAGAAAACATATAAACTCCTTACCTTTTGCATTTTGCATGTAAAATAGTGTTGAGTATGCTTATGCTAATAGGGCGCCATAGAGGCCTACCTAATAGCATGGATTCTGCATTCCATTACATCAATGATTAATACACCATTTCAATTTATTTTCTTAAATTAATTCATCATATGAAAGGAAATTGGTAGCAAAAGTGACTCTAGCATCTATCTCATTCCTAGTTAATGTATTTGTGCAACTCTCTTCAAAACATCTAGTAAAGATGTTTGGATCCTCTCTCTCTCTCTCTCTCTCTCTCAAAGCCCTCTCTCTCAAAGCCCTAAAAATAAAAATGAGCTCTCCTCCCCCTTCCTCAGGATTTTAGACCTCCTCTCCAACACTCCTTGGATGCCTTTTCCTCTTCTTTGCCAGATTTCAACCTTGTTTTCCTTCGATTAAGGCTTCTTGTTACACAAAACCCTGCTATGGTTTTCTTTCTCTTTCCTCTATTTTTCCTACCTAAATGCCTACAAATGCCTATAAATCACAAGCCAATGCTAATGCTAATCAAACCAACTTATTTGAAGCTCAAAGATCCAAAACACTTACTTGCAATGAAGATCAAACACACTTTCTTTCTACCTATTTACCTCAAGTACTATTGCTTTTGCTTTTGGGAGACTTTCTTCGTACCTTAAGCATCTCCATAAATTTATTTCACTGTGCTATTGCTTTTGGGAGACTTTTGTGGATCAACAATACTTGGACACATTTGGAAAGCATATTTCTAGACAATAGGGATAATAGAGGCATCACATATATTTCTTCCTATTCCATCATTTATGCTACTATAGATTGGGATAAGGATTCTCTATATGGTTGGTATGATACTTCAAACACCTACTCCAGGGCTAGTCCATATCCCAATGTCATCCAACTTATAGGAATGATTATGCCTTGGATTATGTAGGGCATGATATGGACTACAATATGATGCTTGTGCATTATACTTGGACAATGTTGGTCATTATCAAGAGACCACGGATCATTCACATGCCACCTCCTCAATAGGATGTCGATGCCATCTAGGAAATACATGCACAAATTTTAGGCAGCTAACACTCATATTTTATTTCAGTGCATTATTGCATTTGGGAGCCATTGGTAGATTGGCTAGTACTTTGATGCTCTTAGGAATTGTATTCTTCAATGAATGATAATAGAGCCTCATGGCAATTCTAACATAACTAAATACAACAAAAACATTAATACTCTTTAAGGATGAAATTCAATGTTTCCTTTGGTTCTAATCCACAACATCCAACACATTTTACTAACCTGAATGCTAATTCATGTAGTTTCATTTGAGAATAAAACCCCCAATGCATGTAATGTGATATGAACATAATGTGGTTGGATGCATCTACATCATCAATACTTTCTCATTTCTCATCCTCTTGCTTGATGATTTGCTTCCATTGTTTGTTCTTGTTCTCTTCTGCTTGATTGTCTTTCTTCAACATCAAAATCTCTATATACTTACATATCCTCAATGTGCAAGTGTGTCCGACACTAGCATGTGCCATCACTTTCCATTACACACCTTGCAGTCTTTTCGCTCTCACATGGTATACACCTTTCAAGCACGTCACATGATATTGGAAGATACTTTCAAAAACACATCACAGAAGGTTGTTATACATTACAATATTGGTATGCACACACACACAAAAACACACACACACACACAAGGCATTTCATTGCAATATTGTAAAAAACAATCTAATAGTAACTAAAAAGGTTGCGTTTTTTGGTATTTTGCCACTTTGACTTCATTTTTCCTAGGTTTATTTGGGAATATGTGTTGTACAGATATATAATACAACAAAATCTTTGTTCATGTATGTTAAGTCAAACCACCTAGGACATTATTCCATTATAGCCCCATATACACACACACACACACACACACACACACACACACACACACACACACACACACACACACACACACACACACATAGAGAGAGAGAGAGAGCGTGCATAAAGTTGTTACCCTTAGAAGTTAATGTTAATGTTATAAATACAACTATAATATATTTAAATTCTCATGATTAATTTTAGTTTACCAAGCCTTTCTTGTATACCCATCATAGCTACCCATGTGGTCTAGGAATGGGGCCTGAATGAAAGTTAAACATAGAAATAAAATAAATAAAATACTAAATATTAGTAAAGTAAAAATAAAATTGATCTAGTCACCTTAGTCGAGTATGTGGGCTAGGTGTGGGGCTAGCAAGTTTGGCTAGGTGTTGTATACCCAAAGCTAGAAACTTTAGTGTTGTATAAGTTGTAGCAAAGGCACATTCACTTTCTACAAGCTCGAGTACTAGCACAAGAGGCACATGCTATGGTTGCACAATAATCTCTTAATCACTTGGCATTTCTAGAAATGACATATGTTGGCATTGTGGAATTGTAATATCTTGTGTTTTGTCCATGCATGTGTCTCTTTGGGTGTGAAGGGGGGGACTCGTGGATGAAATTAAAACAAAGATTGAATAATCTTTACAAAAGCCTTTCCTTTCTCTCGTCAACTAGAGCCACCTCAAATTGCAATTGAAATATATGTTCCTCATCGTTTTCATTTTTCTTATCCTCATCACCACCGTGATAGTCATCATCACCTTTGTCCTTACCTTCTCGAAACCATCAGTATCAACTTGAATTGAGAAATAGAGAATTGTGATAAACATCATCTTTATCTTATCCTCATTGTACCTTTAATTTGCTATTACATAAAAGTAGGGAATCACATCCTTATAATTCTTTATGTAGGGATTTTCAAAGGAATGTGGGGAATGCTCTATATTCCCTATTATAAGATGTAGGGAATGTAGGGACTTTCAAAGAAATGTAGGGAATGCTCTATATTCCCTATTATAAGATGTAGGGAATGTAGGGACTTTCAAAGAAATGTAGGGAATGCTCTATATTCCCTATTATAAGATGTAGGGAATGCAATTTCCTAGTTATAGATGGGGAATACGTACTTGTCTACATAGGAAATATTGGAGAATTTCCTATATTTCACCAAATTACCTATGTGGGAAACGATTGAAAGTTCCTTGTGTAGCCAGTGCTACAATGTATCAATTATGCCATGAGTTTTAAGAACTGGAAGTAATATCTGCAGCGACGTTGAAGTACTGCCACAGCCTCGGGTCATCTAACGGTTCCAGTACTTCAAGCAGGTTCCGACCAGCGTTCAAGAGCAGGGCCAGCGCAGCGGACGATATCATAATCGGTGGAAAGTCAGCTGCGATTAATTCTGACTCTTGGATCTCTTGGAGTTCTTGTAGGAGAGTGATCCGCTGATCATGCTCTGAGGGCGACATATTATTATTATTATTATTGCGCAGCTCTTCCAGGTCTACTTCGTGGTCCCGTCCCGATATCAACATAACTGCATTGTAGTAGTAGTGCTGCTGCAGTGGAGACCTGCACAAGGAACTTTCAATCATTCCCCACATAGGCAATTTGGCGAAATATAGGAAATTCTTCAATATTTCCTATGTAGACAAGTACCTATTCCCCATCTATAACTAGGAAATTGCATTCCCTACATCTTATAATAGGGAATATAGAACATTCCCTACATTCCTCTGAAAGTCCCTACGTTCCCTACATCTTATAATAGGGAATATAGAGCATTCCCCACATTCCTTTGAAAATCCCTACATAAAGAATTATAAGGATGTGATTCCCTACTTTTATGTAATAGGGAATTAAAGGTACAATGAGGATAAGATAAAGATGATGTTTATCACAATTCTCTATTTCTCAATTCAAGTTGATAATGATGGTTTCGAGAAGGTAAGGACAAAGGTCACAAGAAACTCTAAAACCACTTACTATATAGAAAGTTCACATTATAACTAGGAAGATTACTAACCAAACTAGGAAGAATGTAGAATTTTTTAGTTATAACTAGATAATTTTGCCATCACTAGTCTCTTCTAACTAGTAACATCCTTTTCCTAGATAGTATCTAGAAAATTGAAGCCCTATCTAGCAACATTATCTAGCAAGTTATTGTATAACTAGTAATAATATCAACCTAATTAGAAAATTTTACTTTTTACTAGTCATAACTAGCAAGTACTATCCTCTAACTAGGGAATTATAGATATTCTATCAAGTTAACTTGGAACTCATGATTTTTCTAGGTATAATTAGTAAATAAATATTCATTGATTAGACATTTACATTTGTATAATACTTACTCACAGCTAAGCTTTTCACATTGACACAAAAGAAATACCACAATTGTTGAAAGGTAATCACAATAACAAAAAAGAAAATTAAAAGAAAGATGTTTAGTACACATGAATAACACAAACTGTGTGGCCCCAACAATAGAGTCATTGCATTTAGCAACAATAACACTTACAAAATTGAGTAAAGTACATGGCCACATTGACCAAGCATATATCATGGCCATGACATCCATCTTATTGCAAAGCTCATGATTATATTAGTGAGAAAAAAGCATATTGCACCAATGGATTAAATAGAAACTCCACACACTAACATCATATTCCCTACTATCCAAATGAGCAACAAGAGCAAACATTCAAAGTGCATGGCAAGAAAACCACACAATCATATATACCCTATCATGAAAATTAGATAGCCATATTAAAAAGGAAAGCACATTACCAAGTGCATGACCATATTGGTCATGGAAGTGCACATGGAAAAAAAGAACCACCAAGGTAAAGCGCGTAGCCATATTGAGAAAAAGCTAAATTGCATTGCCCAAAACATGTGGCTATAGAAAATAAAGCAAACTACATTGCTATATTATCACCTTTCAAACTAGCACTAAACTTATAAACTTCACGTCTTAACACAAAAATATAAGTACCAAGGATTCTAGTGATTGCCAACTATTGTAGCTAGCTCTATGTGGAAGCTTGCAACATGATAGATGGAAAGCTACTTTAAGGTTCACTATGAGGTGACTCGAATAACGAGAAGGCTACACCTAAATAGCCTTACAAGGGTGGAAGTATATTACCTTTACAAAGAACTAGTGCTCCAAAACAAAGAAATCCTCATTGGATATTCTCATTTTATTAGGGTTTGAAGTTGAGAAATTCTATAGAAAAGTATCGATGGGAGCATATCAAATTCTCACCAATCTCAAAGGTAGGTGAAATAATTCAAACAATGTAGAAACTCTTGCAAATTCTCAATGGAACATTGAAAGTGCATCATAATAAAAGGAAAACACAAGAGGAAAAGAAGATCAAATTAAGATTGGAAAATTTTTGAATTTATCTTTTGAGAAAAAATAAGAGAGCTAAAAGAAAGGCATGCTTTTTGTGCTAAGAACATGCTCAACAAGGCCAATATTAAAATAGAGTACTATAAAAAGCAAGGAGGGGAGGAAAGCATGTTGGGCTATTCTCTCCTATACATCTTAAACCTTCCATGTTGGGTAAAAAACCATAGGTTTGAATCTCTACAAGAGAGGCTGAACCCCTAGAGGATCTTAATGTACTCTCCGTGAGGATTTCAATCATGCTATGCATTTGGCAATTCAAAAATTATGATGTGTGCAATCTTGTGTAGCAACTTCTCCTATAGGCACCTATTTGGCTAGTATCATCTTGTGGTCATAACAAACATGAAGTGTAACATCCATGACAAGTCTATTTATGCTATCCTCTAATCCCTCCTAACTTGGTCTAGCCCTTATTCCTATAAGTCAAGACTTAGAGGTAATTCAAAGCTCCCAAAAATCTTGGAACAACTCAAGAAAATTCATGAGCACTATCATATCCCTTCTCTACCGTTAGAAATAATAGATACATGAATTTTTAGCAAGACCATTCATATATACATGTGAAGATCATATCCCAACGACTATATTTATGGCCCCAAAAAACATTATTACGAATATTTTAAAATTACTCTATGAAATTATCACTTTGTCTAATTATAACAAATATTTTGAAATTATTCTCTAAAATTATTATTTTTCATGGAACAATCTGACAAAATTTTTATCATTGTAGTTCAAGCCATTGGCATTTCCATCCCAATATGCCTTAGCATCCTATAAGATGCCAAAATACTCACTAGTGGGTTGGGATCCCATGATCTTTTAGGAGATAGGTGTTTTTGATTACATGAGTGCTTGAGAAGGCAAAACTCCAAGTGACCCTATTATATAGGATACCTTTAATGATGAGGGAAGCTTATCATGGCTCTAAGTTAATAAGTTCCCTACTGTGTGTTGTTGACAGAAGTAGTGTAATCACATACAACCCAATCTTATGGGGTTGGAAGCTCACATCCTAGGCTAGACAATTGTTTTCTCTGTAGGGATATGGATTTTATACTACTTCATGGAATGGTGTTTTTATATATTATCTTTTGTGCAATAGAATGTTGTTTTCCAAAGTGTTTGTCATGTGCTAGATGTTGTGTTAATGGACCCTATGTAACATGATAATAAAAGGAAGTTGCTTTTTTATGTTGTAATAGTATGGTACCTTTGCTAATTAGATAAGTAAAATAAATCCCATCAAGGAACGTGAGAATACCTCAATCTTGATGACCAATCATCTATGGCTAGATGGACCTAATAATTTGGGTAGCTTTTTTAAACATTAGATGGAGTTATTAATACATGATCCTCCAAAGTCAGTAGGACATATATGAGGCTCAACTTCATTTTTGGGGGGCTAATGTGAGATGATGCCTTATCCGCAAGGGGATCAACATTTTATTCTCTTCCACTTCTCACTCTCTTTAAACCAAGTGCCTATTGGAAACTGCGAGGAAGACAAGAGACGAAAGGAAGAGAGGAGAGAAGAGAGATATGAGACACTAGAAGTGGAACCCCAGAAGTGTGTAAATTGAGCACACATTATAGGAATATATAGAGGGGACTTGGGGCGCTATATATAGACACGAAAGGAAGAGAGGAGAGAAGAGAGATATGAGACACTAGAAGTGGAACCTCAGAAGTGTGTAAACTGAGCACACATGATAGGAATATATAGAGGGGACCTGGGGCGCTATATATGTCATGTGTGCTCAGTTTACACACTTCTGGGGTTCCACTTCTAGTGTCTCATATCTCTCTTCTCTCCTCTCTTCCTTTCGTCTCTTGTCTTCCTCGCAGTTTCCAACATGGTCGCAATTGAGAGCTAAGCGAGCTTCCTCTCTCTGCAACAGATGTCCGACCAGAAAACCCTACTTGATGCTGCTCCTCAACCTACCTGGACCGAGTGTGCTGTGCTCCGGTAAACCGGTCCAACGATCCAGACCGTAGTTTTCCAGCCTCCCAAGCCTCAGGAGAGATGCCAAATGCATCAGGCCCCTCTAAAAGCCCTAGGATGTTCAAAAGCTGATTGAGTTCCTCCTTGCTGTCCTGTCCATCAACTTTGAAGCTCCGCGAGTAGGAATGATTCAATACGCGAAAACATGTCGAATCTGGCGTTCCATGAGAGAAGGGGGACAAATCCGAGGGGATTAAATCTGCATTTTTTATCGCATTGCTTCTCCCCAGTTTTGGCTTGACGGGAGAAGATGGCTTTGACAAGAAAGCCATGGTTGGCACACTGCCGCCAGGCTTGAATGCAGTCGTGAACGGGATCTCCCTCCTGGGGGCCTTCATCGGGCAGCTTTTCTTCGGTTGGCTGGGCGACAAGCTAGGCCGCAAGAGGGTCTACGGCATCACGGCCATGCTCATGATCTTCAGCTCCATCGCCTCGAGCCTCTCCTTGTTGCAGAAATGTAGGCAGCAGAAGACTGTGTATGGCTCGACACTTACACGCCTGTATGCTTGCACGCTGTCGTATTGCTGCGCATTCGAGGTGTGAAAACCACCCAAAAGTTGTGTGTGGGATTTGATACTTTGTACATATTTAGTTGTTGTGTTTATACTTTTGTTCTATGTGGAAGAGGGTTTGGAGCAAGAGGAATTAATCAATAATGCTCTGGTTGACATGTATGCAAAATCTGGTGTGCCAAAAATTGGGGTAGGTCTGACAAATTTTGGCAATACATGCTTTCTCAACTCTGTGCTACAATGCTTAACATATACAGCACCTCTTGTGGCATATCTTCAGAGTGGTCTACATAAAAGTACATCAGGATTTGTGCTATGTGTGCATTAGAAATTCATGTAAAGAAGGCATTGGCTGCTTCAGGGAGCAGCTTCTCTCCAACTTACCTTGTCAAGAATCTGTGGTGCATTTCACAGTCATTTCAAATGTGGCGTCAAGAGGATGCTCATGAATACATGAGGTATTTGATTGAGGCATTGCACAAATGCTGCCCTATCAAGAACCTTGGTGGTGGTTCTAAAACTTTTCAGGAAAGCCTCATCCAACAATTGTTTGGTGGATGTCTTAGAAGCCAGGTGAAGTATACTAAGTGCTCACATTGTTCAAATACTTATGATCCCTTCTTGGACTTAAGTCTTGAGGTTTCTAGAGCAGAATCTTTACAGAAAGCTCTGGAAACCTCAACTATCAACTATCAATGTGGAAAATGCAACACAAAAGTTGGGTATTTTCAGAGAGAGCTAATTTGGGGCTGCTTTATTAGTCGATTGGAAGCGAAGCTTTCTCTAGGGGCGCAGGGAAATTCTGCAATCGTGGCTAATGTAAGCTTTTCTCCGTCATCGAAAAGAGGAGCAATGGAGGGGAAAAAAATGCAAATGTTGAGGAAGACCCACAACCAACTCTCTGGGAAGGAGCATCTGTCACGATGATGCTTTGAAGGATGATTAGTCCCTGTTTTGTGGCAATCACAGAGACCTCCCTTGCAGTGTGCCTCGTTCTTCTGTTAAGGGGGAACACATCTATTTTCTCTCTCCTCAAGGAATCGATGGAAGCAAGAGTGACCGTGCTGCAGATGTTGAAAAGGACTAGTGTCAGGATGAAGCTCAGCGGGTTGGGACTCATGGGAAGATCCGGGAAGGTATGACCAGAGAGGTGCGTGACGCATGGTCAAAAAGCACCGAGGTGTTGGAACTACTGGATGATGATCGGCACATTCTTGCATACCGAGTTCTTACCACTGATTCGTGCCTGAAAAATTACGGATCTACTCTCTCACTTCATCCAGAAGTTATTGATGGAAAGGAAGGTACAGGTGCAACAGAAAAGGGAACGAAGTTGTCTCTGATCTGGGGAATGTTCCTCATGTGTTGCGCTATGCATTGTTAGTGTGTTGTGCCCTGTGCGATGCCCTGTAGATCTTTGGCAAACTGCCCCATCACGATGTCTATTCCTGGACATCCCTCATCTCTGCCGCTGCAGAATGTGGAGAAGCGCCATGTCACAATGTGTACTCCTGGACTTCCCTTATTTTCTGCTATATCAATTATGAGGAAACAGAGTATGCTTTCCGTCTGTACCAGAAAATGCCTGTCACAATGTGTACTCCTGGACTTCCCTTATTTTCTGATATATCAATTATGAGGAAATAGAGTATGCTTTCCATCTGTACCAGAAAATGCAAGAGGCTTGCATACAACCTAACAATTATACGTTTCTTGCCCTGCTCAAAGCTCGTACTAAGCTACAAGACATGGAACGAAACAAAGGCATACATGTTGATATTGTTAAAAATAGACTGGAAAATGACCAACACATTGGTAACAGTCTGGTGGATATGTATGCTAAAGGTGGCTCACTTCTCTGTTCTGATTCAGATAATCGATTTTGTTTCAAAAGTGGGATGAGGCTGGTTTCCTGATCCTGCGAAACTCCCATGAGATCAAGTGCAAGTGGTGGAACTTCTTGTTGAAGGTGGACTTGAGAGTTTTGGAGCACTTGGTCCAGGAAGATAATGTTTTGTGGAACTCCGATGATACACTTCTTGCTGACCACAGAGATCCAGGAGGAGTATATTTCACCCAGGACGTCTTCGGTAAAAATTGTTTCAATACAACACATTCAGTAAGAGCACAGATTTGCTAAGCGCACCTTTGACTGTCTTGCCATGTTAAATGGATCTGATTCTACCCTGAGGTTACATGTGAGCATACCTTACAATGTTAACTGGTATGATTAGATGTGTTGTATGTCATTGTATAGGTTAGTGAAGGCATACATCTTTTCTGGGTCTGATTCAGATCATTGATTAGTTTCAAAAGTGTTGTTTGATTTGTTGCAAACTTCTCACAAAATCAAGTGCAAGTGGTGAACCTTCTTGTTGAAGGTGGGGACTTGGGGTGCAACTAGTAAATAGCTTGAGACATATGGTACCGAGGAAGCATGTAGTGTGTTTGGAAAGCTTCCTTTTCGGGATACAGTTTCTTGGAATTCTCTTATTTGAGGATATGTTGAACATGGCCTTGGTAAGGAAGCACTGGATTGTTTTGAACAGATGCAATTGGAAGATGCACCTCCAGATGTCATCACATTTGCCTGTAGCTTCAAGGCTTTTGCTGATATGCAATCCATTGAAGTAAGCCAATGACTAAGCACTGATGTTTTCAAAAAGGGACTGGAAACAGACCAGCTTGTCACCAACACAATGGTTGGCGTGCTTGTCAACTTCTCACAATGGTTGATATGTACGCCAAGTGTGGCTTACTTGCAGAAGCACAGGATGTGTTTGCTAAGCACCCGCAGAGTACAGTCTCAAATGAGGGCATTTGATGCATTATGATAGTGTACAGTTTAGTGGTAGATTGATATATGAAGGAATCGCCATATTGATTATGATAGTGTACATGAAGGAATCGCCATATGCTGACAGGGGTAGTCGATCTCCTAAAGACCATAGCTTGTCGCTCTCCAGGTAAGGATCGGAGCCTCTCTCCTGTGCGCAAGACTGCTTCACGAGGGGGCAGGAGATCCCCCTCACTCAATGCCCTTCCGTGGATCTGTGGAGTCTCGCCAGGCTGCGGTGGAAGTTGCCATGGCGCAGGGCCAGGGTCAATTGACATCAAATTTGCAGATGAACTTTCCCGATGACATTCTACTGCAGGGAGAAGAGAAGGATACTTCCCTGCGTAGGAGATCATTCCCAATCCTAAACAGAGCAGTTCCCCATCAAGGATGTCATCCGCGTGGGGTACTTTGTGACACTGCCTAACGGTAGAGAAGGATACTTCCCTGCGTGTAGGAGATCATTCCCAATCCTGAACAGAGCAGTTCCCCTTCCACTGTCCTTGAAAGAGATGTGAGTGCATGCCTTCAATCTCAGGCCTCTTCAGCTAGTAGTGGATTGTTAGACAAGGATGCAAATGCATCTACACCACGTTCCCTAGGCTCTTCAGTTCATAGTAGTAAGAAATGTAGAGCCAGAAGAAAAGGGGCTGGTAAGAATCAGGAGATGTTTTTTTTTTCTACTCGGTTTTTCTGCTCAGAGAGGCACTGTATGTGTTGTCTAGATCCTCCAACTTGGGTCCATGTCAACGGCACCCTCAGCCTCTCCACTTCGAACATCCCGGGCTCCTGTTTCGACTCCAAGATCAGGGCACATGACTTCCACTTTGTGCGCGTCCCCACCGATATGCGAATTGGCATTTTATTTTTGGGAAAACAGATCGTCTTTTTGGTATTACATTGACCAGAAAATAGCAGCAGTATTGCGAATTCAAACTGTCATTGTTTTATCTTGCTCTCATCTTCCAAGAAAGGAACAAAATATGATGTATCAGAGAATGTTTCCACAACTATTGTGGCCAAGCTAGAGACTGCAAGTTCTGAATTTCTCAAATTTACTTCAGATATCCAGTTTTACATAGTTCTATGGACCTTTTCTAGAGGTGCTGCAGCAGACTTTAGATCCTATTGTTGCAGTAAAATTAGCTGGAAAGCAATCGGCATCTTGGTTTTCTGATCCTGTGAAATCCAAGTTTGAAGTTGATAGAAATGGTGCTCTAATCAAAATCAATGAGTCCCCAGTAAATGATCAGATTCAGCTGGAGAATGTAGCTGATTTTGAAGCTTGGGAGGATGCCCATTTGAACAGTGTGAACTCAGAAGTGGAAGTGGAAGATGTGGGGATCCATAGGGATTTGGAGAATATCTTGTTTGAGCAGGAAAAGGCAGCCAAGGTCCTTCAAATCTGGTTCAGAAAATGTCAGAAAGAGATAAGAACAACAGCCAAGGTCCTTCAAATATGGTTTAGAAAATGTCAGAAAGAGAGAAGAACACGCACACATGAAGAGTCTAAGTGGGAGAATTTTTATAAAGAAGCTTACAAGGCAACCAGGTCCTGGCTTCTTTCTGCTGAGCCTTTGCAGGACGGTGTTGTAGAGCTTCTCTACAGAAAGAGGTTTGTGTCTTCTATCATTGTATGGTCTCCTCAATTTAGTTAAAGGACAAAGATTCAAATGCTAATGCAGTTTCCTGGGAATCAGTATCTAGTCTGTCCCATATACTTACTGTCTTTAGTTACTGTCTTTAGTTAAAGGGCAAGGATTCAAATGCTAATGCAGTTTCCTGGGAATCAGTATCTAGTCTGTCCCATATACTTACTGTCGTGTAGATCATTGTGCAACCATGTTCATCTCTGTTGATCATAATGTATGTTTATCTTGTTGGTGGTTCTTGTCCTTGTACACTGTTGATGGTTCTTGTTTGTCAATGCCTTGCATTCAGTTGTATTGGTCTTGCCAACTTGCAGTTGTTTTCACCATCTTGTATGATGTGCTTGGAGGATTGCATCTTGTGGCACCTGTACAGGGGACGAAGACCCCAAAGAGAGCCAAATGGATCCGCATGAAGCTGTGGGAGTGATCGCCTCAACCAGCCTTTTGATTAACTGGATATGTATATGGCTGGCTTGCCTTTCTCTCTACATTTTAACATCAACAAATAATTGTTCAACGTCTCCCTCGTGCACTGTTCAACAAATAATTGTTGCATCATTACTAGTTTGACAATTCTGATACGTTTCTCTCTCTGGTGAATTTCACAGATTGCAGGTCAGGAGACATTTGGTACACTTGGAGCCATAGTACAGAGTAGGACAGGGACTTGTCAGGTTGGGTTTCTGACAAATCGACATGTTGCGGTTGATTTGGACTACCCCAACCAGAAGATGTTCCATCCACTGCCTCCAAATGTTGGACCTGGTGTTTATTTGGGTGCAGTGAAAAGGGCAACATCTTTTATTACAGATGAGCGGTGATATGGCATTTTTACAAGTGTGAATCCAGGTTTCCCTCTTTGCTACTTGTTTTTGAGCTGTCTGCTGTTAAGGCATTCTTTATTGTCCATTTTATAAACTTCTCTATGAGTTGAAAGAAGAATTTTGGTTTCCGTTTCTTGATATGACAATATTGATACTTGATGATGTTTGCTCATGGGGCAGAGACATTTGTGCGAGCTGATGGTGCTTTCATTCCATTCGGGGACAATTTTGATGTCTCCAAAGTCACAACTACTATCAAAGGGGTAGGTGAGATGGGAGATGTTATAACTATTGACTTGCAAGCAAGCATCAACAACATCGTGGGGAGGAGGGTAATAAAAGTTGGCAGAAGCTCAGGGCTAACAGAAGGAAGCATCATGGCATATGCCTTTGAGTACAATGACGAGAAGGGCAATTACTTTTTCACTGATTTCCTGATTGTGGGCGAAAACCAATAGGCATTTGACATGCATGCATTGTGGGTGAGAACCAGCAGGCATTTCACTGATTTCTTGATTGTGACGAGGATGATAGATTGGATGAGGAATCAGATGCAACAGCTATTAGGACATGCGTTGAAATTCAGCAAGCCATATCCATAGGAGCCACATCGTTTTTGTTGACAGAGTACAAGTATTTGGTTTATTTCATGGGCATATTTGCTGCTATCATTTTCTTGTTCCTGGGATCTGTGAAGGGGTTCAGTACTAAGACCCAGCCTTGCAGATACGATCCAAAGCAGGAATGTGCCCAAGCTCTCTTTACAACGATTTTCACTACAATTGCATTTATATTGGGAGCTTTGACGTCCATAGTGTCGGGATTTTTGGGCATGATGATCGTAACATATGCGAATGCTCGCACAACTTTGGAAGCCAGAAAAGGGATAGGCAAAGTATTCAAAATCGCCTTTCAATCAGGTTCGGTGATGGGTTTCTTACTTATTGCTAATGGCCTCATAGTTTTATACATCACTATAAAACTGTTCCAGCTTTATTACAAGGATGATTGGGAGGGCCTTTTTGAGGCCATCACTGGCTATGGGCTTGGATGCTCATCCGTGGCTCTATTTGAAAGGGTTGGAGGTGGAATCTATACCAAAACTGCGGATGTTGGAGCAGATCTTGTTGGAAAAGTAGAAAGGAATATCCCAGAGGACGATCCGCAAAATCTAGCGATCATTGCTGACAATGTGGGTGATAATGTGGGAGATATTGCTGGAATGGGTTCAGATTTGTTTGGCTCCTTTGCTGAAGCTTCTTGCGCAGCTCTTGTTGTGGCTTCCATGTCATCATTTGGCACAAATCATGACTTCACTGCTATGTGCTTCCCTCTACTCATTAGCTCTATGGGCATTGTGGTGTGCCTCATCACAACCTTGTTCGCAACTGATGTGTTTGAGATCTCAAATCTAAGGGATATTGAATCTACACTGAAGAGAATGCTGATATCCACCATCTTAATGACATTCGGTGCAACTTTTGTTTGTTGGCTGGCACTACCGTCCATGTTTTATATATATGATCCTAACGGTGGTGCAAAGATGGTTCAAAACTGGAAACTATTTTTTTGCGTTGGAGTAGGGCTTTGGGCAGGGTTGGTAATTGGCTACGTTACAGAGTATTTCACCAGCAATACATACAGACTAGTCCAGGATGTTGCTGATTCTTGCAGGACAGGAGCTGCTACCAATGTCATCTTTGGTTTGGCACTTGGCTACAAGTCTGTAATTGTTCCAATATTTGTTATTGCTGTTGCCATCTATGTCAGCCATACCCTAGCAGCCATGTACGGGATCACAATTGCAGCTCTTGGAATGCTTTGTACCATTGCCACCTATCTAGCCATAGATGCATATGGTCCCATAAGTGATAATGCTGGTATCGCAACCGGTCTCTGGATGACCATGATACTTCTTACACATCTCTCCATAAGAAGCGCAGCCGCAATATAGACTATGAGGCCGCGAAGGCTTTCAAGATGGATAGATTACTCAACCATAGGACTTCTTCAAAGTCAGCTTGCGGCATCAACAGCCCCCAGTTGATAGCACTTCGCTCTCCGAATTGGTCTCTAAGATCCGCACTTTGGGGGAGTGCTTTCTCAAATTAGAAGAGATGAAACTGTAGATTCAAAGAGAGTCTGAGCGATTTCGTGATGATTTGGAGGCCAGGTGTACAAAGATGTTCCTAG
This sequence comes from Lygodium microphyllum, assembly GCF_053477565.2. Lineage (NCBI taxonomy): Eukaryota > Viridiplantae > Streptophyta > Polypodiopsida > Schizaeales > Lygodiaceae > Lygodium > Lygodium microphyllum. The sequence goes on from NC_141157.1 coordinate 116,469,604, forward strand.
AGTCCCAGAAGCAGATTGCTAAGATGTTTGCTTGGGCTCTGAGCAGTAGTAAGAAAACTAATGAGCTCTTGCTGATGATTGTCGGCATTTTGTTCATCATTTGATTATTCTAAATGTTTCTTTCTTCCAGCTGATTTTTTGTTCTTCATGCTATGTTTCATATCATTTCATCTATATTACAGCTAATGCGTTGAAATTATTCCACGCTTTGTTTATAAGAAATGTTTCGAGCTGATGGGATGATATTTGATTTCATTTTTATTCCAGCTGTTGAAATGTTCCAACTGATGTTTCATTATTATTCCAGCTGTTGAGTTGTTCTAGTTGATGTTTCATTGTTTCCAGTTGTTTGTCTATTTTCAATTGATTCGTCTGTTCAAGCTTATGTTTATTCTACTTGATGTTTTATCTATTCTAGCTAAGGAGCTGATGTTGCAGCTAATGTGTGCTCACTTGATGCACTTCTGGGGTTCCACTTCTGGTGTCTCGTGTCTCTCTTCTCTTCTCTCTTCCTCCGTTCCTCGTCTCCCTCACACACTGTTCAACAGGAAGTCTGTAAGATGCTTCAAATCAGAAGGAGAAGTTGGTGAGCCCATAAAAGTATGAACAATGAATTTCTTGTTTTCACCTGCTCAATTTACTATCAGATGGTGTAAAGAACAGGGCAAAAAGGGTATGTGTGTTTTGATGTTTTGATGTTCTACAAATGCGTGTTTTGATGTTTTACAAATGTCTCTTATGTTTCTAAACTTTGGTTTATTATGTGTACATAAAGGTAACAAAATCACAAATGATGGTACAAGAGATAATGGAACAATGAAAGCTAAGGAGGTCATTGGCCCTAATGTCTCTTCAAATCACGATATAGGTATATGTCTTTATTTCTACTAAACTTTGAAAATTAAAATTTGTACATATTTTACATCTTGCTTTATTAGGTGATTCATTTTGAGATTAACTAGCTTTAATTAGTCTCTTTGTCTAATTTAAAATGTTCATAGTTATTCATATTTTTAAACTTTTGAGTAATTGTGTGTATATATATAAATATAGATTAAAGAACAACAAAAGGTGGGAAAAGAGGTAATATAAGAAAGGGAGATCAGGAGGTTACTTGCAATAATGTTTCTTCAAGTCAAGATGCAGGTACCAACTTTAAGGATCAAAAACTTGTACAAATTTGGTGACTCAAATTGATACAAAATATCTAATTACTTTCTTTTGTGTTATTGAAATTTTTCATAACCTTGTATTATCGTGAGCTTTGGTTAACTCTATGTATATATAGGTAAACAAGTTACTAAAGATGACACAAGAGACAATGCAAGAAAGGAAGACATTGAGATTGCTTGCCTTAACACTTCTTCAAGCCAAGAATCAGGTATTACCAGCTTTCTTATGTTGATAATGAGTCATTTTTTGAAATGGTTATACTAACTAATGATATTTGATCACTTGAGTATCAATAGGAGTGATACGCATACCATCATATGATGATATCTATCGGCCACCCATGTTGAAATTTAGAGAAGAGGGTAGACAAACATTTATTACTTTGCAACATATTGGAGATTTAAGGGATAAAACAATCAAGACACACATGTTGCTTAATTAGTTTTTAGTTCTATGCTCCTTTAAAATTATTTTCATTTTTATTTTGGTTGCTAGAAGTAGATGTTGATGTCTTAATTTGTTTAATCTATTTTGATCATTAGATGTATGTTATTGATCCTTACTTAGAAATGATGACATTCTCTATATAATTTTCTAGTTAAAAATTTATTGTGCAATTTCTTGTTTGATATTAGCATGTCTAAGAAGAAGGGCAAAGTAGATAAAGTGATAAGGAAAAAAGAGAATTTCCACGGAATTCCCTAGTTGAAAGTACATATAAGTAGGGAATGTAAAAAATAGGAAAAACGAGAGATTTCTTAGTGATAGTACCTAGGGAATCACCTCTAGAAATTTTTTCCTATATATGAAATATTTCCTATATAGGAATTATTCCCTACATAGAAAATTTTGTATTTTCCTATGTAGGAAATATTTCCTACATAGGAAAGGTCTTATGTGATTCCCTACTTATTCTCACTAGGAAATGTCCCATTTTCCCTAGTTTTTACTTTCCCCACTTATATGTATTTTCAACTAGGGAATTCCATGGGGAATTCTCTTTTTTTCCTATATGGGGATCGATTGAAAGTTCCTTGTGCTGCAGAGTGGGCACGAGGGCCGTCGTAGCATCCATTCGTACAGGCAGCCTCCGCAGAAGCTGTGTCGGCAAGGTGTTACCTCACAATCGTCTCTGGATACACCGCTCAAGCAGATAGCACACATTACATTCTCGACGTTACCGTCGTCATCAATCGACGCTGAGCTCTCCATGGACTGGGATTCTGTAGGGTTGCGCGCTGAAGTACTGTACGGGACTGAGGACTTATTGTTTATTTTTAAGGAAGGTCCGGACTCGCCTCCTTTTCCTTTGCTTTCCTCGTCAGCTTAATTTATGTAAACGACTTCTGGTGGCTGTGGCCGCCCCATCACTTATAGTTCTAAGCCGACCCTAATTAACTAACCGGATATACCATTTTCTAAGCTGAATTAATTGCTGGGATACCAAGTCACGTTGGCATCTACATTATAGACACGTACTTGTCTTCACTCACAATGAGTGTTTTACCAGGTTTGCCCACTAATAGCACTATAGAGAATCCAACTTAATATAGCCATGTTACAACCCCATACTTTTGCAGCATGCATTTATTGCATCATACAAACTACCAAGTGAGTAGTAGTCTAGATGTTTCAATATCATGAGTAACATTATAAGAGAGTTTAACTCCGTGACACATAAGCCACCATATAGCCCAAGGCCCCAATGGTAGCCCGATGCTGACAATCTGCAAAACTAAAGGCAAAGCACAAACATTCCTCTAGTTTTGCCAAACATTTAACGTCTTTGGGAGGTGAATTAAGAAATTTGGAACCTCCATTTTTGTGGTAGCCATATGTAACATTCAAATCACCCTTAACTTACATCATACACATAGACACACCTTTTAGGATTGGTGCATTCAAAACTGGTCAGAGGATGTACTTTTGCAATCCTATCTTACAAACACTATTTCCCTTTGTTTATAAATCAACATCACACCTTGGGATTAGAAGTGAAAGGGACACAGTATCTTCTACAAATTGTGACACTTACACAATTGTCATTTATAGTGATATTTGTGATTTCTTATCACCCTTGGATTGAGTAGAATGTAGTATTACACATTATCGGACCGCTTTACCTTGTGGTAGAATTTAGAACTTTGCAAGAACATAGGATCTAATGGTATTATTTCCCTTCAACTTATTCTTATTTTTACCAAAATCTATATTGGCTCTTAGCTTCCTTTTCTTATTTCCTACTATCATCATCATCTTGGTCACATGATTCATTCTTGGCATAGCCTAGTGCATAATTATCGTCATCCTCAAAAGTGGTATCATCTGAGTTGGAATCATTGCCTAGTAAAAGGGTCTTCATTCCTCCTACTCCCAAAGTAATTGAAAACTAACATTTTTAAAAACCAACTTGAACTAGAGTATATTGTTAGGTTGGAGTTGCAGAGTTGCTAGTCGAGTGATGGCAATGCTATGTGGAAGGTTAGTAAGATATGAGTCATTGTATGCTATCTAATTGCGTTGTCAAAGAGTTTACTATTCATAATATAAATCATGGGATTATTATGAACACAGAAGAGCTTCACTGGAAGTTATATGAGAAATTTACATACAAAATTCAGACATTGTTATCCAATAACCACCTTAGTTATACAAGTTCTTTTGTATTTAGCATATAATTTTCAGTTATACCATGTATACTTATGAAAAATAAGTCTATGGGAACCTACAACTAGGTCATCTGGAAGAAATCGACAGTCTGCAGGATAAATCACATTATTTCAGGTACAAAAATATGGTCAGAACCCAAGAAAGATGCCAAAAGCTGCCAAAAGTCCACTAGGTCCACATGGGACCTAGAGTAACAGACTTAAGTGACCAGCAAGTGACCTAGGTAGGTCAAAAAGTGACCAGGGACTGAGCAGGGAGTAGCCCGCATTTTTTGGCGCAAAATGCGGACTGTACAGTCTGAGGCAAATTGGAGAGAGCTGGAGCTATGGTGCATGAAATGGAGCATGCAAACTGAAGATCAACATGCCCAACTTCTACTGAAGATGTAAACATGGTGAGAGATCGACTTCTCTGCCTCTTTGGGCTGACGCTGAAACAGTCTATAAAGAGGGAAATCTCAGAGAAGAGTGTTCAGCCTACTCTTGTGCACGACTTCTCTCATTTTTTCTACCATATTCTTGGTCCAATGACGCCCGAGTTGTACCCAAGTACTTGAAGGACTTTGGGGCAAGTAAAGGGTGAGGATATTGAAGATATACGGGCTGTTATGGGCTGAAATAACTAGTCATAAACAGGGCAGCCCACTGTTATGGTCCATTTTTATGAGCAAACATGGGATTTTTATGGTTGTAATGGAAGGAAATGACCTCTTTTCTTTAGGACATTGTTCATGAATGATCACAAGTGCTTCTTCTTGAGTTTATGCACTCATTTTGAACTTGATTATGGGCTGGAATTTTCTGTTTTAAAACAGGGCTGAAGCTAAAATTATACTTTTTCAATTCATTTCATGTATCTTTGGCCCAAATCTTGGATGCATTTGAATCTATCAGCAATATACTTGATCCAAAGGGTTGAAATCCATCTATGTACTTGAAATAAATGCCATTAAAACTTGCATTTGACATTCATAAATGAATTGAGAATCTAAAAATATCCTTTATGATATATGTATCCAGAGGCATTTGATGTAATCAAGATAGACTCATTCCTTCTGTTCATGTATGCTAAGTACATAGTGATAAGGCTTGAACTCTTCTTCCGTACCTAAATCATTTCTAAATCCCGGATCTTATGAAACCCCAATCTATTTTCCCTTCTCGAATCTTGAATCCTAAACTCTTCTTCTGCACTAAAAGCCCCAATGGTAGACCTTCAACTCTTAACGCGACGACAGTGGTGAACCCGACGTGAAGGTCCACTGCGAAAGAAGAAGTCCAATGGGAGAATCATCAAGTTCGGGAGGAGATGCTTTGCAACAGTTGGTTTGTCTAATGCAAGAGAGCCAACAACAATAGCTGCAATTTCAGCAGCAGTTGCAATTGCAACAACAACGGAGACAAGAAGAAGAGCAGATTGATGCTGCTGCCATTAAGGCCTTAGAATCAGTTGGGCATGAGCTCAAGCAATTTAATGGGCAAAATGTGTCCTCTTTTATCCGCCTCTACACTAATAAGAGGGTCTTCTTTGGAGTTCCTCAACATGCCTGGAGCCATTACTTTGCCCGCCTAGCTATGCATGGTCTCTAGGACCGAATTCATGGTCTTTTCCAAAAAGATGCTCGATGGATTGTCTTCAAGAAGGCTCTTCGAGAAGAATTTTTCCTTGAATATTCTGGTCTTATGACAAAGAAAGTTTTCACCGAATGGATCGAAAGGCCCAATAAGGGTCTAACCGCTATTGTTGTTCATCGAGAATTTGAAAGCAAATTTGCCCAACCAGATCCTGATTACCAACAAGGTATAGAAAGTCAAAAGATTGAATTATTTCTAAAGGCTACAGATTCTTCTCTTCAGGAGAAATTAACTGATCGACTTGAAGACCCTGACTCTGAGTCGCGATTGAAGACTGCTTGGAGTGATGTCACTGAAGCAGTTAATATGATTGCTCGAAGAGAGAGATTGCGCCTAAGATGGGGATCAACCCCTACAACAACTGAATCTATGAAGAAGCCTGTTCTAGTTTCTCGACCTCCTGCCTCTATGCCCGAGCAACCAAGAAATTCTTTTGTTCCTTCTCCAAAGAAGGATGTCATGGATGAGCTAATTAAAAGCATGTGGGATCTCCATCTTAATGTAACGGAAATTAATTCTAAAGTAGAAAGGCTTCATATAAAAGTAGAAGAAAGGGGTCAGTCAACTGCCCAAAGGCCTGGATGATAAGGCTTCAAAAGACGCTGCATTTGGTGTGATAGCCTTCAGCATGACAAGAGGGAGTGCGGTGCATTCCGTGAAGCTAAAGCACAAAAATTAGTCTTTTGGAAGGATGGTAAAATTCATGCAACCGAAACCGAGCTTCCTCTTGAGCCAAACTTCCGTGATGGTGGCATGAAGAAAAGATTGGAGGATTTGGCAACAAGAACGGCCTATGCAGCTGTTGATGCTGCAACTTATGGGCTGCAAATTGAGCCAATTAATGAAATTGAGCCAGTCAATGTATTCAAGGGAGAACCGGTTGGTCTGAGCTTATGGATTCATTTTCAGCTTTTGCTCGATTAGTTGAAATTAATAATCAAGAAGCCATGATAGAAGAAACGAGAAGAAGATGTTGCCGGTCCTTCTTCTTCAGGACCGACTAAACGCTGTCGTATTGCTGCGCATTCGAGGTGTGAAAACCACCCAAAAGTTGTGTATGTGGGATTTGATACTTTGTACATATTTAGTTGTTGTGTTTACACTTTTGTTTTGCGTAGGTAATAAAGTGAAGAAGGGTTGGAGTAAGAGGAACTTAACAATAATGCTCTAATTGGCATGCCTTGCCAAGTGGTCAGTCAACCTAGACGAGGAGGTTTTGATCAACAATTCACAGGAGTTTCACATTATGCTCAATGGAGAATCAAGGTGATAAGTATGAGTATCAGTGGGAAGCCCCGATGGTGGAAATGTTGCACACGAGTTTGATAAAGGAACATGTATATACAATGTGTATACTCTACAGTATTTGCCATCACTGAGGAAGTTGCATGTGCTTTGCAATGTTCATGGACAGAATCATGTATCCAAAAGAAAGTGATTCCATAGGCCGGGATACATAGGGTAACTTGTGGTATGCCAACAATGAGGCTATCCCTATTTGGGCCGGAGTGATCTATGAAAGGATTATGGCAGAAATAGTTTTGATGGGTTGATGTAAAATAAAGCACACGAGCCCACAGGCCATAGTCTTGGGAGATTGGCAGGAGTATGTTACAGACAGAATTCCTAATTTGTCGGTGTCAATCCTAGTACTAGGGAAGGGAAAAGAGAAATTGTTCCCTAATTCTGGAAATGACCGTAATGTGTCTATGAACAAAAGGCAAATCAGGGGCAATCATAATGAGAGGCGAAACATAGACAGCAGTGGTAAAAAGAACACTATTTTCAGATATTGTGTTGGCAGGAATAGAGGGGGGAAATCGAATTTGGGGGCTAGAGGAAAAAAAAAGCGTCGTTCTCACTAGTTTTGGAACGGGGTTAAAGCGAGGATTTTGGATGGCAGTAGGGAGGAGAGGACCGGAAGATTATAAGCCGCAGGAGTGGATTGGGAAAAAGGGGTCTATGCATCTAGATCTGCTCACTCTTTTGCATTCATGGTCTCAGACGATAGTCTGGAGGAGCATTAGTGCGTAATCGGGGAAGAAAATCATATAAACTGTGCTCCCGAGCTGTGACTATGGCAGACCTGTCAATCTTCACCTCATCCAAACGTCTCTTTCTGTGCTTCTATCCGGCACTTGTTAATTGCCCCCTCTGAGATTCCCTCACATCCGATTCAATACTCAAGACGTGAATCTCCCTCTTCTGCTTAAGTCCAAGATCTCAACTGTCGACAGCAAGCTGCGTTTCGTCTCCTCCGAATAGATCAAAGGATCTCCCTTCTGCGTGATTCTGGCATTGCTTGTTCCGTTTGATCGTGGGAGCTTTTCTGTTGTCCATTGAGCTCAGAATCAGAGTCGTGTTAAGGTTTTCAATTCGAGGTTCGAAGTTGTCTCTGCATTGCCTCAGTGACGACCGTGCGATCGAAAACAACATGACTCGCCCTTCATGCTTCGTGCTCTCTGCTCGCCTCCTGCGGTAGAAATTCCCTAGAGTTACCTGCGATGGCAGGGGATTGATCAAAATCTCATGGTAGCACTGTGATAATTTCCTGTTTGATCATTCGAGTCAGTATATGCATATCTAGCCTTGTAAAACAGACTCAAACGGAGCCAGAGGTTCTCCAGAATCTCATAATTGAAGCTATACGTCTTGGTTAATGACATTTCAACTGTGTAGCTGATTACAAGAATGAGAAGGAAGTTAGTGAGGCTCTTGCGGAAGCCCTACGGCAAGGTGTAGTCAAAAGAGAAGATTTGTTCTTTACCACCAAGCTTTGGAACTCTGATCATGGACAAATTCGGGAAGCGTGAAAGCAGAGACTGTCAGTGCTGCTTTGAAACAGTGGATAGAGTGCTGCTCTGTGGGGGCATGCACAAATGGAAGATTTAGTCGGAATCATCAAGCCCTTCTTGATGACATCTCATCCACATGCTCTTTAGATTCCATACCATCTAACAGTGATGTCGCTAATGGATCTAGGAGGAAGATAAACATAACAGATCAAACTCAGTCTTTACCAAGCAAAGGGAGAGGCACAGGCAGTTTGGGAAGCTTGAATGCGGAGACTATCATTGCTTCTTTGAAACAGTGGATTGAGTGGCTTCAACAGTGTCTTCCCCTCTGAAAAAAATAAGATGACAAAGAAAAAGCAGGCCAAGCAAAGGCGCAATCGTAAAGAGGAAGATAAGGAAAAAGGGATAGAGAACAAACTTTCAACAGAAAGCCCACAATATGCAGATTCTTCTGTGGCTAATGCTATACTCTGAAGATTAGAGCTTTTTGCAATTACTTTAGCTCAGGTGGACAAGCTATGGAAGAGGAATGTAATGCTGGAGCATACTCTGGTCTTCCCAAACAACACTTTCAATATGTAAAACTTGTTAAACCCAGCTTGAATTAAAACAGGTGATCTAGAGCCAATGGACTGAACAGATTGGAATTCATCTTGAATTTTGTAAACATCTTGACAGTAATACATTTGCTACTTCGCTTTTGCTTATTCACATGCTTGATCTTCTATCTTGAAAATAATCAAGGACTTCTGAAGTCGCGACATTGCTTTCGAAACCCTTCGACGACGCATAACAAGAAGTAAACCAGACCAACAGAAGGCTGCTGAAAATCCATTGCCACCAGAATTTGACATGGGAGATGCCCCTCAAGCAAAGAAAAAAGAAGGAAAAAGAAAAAGCAAACATCCCAGTTACAAGTTGTAGTCTGACATAGAGACCACAATGGATCTTAAACGGATCCTAGAAGAAAGGATTCTTGAAAGTAGAATTGAATTTACATTAGGTGAAATTCTCGGTATTGCAAAACTAGGATTTCATGATGTAATAATTGATGTAATTAAACGAAAAAGACAATATGTTGGTGAGGAAACTAAAGAATCTGCACATGCTTTTTTGCAAATACTTCATGTGTATTTGTAGGATGAAGAGAAGCTGAAAACTCAAGGGATTCGATTGGAGGCAATCAAAGAATTGATTGCAGCCATTGAAGCCAAAGATGAAGACATTTATGAAGCAGAAGCTGAAGAAGCCATAATGGTGGGAACTTCTCAATCTAAAGTGCATCCCATGCATAAGAAAGAGACTCTTCTTCACAACATGCAAGAAGAAAGTGAAACTCACTTTATTCCTAGTAGTCACTATTCCCGTAACCATTGGGCAAGGGCGACTACTGAAACTGTTGTTAAAATCGGTGAGAAAGAAACTCCATGCATTGCCCTTATAGACCACGGTTCGGAAATTAATGTTATGTCAAGAAGTCTCTATGAGAATGGTGGATGGCCCATTGATGTGGACCTAGGATGGCGCATGAAGGCAGCCAATAACTCTTCTGGCGATCTTTATGCAGCATGTCCTTATGTACAAGTTACTATTGGTAATGTAAAAGATGAATTTCATTTCTTTGTTCAAGATTCGTGCAGTTATCCTATCATTCTTGGACAACCATTTATCTCCTAGTCTCATTTAGAGACAAAGGCTCTTGATGATGGTTCATCATATGCTCGGATAAAAAGCAAGGATAATGATAAAGCTATTCAATTCCTAATTGTCTGTGTTAATCACCATCGGAATAGGGATCGATTGAGAGATCATCCTGTTCCTCCTAATGCCCGAGAATTTAAGGGTTTTCGAGTAGCGCTGCTATAAGTGGAGGCTATGGCAATGCATCATGTCACAAAAAATTACCTCCACATATGAAGGAGGCAAGGCCAAAAGCTAATTCGTAGGTTTTTTGAGCCAATGGTATGGGCTGTTGTAAACAGTTTTCAGCCATGAACAGGGCTGAAAGAAAGTATTTGAGTCATATGGAGCAAGAGCTGAAGCAAATTGATGTTTTACTTAAAAATGAAGAAATTTCAGGACTATTTTATGGGCTGAATTATAATGATACAATGGCTGAAATTTATTCAGCCGTTCATGTAGAAAATCAAGCTGAAAATTAGTCCATACAGGTATGTACATTGGATATGTATGACATAATTCAAGAATTTGTAGATTATGAAGCTTTTGGACAGCCAAACAAGGATGAAGCAAGAGTAGAAACAAAGTATAAAACAGTTGATAAGAAGGTCAAGCCAGTAGCTACTCCTCTATCACCTGAAAGCGAAGGATTGGCAGAAAGGATATCGAAACAACCAAGCCTTCGTGATCCTAAAGATATTAGTCACCAATTTATAGCAGAAAGTCTAAAAAGCTGAAAATTGATGAAGACTCTTTTCTCTTGCCGACTGAAAAGTAAATCTTCATGCAGATGTTAAAGAACCATGGTTAAGCCTTTTCATTTCAGCCACATAAAATTGGCTGTGTGGATCCAAGCATTGTGGCACCAATGGTAATTTTTACGGTCCCACTGACAACACCTAAAAACATGCCATTTATTGCAACAATTTTTTGGCAAAATTGTATACAATTGACACTTTATTACTAAATTTTTACATGAATTCAATGCAGATGCAGTGTTCGTTGTTGCTGTCTTGGGAGACCGTGTCCTTGCAGTCTGGCCAGGGAATGTCGGTACAAAATTTAATCTTTTGGCCTATCTACAATCACAGGAAACTCTTATATCTCATTTAGGAGGCACAGGCTTTGGAGACCTAGAACTAGAGACTATAGGACTTTGCAAAATGGAATCCTTTGAGTTTATGCAATCCACATCCTTATAGCCACTAGAAATCATGTCATTCATGGAAGATTATGCAGTTCTCTTTGAGCTTAATGAGCCTAGGTTACAACAAATGAGAATTGTGTTAAAGTCCTCAATAGAAAATTGAGATGGCACTTAAGGTACAATCGCATTAAATAAAGATGATCCATCATTGTGGATTCCCACTCATAAGATGTCTGACCATTCCCTTAGCTTCTAAGGATATGAATAACGGCAAGAGAACCTAGAAGAACTAAAGAGAACTCACTAAAACTCAAAGTGTGCCAACTGTATGAAGCATAGTAGTAGCACTAGCTAGCAATATAGACCAAGCCACTTAGTATTTACAAAGGGCCTTTTTGGGATGGATATATCCAGAGATGTAGCTGCAGTTGCACATGAAGTACACTGGCCTGCAAGGTCATAGGATTCAAACATTGATTTGCAGAGGCCATTTGGTCCTTTAGGCAACATGAGTTTACATCCGATGGCAAAGGGGATCAAGTCAATAAATTTCTTCCAAAGCTTCAAACTCAGGCCATGGTATTTGTAAGCCATGCATGAGGGATTACCAAATGGCGTGGAAAGCAATTGCACAACCGCAACTATCATGTACCATAACCTTTTGCAAGTTAAAATGCACAAAGGAGATTCCTTCTTTGATAGGTAAAACACACCCCACATTTTCTCTTATTAAATTAGTGTTACTATCCTTGCTAGCTATGAATATGTACCACTTTGCCTCAATACTCCAATATTTACTATAGTGTGTGCATGAACTTCAACTCTATCTATATGAATTTCCTAAAATGTGTGTGCAAAAAAAAAAGTTAAAATAAAACTCTCACGGTTATGGTGCCGATTGATGAAGGAGGAGAAAAAAAAACGGTTAAGAATGAGAAGAAGGAGGAGAGCGAAAAAAAAAGAAAGAGAGAGAGAGTGCCATGGCCTCTGTTTTTTTGGTGTTCTGTATCGTCAAGCTCCGTCTGTCCATGTCCGTGCGTGCCTGCCTCTCTCTCCCTGTGCGTCTTCATTGATGGCGCCCCCTTCTATGTGAAGCCCAAGAATCCCCGCAGTATCACTCACAAGCTCGAGTTCTCTAAGTACAACCCAGTCGTCAAGAAGCACGTCCTTCGAAAGAGAAAGAGGAATTGATGGATGGGTACGCACCACGAGAGAGTGAGGAGCTGTGGCATGAGCGTGATCAGGAGGCCTGCTTCTGTGTGATAGAGCGACAATCGTTTATATGAGTGTGAGAGGGAGAGATGGAGATGGACCACCCCCAAATTGGGTCGCACTAAAAGTACAGGTCAATACAAGCATTTGTCGACTTGGCGGGCCGGAGTGGAAGGTGATGAAATCGCACCTTTGGCAAAGGAAAACGTTGCCACTCCTTGAGAGAGACAGAGAGAGAGTCTGAGAGATCAGGAGACAGACCCCCGCCAAGCCTCCATCCCTGCTCACCCGCGCAGTCAACCTCGTGTTCTCTTTCGTCCGCCTCGCCGAGTTCGAGATCCTCTTCGTCTCCTTCTTCATCATCGTCTTCATCATCTTCAAGGACCTGATGGGATGTGCTTCCATGTTTTACTGCGAGTCAATTAGCCACATTTTACTCAGCAGATGAACACGATAATTTATGCTGAGATGATTCAGCAGTGTGAGAGAGAGTTGCTTGTTGTCAGGAGATTCTGTCGAGGACTTCCAGGCCAGAATTCAATCAGATTCTTGTGAAAAGTAAAGAGCGTGGCGGTCATTTTCCTCTTTAAAATGTTCAAAAATGCGTTTCAGTCAGGCTTCCTTTCAATACTGTAAGTGTTGGGAGCAAGCCATTGCGAAACAAGTGAAAAATGGACACGTCAAGAGATTGACTGATGAAGACATTCAATCTTGTGCCGTGGAGATTATGGGTACCAATGTTACCACAAACAAGGTCAATTCACACAATACTTAGCCTCTTCTCTTTCCCACAAAGTAATCACAATAGTAGTTAAGCCTAAGCTACAATCAAAATCATGTCTAACACATACCAAGAGGCCACATGGGAGGAGATCTTCATTGAATAAAATATCAGTGAGGGTATGCTGCAATGCAAAATCATTGTATGGGGCCTTTCTTGCACAAAGCTTTAAGGTGGCAAAGTCATTTTTACCATGTTGTGGGGGTTGTTCTTTTTGTGGATCAAAGGCGGATGGGAGATCCTTCTTGTTTTCTATGTAACATGGAGTTTGAAGAATAAGTGTGGAAGTTATAGGCAGGAATAGTATATGGGGAAACTGTGGGAAAAGAACAAGATGATGAGCTTCCATTTGAGACGACTGGATAGAAGATAGACTTTACTTGACTGGACTGCAAGAGGACGCGGACCCTAAAGACGCAATCACGACCTGCCGGTTTTGCAAGTAAGTGTCTAATTGATTTATCTAAAATAAATGATATGGTATGAAAATTTCTCTAGTTTATAATTTTTAAAATATGTCTTTAAACCTATTTTCTTATGTTACATGGTTGTTTGTATTTATCTGAACTGGTTTTTATTTATTAACAATCAAAAAACAGTCGAAAACACTAAAAAATGACTCAAAATTATCATAAATAAAATTTTATAAAATTACTGACTGAAAATTTATAAGTTCTGATATTTTTCCTATAAAGCTTATGAGTCAGGAAATTTACTGAATTTCTATCAAGATTTTTAAAGATGTTTTGTTATATTTAAAAATTAGAAAAGAGTTATATTTAGGGAAAAGGCATAGTTTTCCTTTACGTAAGATGTGTTATTTATTGATATAAACTATGGATTCTTAGTGAAATATTGGAAACAAAATCTTTGATTTGTTAGTGCATTTATGTTGTAAGGGTTAAAGAAAAGAAATAATGATTTAATAATATTTTACTTAAGAAATGCTCGTATAAAGATATAGTGTTTTGGTTTTGAAAGAAGGGATTATATACGGTGTGAACATTTAGGAAACATGGGAAGTTACAAATAAAAAGTTTGACAACACTTTTTAATAATTTATAATGTTAGGTTGCAGTTATAAAATTTAGTTTAAATTAAAACCAAAATAAAATCAAAATAATTTGAGGATTGGATGGCATGAGGAAAAGCCTCAGCATCTATATTAAATTTTTACATGTTATTCATTTTACAATCAATTTCTTAAATATATGGAGTGGAGGGCCACTAGGATAATTTAAAGAAAACTAAGGGGATATACGGGATTTAAAATGAACGTTGTATGTGAACCATAAGAGTGTGGAAAGAATTTGTTTTATCATGCTGATACTGGTTATAGAAGAGGAAAAGAAAGGACGTGATTTTCGCAGAACGAAAAATTTATTTAAAAATTAAAAGCAATGACGAAATTAATATACGGAGTGGGAAATGTCTACCAAGGGAGATTAAAATTTAGGGGTTTATGGTATGTCAGAAAATTTGATTTGAATGTTTGTTTAAAATTAAACAAATAAAAAGAATTAATTTTAATCAGGAGGAGAAACATAAAAAGGAATTTTAAATGGAGATATATAAATAGATCCAAGAGATCTATATCCCTGAAACAACCTTTTCAAAGTCAAACATTAAAAACATTTCCTGGATAAACCGCCACTAGCATGGCAGGAGAACATTATGAGGAGCTGCCTCTGAGAGATGAGGAGAAACCATAGTTATCTTAGGTTTAGCAAATTAGTGCCCAATATAATTTACTGAAGTTTAGAATCTTTGCAGTTGGACTACTACAAACAATGTTGTAGATTTTAGGGAAGGCTAAGTCGAGTCAAATTAAAACAATTAGTGAAATAATCACTTGTTTAGTGCAACAACTCCTAGGAGTTGGCTTGTTAACCTGGGTAAAAGTGGCTTGGTCTTTGGCCAGTCATTTTTTGGTGCGTCTGCCGGGAGCCAAGTGCGCTTGAACGAGTGATAAATCTTCCGAGGGTATTTTAGATCCTAAGTGTTATTTATGAGTGAATACGCAGTCTCTTTTCTAAGGGACTATTTTCCTAATTTGCCCCAGGAGTGTCAAAGAAAAGTGCTAGATAGGGCGAGAGATACAGAGTTAGTAGAGGGAGGCACATATTTTGGGCCACAATTAACTGTGGACGTTGAACAATTATCCTCTTGGAGTTGGGGTTTTAACGACTGTGCGCAAACTATAGTTCTACTAGCGACACACTTTGGGTTAATAGACGCGGTAGAAATAAATACAATCAGTGTATCGTACCACTTTGATTGGTATTACCGCACAGCTTATCGGACGTTTAGAAGAGTAGTGTGGGATGATGTGTTGCCTTGGATACGTGTATCCAGAGGTTTAAGAATTTCTTTCGACACGAAAGACGTTAGAGAGGTTGCTGAAATTCTAGGTTTAATCCCCGAGCAAGAAGAAAAGTTACCTTTTGGGGAGATAGACCCAGAGCTGCCGACTATTTTGAACCTTCTAAGTGCGCATACAAGCGACAACTTAATTTTATAGCTTCAAATAAAATGAGCGTAATTTTGGAGTATGACAGTAACAGCTAGTTTTGTACTCGTGGATGAATTCAGAAGAGAGACGGAAGCAGCAAAACGAAGCTAGGGATCAGCGAGTTAGAGAACGAGCAGTGCGACAAGAGGCTTGGCTATTAGAAAGGCTAGAGAGGGTCAACGCATTGCTGAATTTGGGAGTAGACGCTGTGTCTAACTCAACGGTAGAACCTCTTCAGCCTAGCTTATCAACTGATAGAACACCATTGAAAGAAAGTGAAGCAGCTTCATATCAATGGGATCAAGTTATCTCCAGTACTAGCAGTGTCACTGGGGAAAGAGGTAGGCAAAATAGTGAAACTAGGGAGAGTGAAGCTAATGCTACAGTCGGGAGTATTGAACTGCTCTTTGACTGGGATTTAGAGTCAAATTTCGGATTGCGTCAATTATTTAAGGAACCTCAGGACCCTCCGTGGTTTGATACTATCAACGATTTAGGGTTAGGGCTACTATTTAGAGAAACAATGGCTCGCAACCCAGTTAGATTAGCTGATTTCACGCAATTCGGGGGATTATGGGACGAAGATCCCGATGCCCATTCGCAAAGATTTGAGGTGACTTGCGTCGCCAATGAGATAATAGATGACGACCAAAAGCTTCATATCTTCCCTGCAACATTAAAAGATGAAGCAGCGAAATGGTATGGGAATTTAGATGCTCAACATAAAGGGACCTATGATGCCTTATCAAGAGCTTTTCTAGAAAAATTTAGACGACAAGGTTTTCAAGATAGATTGGCTCTTCAATTGGATTATCTGTCCCAAGGAGCAACTGAAAGTGTTGAACATTATATTGAGCGCATGGAGACAATCATTCGTAAGATGAATCCTGCTCCTGACGATCCCACGCAAAAACGTAAGTTTATTGATGGACTTAATCCTGAAGTTCATCAGCATGTTAGTTTACAACGACCAGCTACGTTGGCAGATGCTAAAACACATGCTAGATGGTGGGAAGAAGTGCAGCTTAGTCAACAACGACGGAGAGATCTATTCAAAGAATCTCGGACAGAATATCCAAGCACTTCAGGTGGGGTACCTAAGAACGTGTCTTATGTGACCGTTCCTTTAAATCCCTCGGTAACCGCAAGCTCAAACATGTCGAGTGTACCTCTAAATCCGTACACTTCAATTCCAGCCTATATGATGCAGACAGGAATGCCTTCTATGCCGCAATCTCAATCTCCTCTGGATGAAGCAAAAGTAGCAGATATTATTGCGAAATCTCTAGGAAAATTAAAGGAGGAAATTATGACTGCAGTACAAGCACCTTTGAAGGAAATTTATTCGATAACGACACAAGGATCTAGTGCTCAACAATCGTCGGGAAATTCGACTTCAAACCCACCTCGATCTAATATCTGGTGTGGCAAGTGTCATGGTTATGGCCATGTGGCTACAGAGTGTCCGACGCCTTCAAGGTTAATGCCCGATCATCCACCGTTTTGCTCTTTTTGCCACAAGACTGGTCATTTAGATACAAATTGTTGGCATAAATTAGGTCAAGAGCAACAACAAGCTCGTTCAATGCAAACGAATTACAATTACATGGATCGTAATAATAGGACCTATGAGATTGGACCACCCAATCAACCTTTTAGGCCACGAGGATTGCCCACTCAGGTTAGACCCCCAGTGCCTCGAAACAATTACAACAGTGATGGCAATCGAGGGAGAAATTCTCCTTTTAGAAGAAATAATGGAAATTTTCGTAATCCAATGGGACAAGGTGGTCAACAAAGACCTAGGGGACCAGTAATTTGTTATCGATGCCAACAAGAAGGTCACATAGCCACATATTGTCCAAATGCGCGTAAAAATCAAGACTATACTCCTCTTTGTAGGAGGTGCAGTGGTGAAGGACACTATGAAGAGAATTGTCCTAAGCGAGAGGATAATAAAATGTCTGACAAAGGGAAACAAACCTCTAACGAACCTTCAACGTCTGCTGCAAATTTAGTTGAAGTAGAAACAATAAGGAAAGATATTGGAGTTAAGTCAAAATTTATACCTCGCAAGGTGACTTTTAGAGCTGACCCTATGATTGGTGTTATTACTCGGGCACAAAAGCAACAACAAAAGGAGCAAGGTTTAGAGGAAGAGAGTCCACAATTAAACGGAGCAGTGAAGGATAAGTCTAAGGACATAGATCCTAATATAGAACTACCTGAATCGGATTCTCCGCAGCATTCCTCTGACCATCCATTATTACCTGTGCCCTTAGCAAATCCTAAGATTCAAGTGGGAGTAGCTCCTTTTCCTGAAAGATTGGTTCCTCCTAAGGAAGGGAGTAAAGATTATGTAGAATCCGTAAATAAGGCCTATGATCTTTGGGCTGCATTAGAAGAAATATCATTGACTATTAACCTTCGGCAATTGTTAGAAATAGCGCCTGTTTGTCGGAAACAACTTTACCATAAATTAGTTCGGCGTCGAAGGAAGAGGAGTGAGATAAACGTTTCTAAAATCCGTGAAAATTCTTCCAAAGGAAAAACAACTAAGGATGTAAAAATAGTAGATTTATTTGTGGACCCAGGAGCTCCAGTTATCGATACTACTATTAATGGCCATTTGCTACATGAAGTGCAGTTAGATGGTGGCTCAGCAGTTAATTTGATGACAGAACAAGCTATGCAAGAATTAGGGTTGAAGGATCTAGAACCTACTCATATTGTTTTACGTGTGGCTGATCAAAGGAAAGTAACTCCTTTGGGGTTACTGCGAAATGTGAAATCTGTAGTAGCCGGATTAGAATTTCATGTGAACTATTTGATTGTTCGTTCGCAAACAAATATTTCATCATATTCTGTCCTGTTGGGAAGACCTTGGTTATACCAAGCAAGATGCATTCAGGACTGGTATAAAGGTTCAATTGTGATTGGTCCTCGAAATGATAGGGTTAAGATACAAGTTATTTCAAAAGGATTTTTGAAAGATTCAGGAGATGAAGCAGTTAGTGAAATGGATGAGAAATCCAACAGTGAGTTTTATGATTCAGAAATGGAGAGGACTGATCATGAAGGGGCTTATGCCTGGTTATTTAAGACACCACACCCAACAGGAGCAGAGAAAGTAGAGGTCAATATAGTACATCAGCCTCACAAGGTAGAACAGATGGGTATTGGTGAGTATGCTGTAGCGTTTTCATCTGACAATGATTCGGATAGTGATATTACTCAGTGGTTATCCACATCCGAAGATACAACCCTCGACTGCTTAATGCTTTCAGCAGAGGAAGCAGAGTATCCTGATGATTCGCTTGAAACATGTTTTCAATTATCTACGGATCAAGAAGGAAATGATCAAGAAGATGTATTTTCTGCTTACAACAGGTCGGAAGTGATTTCTATGGATGAATTAGAGGAGGAAGAAATGCCTGAGTTAATGATATCTGATGTGGCTGACATTTCAATAACCTCTTCAGAAGGTATGGGAGAAGATGATGTTACTGATAATCATAATAGTATGCTTGAGAGTAGGATTTTAGAAGCTCTTCCTTATGGGGAAAATGCTTTACCCTTTGGATTTGGACAACTGCCAGATAGAGCTAAAAGGATTTATTACTATCAGCTAGAAGCGAAGGAAAGAGAAAGGAGAAGTAGGCATAGGTGCAAACCCTTACAAAGACCACTATCTCGTGAGGATGAGGATGATTCAGCTTCGGCTTTTAACAGGTTTTCACAGACTTCTCGTGAACATCATGATAATTACGCTAGGATTATTAGAGAATTGGAAGAGGCATTGGAAGTGGAGCGTGAGGCAACGTTGACTGCTGTAAATGAAGCAATGAAGAAGATTACTGAGTTGCAAAAGGAAAAGGCAGAGTTTCAGTTTAGAGAAAGGCGATATCTAGATGAAATCTCGCTTTTAGAATTTTATTTAGAAGAAGAGAAATCTAAATTCAGTAGGGGTGAGTTACAGATGGACCAAACGTTATCTATGGATACAAATTATTGGGAAGAACATGAAGACACTGATAAGTTTTTGGAAAAAAATAAATCTAAGAATACTTTTGAACCAGAGACTCAAGAGAAAAACCCTACAAATGTTCCCTGGTTGTGTCATTCTTTTAGGCGTTCGACCGGAATTGCACAGAAGATTTATCGCTGTTCTAGGGGACCCATCATTGGTTATCAACGAGTCCAATCTGAACCTACTAAGGTTAAATTGCACAATATGCAAGCGGTGGTGTTGCCTCATCCAAAAGAAAGAGTAATGGATTTTACTATTTATGGGGATGGGCAAGAGCCACAACTTAGATGGTTTGAACCTGCAGCACCTAGGAATTTTGGGGAACTAAAACAAGTTATACATTATTTGGGCTGTAGAATTCAGGAGGAGGAGGATGAGAATCTACATTCATTAATTCTCAAGCTTAAAGATAATCAATGGTTTTGGAGTTTAGATGATCAGGAATGTCTAGAAAAGAATAACGAAATTTTACGTCGATATCGCCGTAGGTTACATGCTCAATATCCATGTACTTCAGAGCAGATACCTAGCGTAATTGACTCTGTAAGAACCTCATTTACCATGAAATCTCGTAAAAATGTAAATGTCAATAATGGCGATTTAGATAAATACGGGAAGAGATATACTGAAAAATCCTTTCCTGAGTTAGTAAATGTCTATGGAGTAGAAGTTGATGGTGTTACGCGAGATAACCTGGCTATTATTCCTTATAGGGCTTTACCCTTAGTAAATTCTGTGAATGTGGGAGAAGAAGCACTGGAATCAAGTACTAAGAATAACCTGCTTGGAAATGTATTGATGCAGATATCCGAAGATGTGCCCAAAATTAAGCCACGAAGAATAGACTCTCTATTTATTGAAGAGCCTGAAGTTGAAGTAGTTAAGCTTAAAATGGCAGAAGGGAAATATTTAAATTTAGGAGACCAATTGGAATCGCCACATCGTGAAAGATTCGAAGAAGTCTTACGATTGCATGTTGACGCTTTTGCTTGGTCATATAGGGACCTTAAGGGTATCAAAGCTGAATTATGTCAGCATTTTATTGATCTAGAACCAGGCACAAAACCTGTATGTCAACGTCAACGACGAACAAACCCTGTGTATGCAGAGTTAGTGAAAGCTGAAATTACTAAGCTTTTAGATGCTGGATTTATTTATCCTGTTGCATACAGTGAATGGATATCTCCTATTGTGGTAGTACCTAAGAAGAATAGTAAGAAAATTCGCATTTGTGTCGATTATAGAAAGCTGAATAGCAAAACACGTAAAGATCATTTTCCTTTGCCATTTACTGATCAGGTACTTGATAAGGTTGCTGGTCATGAGCTGTATTCTTTCATGGATGGATTTAGCGGTTACAACCAAGTACTAATTCATCCTGAAGATCAATCCAAAACTACATTTACTACTGAATGGGGTACATTTGCTTATAGAGTAATGCCTTTTGGTTTGTGCAATGCACCCGCAACATTTCAGAGAGTAATGATTGCAGCTTATCAAGATTTTCTACGTCAATGGATGGAAGTTTTCTTAGATGACTTTTGTGTCTATGGTACGGCAAAAGAAATGCCTGAGTTACTAACGTAAGTATTTGAACGTAGTGATGAAGTAGGTATATCCTTGAATCCTGATAAATGTGTTTTTGGAGTACCAAAAGGAACCTTATTGGGGCATATCGTTTCTAAAGAAGGTATTGCCATGGATCCAGCTAAAATTATTAAGATTTCTGCCCTTCCACCTCCAACAAATCTTAAGCAATTGCGTGGATTTTTAGGACATCTAAATTATTATCGGAGATTTATTTCCGATTTTGCAAAGGTGGCATCACCTTTGACAAATCTACTACGAAAGGATACTCCTTTTATTTGGGATAAGGTTTGCCAGAAAGCATTTGAATTTCTTAAACATAAGTTAATTGAAGGACCAGTACTCGCACCCCCAGATTGGACAAAAGAATTTCATATTCATGCTGATGCATCTATGTATGCTGTAGGAGCTGTTTTGTGTCAAGCAGATGATAATAAGGTGGATCATCCAATTTATTATGCGAGTCGAAATTTAAGTGATGCAGAAAGGAATTATACCACCACTGAGAAAGAATGCCTATCAATGGTATTTGCGGTGGAGAAATTTCGTCATTATTTATTAGGGAATAAGTTTACTATATATGTTGATCATGAGGCGTTAAAGTATTTGCTTAATAAAGCAGAACTTTCAGGACGTGTGATTCGTTGGATGTTGTTATTGCAAGAGTTTGATTTTCAAATAGTTACTCGTCCTGGTAGAGCTCATGTGCTAGCAGATCATCTATCACGATTATTAACATCAGACAAAGAGGAAGGTGTGGAAGATGATTTGCCGGATGCATCACTTTTTACTGTGGAGACACAAGTTCCATGGTATGCTGATATTGCGAATTTTCTTAGTACTGCTCGATATCCACCTGGTGCCGATAAGCGCAGGAAACGCCAAATATTAATGCAATCACGCTCCTACGGATTATTAGGGGGTTACCTTTATAAATTTTTTCCACGCGAAGGTATCTATCGACGTTGTGTAAGGGAAGATGAAGTATCAGTGGTTCTTAAGGCATTGCATGATGAGCCATGTGGTGGCCATTTTGCCGGTGAATTGACTGCAAGAAAAGTTCTATTAGCTGGTTATTGGTGGCCTACTCTATTTAAAGATACTTATTATTATTGTCGCAAATGCGATGTATGTCAAAGGACTGGTCGTCCTTCTAAGAGTTTTGCTACGCCTTTGACACCTATATTAGCATTAGCACCTTTTGAGAAATGGGGAATTGATTTTGTAGGCCCAATTGATCCGCCTACTAGATATCGATCGAATCGTTATATCTTAGTCTGTACTGACTATATTACAAAGTGGGTGGAAGCGAAAGCGCTTAAAACGGATAAAGCCATTGATGTGGCTAAGTTTATGTATGAGAATATTATTACACGTTTTGGTTGCCCACTGGAATTAGTAAGTGATCGAGGTTCCCATTTCTTGAATGGTCTTATCAGTGAGTTAATGGAAATCTATAAAATTAAACATCGCAAATCAACACCTTATTATCCCAGAGCTAACGGTCAGGTTGAAGTAACCAATCGCATTATATGTGGGATTTTAACTAAAACGGTTGCTTCCCACAGGCGAGATTGGGATGAACGTTTATATGAAGCGTTATGGGCTTACAGAACTACTTATAAGGTGACAGTGCAAAATACACCCTTCAATTTAGTTTATGGCACTAATGCTATATTCCCTATTGAGCAAGAGTTGCCCACTTTACGAGTAGCTCTATCATTACGACTAGGTGAGGTTGAATCCTTGAAACAACGGATTTTACAATTGGTAAAGTTGGATGAGGAAAGATTATTAGCCCTACAAAGTCTAGAAGCAATGCAAAAACGTCGTAAAGCATGGCACGACCAAAATATTAAAGTACGGGAGTTTAAAGAAGGCGATTTAGTTTTACTTTATGACAGTCGTTATTATAAATTTCCTGGGAAGCTTAAAATTCGTTGGTTGGGACCTTTTAAGGTGATTAATGTTTATGATAATAGTTCTCTTGATGTGCAGGATATTAATGCTGAAAATGAGATATTTAGGGTTAATGGCCTGCGCCTTAAACATTTTGTGACTTAGGTTAGCTAGGTATAGTTAGGTTAGTAGTTAAAATAATATTTTGTCTAATCCACTCTTGGATGTCTTTTCTTTCTTGGGGGGTTTTTTTTTAATGGGATGCAGGTATGGCCTTTTTGTGGATGGATGCGCTTTACCCTCGTATTGATGCC
The DNA here is from genome assembly GCF_053477565.2 of Lygodium microphyllum. Classification (NCBI taxonomy): domain Eukaryota; kingdom Viridiplantae; phylum Streptophyta; class Polypodiopsida; order Schizaeales; family Lygodiaceae; genus Lygodium; species Lygodium microphyllum. The sequence continues at coordinate 116,493,038 of NC_141157.1, forward strand.
GATAGTACTGATCCTGTTCATGCTGGACCTTACGATATTCCGCGTTTTCAGACGCATGACAGGTTTTTATATGCACCGAGAGGGGAGGCCTGTTGTGGTTCTTCCTTTGTGATTATTTTTTGTTTACAGTATCATCCACCTTTTGGTTGTAGGTCTTGTCAGCGGCATTTATTTGTGCGTGCTCAGCTCTTGTGTTGGCAGTGTCGCACATACTTTCGACGCTATGGTACCACTGCCATGCAGGAAATGATTGGTTATACCTACCAGCGTCATGATTATAATAGTGTTTTTTCTCCTGAGCGCGGCGCTGGTCAGTCTAGGGTAGGTAGAGAGCAAGCAGAATTTGCGAGATATCGTTCCACTGTCTACCGCCTTACTCCATCTTACCATGATTTGCAGACTAGTGTTCCCTGCCCATGTTGGGATTATATTTGTTGGTACATGGATGCGACCGAGGGGCATTCCTTAGATGCTTTACCAGTGGCCCCTATGCCCTACTATGATGATGCAGCTTCGGCTTCGCTCCATGATGTGATGGAGATTCTTAGCGATGCACCTGATAGCGGATCTGTGACTTCTGATATGTCTACGCTAGAGGCTATTCTTGAGCATCCTATAGATGATAGTTTAGTTAATAGGTTTGACTTAGATGGAGGTGATGATTTCGGATTAGGATTATTGTTTTCACTAGAAGATCTCAGAGACTTTGAAGATTTTAGTCTAGATATTTTGTTTTCTTAGTCTTTTATGTTTTTCTTTTATTCTACATTTTTTAAAAAAAAAACATACAATGCTTTGAGTTATTGATATCCTGTAGGTTTTCATGCACTTTAGTTTTATTTTCCACGTAGTTAGGTAGTTAGTTGCACGCACGGTCAGGATATTCCTTTCAGTGCTGGAGTTTGGGATATTTAAGTTAGTAAGAAGGACAGTTTTATATGTAAGAATGGTTATCAAGTGGAGAAATATACTGCTTCTTAAACAACCAAGCAGTGGGAGCGTTATGACAGTCTAGTTGATCGCGATTGTGACATGAGTATTTGATAATTCTTTTGGTACAGGGAGAAGTTTTATTATTTATCTAACCCTTTAACTTTGTACTGGCTAGTGTATGTTTCATGTGCAGATTTGACTATGATTTTGCGTTACACACTGTTGTATGCTTTTGTTGTTGATTCTTGGAGTTGCAATATCCACGAACTTACAAGGTTGTTTCATACCTAAACTTTTTATTTCATATTCATTTTAAAAAAAATACATGAATAAAAAAAATTGATGGAATGGAATTAGAGATGTCGAAGAAGAAGAAGAAAAAAAAAACACTTAAGTAAATTACAGAGGAATTATAAATAGATATTTCAAACAAATATGAATGATATATATACACAATTCTCTATATGAAGTCCACTCACATGGGATGGGACTTAGCATTAGGGAGTGATTAAAAAAAGGGGGTGACATGTGTGCATAACATAGTGAATTTCATTGTATGGGTGTCCGATTAGGAATCCTATAGAGTTTTCCCCTATCTTTTAGTCGCTTTTCTAGCGATATGTGGGATAGCTGAATAACAAGGTTCTCTCCACGAAATTTTGACTAGGAGTAGCGTGGAAGAAAGATGCTGAGCTGGTGAGTATTCTTTGCTTATCATTTGCCTAGGCAGAGTGACTAGTATTATGCGCTAGATTAGATTCCTCGAGCAAAGTTGTTGAGCTGAAATGTTTGACCGTTCAATTAAGTGATGTCTTCTTAGCTTCTTAGTTGATCCTTTAAAAAAACAACAAACAAAACAATCCTTAAAATCCAATCCAAATATTAAAAGTTTGGAAGAGTCTATATATTTATTCTTTTAAAGAAAGAAAGAAAGAATAAAAACAAACAAGGAAAAAAAAAACACCCTGAGACTGCAGGGTTTGAAAGAAAAAAAAAAACAACCAAAAGAAGATAACCATCGCCTCTGAGGTCCTGGTAGGCTGTAGGGATTTCCTTGACGGGTGCCCTGCGTCCGATGCCTTGCATCTCTTTGGGGTGGGACCTTTTGGGAAAGAGAATCAATGTATATACTCTTTTGACATTTTTTAAAAAAAAAACCATTAAAAACATAAACTTAAAAGAAGAGCCTTGGACAATTAGAAGTTATGAACCATTGGCTGGTTGTTCTAGTAGAACATGAATGGTTAGTAGCTAAACCCTAGGAGTCCTATTTAGTGTTGTAGTATTAGTTTACCTTGTTTGGGTTCTTTGCTAAGTAACGACCTTATCAGTGATGCTATTTCAGAAGCACTATTTTTAGTAGGATAGTAGTGTGGCAACTTATTGCCTAGAGGGATTATTGTTGTTTAGCGATTCTAGACAGTTTCCTAGTTGGTATATTCTATGCAATGGATGAAGCTCTGTTATGCATTTCAGTGGGGAGAGTGAGTAAGGGAGAATGTTAGTTTGCACAAGTTTTTACATCTTTTCATTGAAACATTTATATTGTTTGCATTTTAATATGACACAAATAAGTATTGTTTTCTACTTTTCCAGTGTCTACTAGTTGTCCGTGTGCGGTTTTGCAGATCTTGTAGCTGTGCTCGCGAGGACGCTTCGCAATTAAGTGGAGGAGAGTATATTTTTCTTTCAAAGTTGCGTAGCAATGTTCGTGATGCTGGATGTTCGTGATGTAGCTGTGCTCGCGAGGACGCTTCGCATTTCAGTGGGGGAGAATGACAACACCTAAAAACATGCCATTTATTGCAACAATTTTTTGGCAAAATTGTATACAATTGACACTTTATTACTAAATTTTTACATGAATTCAATGCAGATGCAGTGTTCGTTGTTGCTGTCTTGGGAGACCGTGTCCTTGCAGTCTGGCCAGGGAATGTCGGTACAAAATTTAATCTTTTGGCCTATCTACAATCACAGGAAACTCTTATATCTCATTTAGGAGGCACAGGCTTTGGAGACCTAGAACTAGAGACTATAGGACTTTGCAAAATGGAATCCTTTGAGTTTATGCAATCCACATCCTTATAGCCACTAGAAATCATGTCATTCATGGAAGATTATGCAGTTCTCTTTGAGCTTAATGAGCCTAGGTTACAACAAATGAGAATTGTGTTAAAGTCCTCAATAGAAAATTGAGATGGCACTTAAGGTACAATCGCATTAAATAAAGATGATCCATCATTGTGGATTCCCACTCATAAGATGTCTGACCATTCCCTTAGCTTCTAAGGATATGAATAACGGCAAGAGAACCTAGAAGAACTAAAGAGAACTCACTAAAACTCAAAGTGTGCCAACTGTATGAAGCATAGTAGTAGCACTAGCTAGCAATATAGACCAAGCCACTTAGTATTTACAAAGGGCCTTTTTGGGATGGATATATCCAGAGATGTAGCTGCAGTTGCACATGAAGTACACTGGCCTGCAAGGTCATAGGATTCAAACATTGATTTGCAGAGGCCATTTGGTCCTTTAGGCAACATGAGTTTACATCCGATGGCAAAGGGGATCAAGTCAATAAATTTCTTCCAAAGCTTCAAACTCAGGCCATGGTATTTGTAAGCCATGCATGAGGGATTACCAAATGGCGTGGAAAGCAATTGCACAACCGCAACTATCATGTACCATAACCTTTTGCAAGTTAAAATGCACAAAGGAGATTCCTTCTTTGATAGGTAAAACACACCCCACATTTTCTCTTATTAAATTAGTGTTACTATCCTTGCTAGCTATGAATATGTACCACTTTGCCTCAATACTCCAATATTTACTATAGTGTGTGCATGAACTTCAACTCTATCTATATGAATTTCCTAAAATGTGTGTGCAAAAAAAAAAGTTAAAATAAAACTCTCACGGTTATGGTGCCGATTGATGAAGGAGGAGAAAAAAAAACGGTTAAGAATGAGAAGAAGGAGGAGAGCGAAAAAAAAAAAAGAGAGAGAGAGTGCCATGGCCTCTGTTTTTTTGGTGTTCTGTATCGTCAAGCTCCGTCTGTCCATGTCCGTGCGTGCCTGCCTCTCTCTCCCTGTGCGTCTTCATTGATGGCGCCCCCTTCTATGTGAAGCCCAAGAATCCCCGCAGTATCACTCACAAGCTCGAGTTCTCTAAGTACAACCCAGTCGTCAAGAAGCACGTCCTTCGAAAGAGAAAGAGGAATTGATGGATGGGTACGCACCACGAGAGAGTGAGGAGCTGTGGCATGAGCGTGATCAGGAGGCCTGCTTCTGTGTGATAGAGCGACAATCGTTTATATGAGTGTGAGAGGGAGAGATGGAGATGGACCACCCCCAAATTGGGTCGCACTAAAAGTACAGGTCAATACAAGCATTTGTCGACTTGGCGGGCCGGAGTGGAAGGTGATGAAATCGCACCTTTGGCAAAGGAAAACGTTGCCACTCCTTGAGAGAGACAGAGAGAGAGTCTGAGAGATCAGGAGACAGACCCCCGCCAAGCCTCCATCCCTGCTCACCCGCGCAGTCAACCTCGTGTTCTCTTTCGTCCGCCTCGCCGAGTTCGAGATCCTCTTCGTCTCCTTCTTCATCATCGTCTTCATCATCTTCAAGGACCTGATGGGATGTGCTTCCATGTTTTACTGCGAGTCAATTAGCCACATTTTACTCAGCAGATGAACACGATAATTTATGCTGAGATGATTCAGCAGTGTGAGAGAGAGTTGCTTGTTGTCAGGAGATTCTGTCGAGGACTTCCAGGCCAGAATTCAATCAGATTCTTGTGAAAAGTAAAGAGCGTGGCGGTCATTTTCCTCTTTAAAATGTTCAAAAATGCGTTTCAGTCAGGCTTCCTTTCAATACTGTAAGTGTTGGGAGCAAGCCATTGCGAAACAAGTGAAAAATGGACACGTCAAGAGATTGACTGATGAAGACATTCAATCTTGTGCCGTGGAGATTATGGGTACCAATGTTACCACAAACAAGGTCAATTCACACAATACTTAGCCTCTTCTCTTTCCCACAAAGTAATCACAATAGTAGTTAAGCCTAAGCTACAATCAAAATCATGTCTAACACATACCAAGAGGCCACATGGGAGGAGATCTTCATTGAATAAAATATCAGTGAGGGTATGCTGCAATGCAAAATCATTGTATGGGGCCTTTCTTGCACAAAGCTTTAAGGTGGCAAAGTCATTTTTACCATGTTGTGGGGGTTGTTCTTTTTGTGGATCAAAGGCGGATGGGAGATCCTTCTTGTTTTCTATGTAACATGGAGTTTGAAGAATAAGTGTGGAAGTTATAGGCAGGAATAGTATATGGGGAAACTGTGGGAAAAGAACAAGATGATGAGCTTCCATTTGAGACGACTGGATAGAAGATAGACTTTACTTGACTGGACTGCAAGAGGACGCGGACCCTAAAGACGCAATCACGACCTGCCGGTTTTGCAAGTAAGTGTCTAATTGATTTATCTAAAATAAATGATATGGTATGAAAATTTCTCTAGTTTATAATTTTTAAAATATGTCTTTAAACCTATTTTCTTATGTTACATGGTTGTTTGTATTTATCTGAACTGGTTTTTATTTATTAACAATCAAAAAACAGTCGAAAACACTAAAAAATGACTCAAAATTATCATAAATAAAATTTTATAAAATTACTGACTGAAAATTTATAAGTTCTGATATTTTTCCTATAAAGCTTATGAGTCAGGAAATTTACTGAATTTCTATCAAGATTTTTAAAGATGTTTTGTTATATTTAAAAATTAGAAAAGAGTTATATTTAGGGAAAAGGCATAGTTTTCCTTTACGTAAGATGTGTTATTTATTGATATAAACTATGGATTCTTAGTGAAATATTGGAAACAAAATCTTTGATTTGTTAGTGCATTTATGTTGTAAGGGTTAAAGAAAAGAAATAATGATTTAATAATATTTTACTTAAGAAATGCTCGTATAAAGATATAGTGTTTTGGTTTTGAAAGAAGGGATTATATACGGTGTGAACATTTAGGAAACATGGGAAGTTACAAATAAAAAGTTTGACAACACTTTTTAATAATTTATAATGTTAGGTTGCAGTTATAAAATTTAGTTTAAATTAAAACCAAAATAAAATCAAAATAATTTGAGGATTGGATGGCATGAGGAAAAGCCTCAGCATCTATATTAAATTTTTACATGTTATTCATTTTACAATCAATTTCTTAAATATATGGAGTGGAGGGCCACTAGGATAATTTAAAGAAAACTAAGGGGATATACGGGACTTAAAATGAACGTTGTATGTGAACCATAAGAGTGTGGAAAGAATTTGTTTTATCATGCTGATACTGGTTATAGAAGAGGAAAAGAAAGGACGTGATTTTCGCAGAACGAAAAATTTATTTAAAAATTAAAAGCAATGACGAAATTAATATACGGAGTGGGAAATGTCTACCAAGGGAGATTAAAATTTAGGGGTTTATGGTATGTCAGAAAATTTGATTTGAATGTTTGTTTAAAATTAAACAAATAAAAAGAATTAATTTTAATCAGGAGGAGAAACATAAAAAGGAATTTTAAATGGAGATATATAAATAGATCCAAGAGATCTATATCCCTGAAACAACCTTTTCAAAGTCAAACATTAAAAACATTTCCTGGATAAACCGCCACTAGCATGGCAGGAGAACATTATGAGGAGCTGCCTCTGAGAGATGAGGAGAAACCATAGTTATCTTAGGTTTAGCAAATTAGTGCCCAATATAATTTACTGAAGTTTAGAATCTTTGCAGTTGGACTACTACAAACAATGTTGTAGATTTTAGGGAAGGCTAAGTCGAGTCAAATTAAAACAATTAGTGAAATAATCACTTGTTTAGTGCAACAACTCCTAGGAGTTGGCTTGTTAACCTGGGTAAAAGTGGCTTGGTCTTTGGCCAGTCACCCACATGTGCCTTGGAATCTTAAACCAATTCCGGTTCCAAGGGCTCATTTGCCTAAGTTATTGGAACTTTTAAATGAAAATATAAAAATGCGAATATTGGAACCATCTTCAGCTCCATATTCCAACCGATGGTTTACCATACCTAAGAAGAATGGATCTTTATGATTCATTCAAGATTTACAACCCGTCAATAAAGTCAGTATAAGAAATGTTAGATTAGGACCAATTGTGGATGAGTTTGCTGAAGCTTTTGCAGGTAGGGCAATCTATTCCATGGGAGACTTATATTCAGGCTACAACCAATTTCAGCTTGCTTTGGAAAGCCGTGACATTACCACAATGAAGACGCCTCTTGGCCTAGTCCGCATGTGTACTCTACCTCAAGGGGCTACAATTCAGTAGCTCACATGATGAATGCTATGCGTAAAGTATTGAGGGATTATATTCCTCAATCAACTCTTCCTTTTCTTGATGATGTTCCAATCAAAGGATGTGAAGCTTATGAGAAAAATGAAGAACTCAATGAACTTGGATATCGAAAGTTTGTTTTTGATCATATTAATGATTATGCTCAAATCTTGTCTAAATTAGAAGAAGTTCGTCTTACTCTTTCAGGAGCTAAATCTTTTTTTGGAGTCGAAGAAGTCCTTATGGTCAGTCATATATGTGGTCCATATGGCTGAAAGCCTTCTCCATCCAAAATAAATGCTATCAGCAAAATGCAGTAAGAATGTATAGATGTTTCAGAAGTGAGAAGATTTCTTGGTGCATGTGTCTTCTACCTTATTTGGATTCCACATTTTGCCCATGTTGTTGAAAGTCTTTATCAGCTTGTGAGAAAGGGCCAAAGGTTTATATGGGAAAAGGAACACGCTCAGGCTATTCGGAAACTCAAGAAAATGCTGACTTCAGCCCCCACTTTAAAGAGGGCGAATTACTCTAATGGACAGCCCATTATACTCACAGTGGACACAAGTCCTATTGGAATAGGATGGGCAATTGGTCAAGACGACCTTGAAGGCAACATATATGTAATCCGCTTCGGAGCAAAGGTTCTTAATGAAGGACAAAGAAGGTATGCTCAAATTAAAAGAGAGCTTTGGGGAGTAGTAACTGCATTAAAATGTGACAGGGAGTACTTCATGGGCGCACATGTTATAGTTGAGATAGATTGCCTTACACTCTTAGGCATGATCGCCAATTGTTCCACTCTTGACATATCCATGCTAAGATGGATAGCCTATATTAAATCCTTAAATCCTGATTTGAAACATATTGCAAGAAGAGATAATCCAGTTGCTGACATGCTTTCACATGCCAGATATATGGATAAAGAAGAAATGATGGATGAAGAAGAATCAGACGACATGTAGGAACAAAAAGACTTAGAGAATGAAGATGAAGAAGACCCTCCTTGACCTGTAATCTTATGAAATGGCACATGACGGAGGATGTGCAGGTTAGGAGGGGGTGAATGTCAAAGAGTTTACTGTTCATAATATAAATCATGGGATTCTTATGAACACAGAAGAGCTTCACTGGAAGTTATATGAGAAATTTGCATACCAAAATTCAGACATTGTTATCCAATAACCACCTTAATTATACAAGCTCTTTTGTATTTAGCATATAATTTTCAGTTATACCATGTATACTTATGAAAAATAAGTCTATGGGAACCTACAACTTGGTCATCTGGAAGAAATTGACAATCTGCAAGATAAATCACATTATTTCAGGTACAAAAATATGGTTAGAACCCAAGAAAGATGCCAAAAGTTGCCAAAAGTCCACTAGGTCCACATGGGACCTGGAGTATAAGACTTAAGTGACTGCAAAATGCATATTAAATTAATAAGCGTTTATGAGTTTAGAGTGCGCACTCATAATAAATTAAGGTTAGGATTGATTTCTAACCAGTTGATTTATTTATGTAGCTGAAGACTGCTAGGTATTCACTTTTGTCGGTTTAATTGTATTATTTTACTAACGATTGTGAATGCTTCAGTTGATGTGTAGAGATAGCAGCAGTGGCAGAGGAAAGCATTGGAGGATAGCGAGTATTCGAATTATCATTTATATTTTGATGGGCGCATACCTTAGGCATGGCGCCTATATTTTGTCGTGCCTATTTATTGAGGCGTTGGATATTTATTTATTATTTTGTATGCGCATCGGCGCACAATTATGTTATTTGTACTTGGACATTGTATTATGATACCAGGAGGCATATTTCACGGTGGATTTCGTGCCACGGTGGATTCCGTGAGGTTTTACGGTGGATTCCGTAAACTTTGATGACCGGGGCTCATACACAAAGTGGATTCTTTGTGGGAGAAGTTGATGGGGACGCCTGTCCATTTCGGGCATTTCATTTATTTAGTGTGTACATGGGTGATTCCATAGCGGGTGATTCCGCAAAATGCATATGAAATTAATTAACGTTTATGAGTTTAGAGTGCGCACTCGTAATAAATTAAGGTTAGGATTGATTTCTAACCAGTTGATTTATTTATGTAGTTGAAGAGTGCTAGGTATTCACTTTTGTCGGTTTAATTGTATTATTTTACTAATGATTGTGAATGCTTCAGTTGATGTGTAGAGACAACAGCAGTGGCGGAGGAAAGCATTGAAGGATAGCGAGTATTCGAATGATCATTTATATTTTGATGGGCGCATACCTTAGGCATGGCGCCTATATTTTGTCACGCCTATTTATTGAGGCGTTGGATATTTATTTATTATTTTGTATGCGCATGGGCGCACGATTATGTTATTTGTACTTGGACATTGTATTATGATACCAGGAGGTATATTTCACGGTGGATTTCGTGCCACGGTGGATTCCATGAGGTTTTACGGTGGATTCTGTAAACTTTGATGACCGGGGCTCATACACAAAGTGGATTCTTTGTGCGAGAAGTTGATGGGGATGCCTATCCTTTTCGGGCATTTCATTAATTTAGTGTGTACATGGGTGATTCCATAGCGGGTGATTCCGCAAAATGCATATTAAATTAATAAACGTTTGTGAGTTTAGAGTGCGCACTTGTAATAAATTAAGGTTAGGATTGATTTCTAGCCAGTTGATTTATTTATGTAGCTGAAGATTGCTAGGTATTCACTTTTGTCGGTTTAATTGTATTATTTTACTAACGATTGTAAATGCTTCAGTTGATGTGTAGAGATAGCAGCAGTGGCGGAGGAAAGCATTGAAGGATAGGGAGTATTCAATTTATCATTTATATTTTGATGGGCGCATACCTTAGGCATGGCGCCTATATTTTGTCGCACCTATTTATTGAGGCGTTGGATATTTATTTATTATTTTGTATGCGCATGGGCGCACGATTATGTTATTTGTACTTGGACATTGTATTGGGCATGCCAGACTCTTTGGGCACCGCCCATTAGCTTTATTCCTATTTTGTGCTAAAGCAAACTCAAAAGCTAAAAGCTTGCTATTTTGTAATTTGGGCTATTATTTGAGCTTGAAGATGATTAATACATAAAATACATGCTTTGTGGAGCGCTCACACAAGGCATGGGGGGAGATTGCACCCAATTGGTCTCTTGTTCATATCGTTCATGCTTTTTACCTTGAATTTTGTGCAAAAAGTAGAGTTCTATTGTTCTTGGGGACCTTTCGGCATTCACTACGCAAGCGTACAGCATCCGATCTGCGCACTAGTGGTATCAGAGGGAAGTTGAGATCAAGAGCTTCCAATCGCTATCCATCTTGTGCGAAGGCGGAGCTCCTGGAAGGATCGAGCTCTATGGTCAATCTCATCGCGAACGGTCGATACGGGTGGATTCTTGGCGATCAAGAACCTCTATTTCCATCATCAGATCATCAAGGCCCGGCCTGCAGCAGCGGAGGACCACTCCTACATCCTTACATAGAAGTCTGGGGTTGCAGAGATAAGTTTCAATCTTTATATCTTCAAAGCTTTAAAAAAACTAAATCTTAGAAAGCTTAAAGAAGCTTTAAGCTTCTAAATCTCATCGCGAGGTATCAGAAGTTGGCTGCGATTTTTCCGCCGGGCTGAAAAACGGCCCTCCCCCCCTAAATTTCGATGTTTCAGATTTCTTTAAGCCACAAGCTTAGTTACTAAAGCTCTAAATCACACAAGCCTCACAAACTCAGCAAGTACGGCAAGTTCTCCAAGTTCAAGTTGTGCAAGTCACATAAAGCAACCAAGTTCTGCAAGTGCTGGAACCCTGCAAGTCACATAAGTCTGCAACTCTGCAAGTCAGACAAGTCATCTGAAGTCAAAACTGGCTTCTGTTCAAAACTCATAGAAGGGCTGTTCCTGCGCAGAAACTCCGAACTGCAAAGTTGTTCATTGGAAGGTACTCTTCGCATACGCAGGTTTGCTAAACCATTTCAGCACACGTGGAAGGATAAAACACAGATTTTTCAAAGATTACAAATCCCGCAATAGTCAAAGACGAAGATTGTGAAAGCCACACCCAAAAATATATAAGCCTTGTATACCCAATCTTGAGCTACGCTCATCCCGCTAAATTGATTTTGAGAGTGAGAGGTCTTTTGAGTTTTGCAGGATGACGGAACCACATATGGATGATTTAATGGCTGAAGGCGACCTACCTGAACCTACGATGGAGCAAAAGCTGGACTTAGTTATGATACAGTTGGATAAAGAACGAGGAGTTAGGCAAGCATTACGAGTTCAATTGGCTAATTTACAAAGATCGACTACTGACAAAGAGGAACCTCAATCTGAAGATCTTATTCGACATACCATCGACGCGACTCTCAAAGCTCAATCCATCCGCAAGGAAACAAAGATAAGTAAAAGAAATTTCAAATTCCGTACTTTCAATGGCACTCGAGAGGGAAAAATTGTTCTTGCATTCATTAGTCAGTTTGATGACTACTTTCATGAGGAAACATATGCAGAAAAAGATAAAATCAAGTGTGTCACTAATCATTTAGTGGATAGAGCATCTCTTTGGTGGACCGTGGTTCGCAAAAGTATAGATTGTCCCACTACCTGGGAGAATTTCAAGAAGAAGTTTATGTAGAATTTCCTTCCTCCACAATTCCATGAAAAAGCCATAAAGCAATGGGACCTTCTTCAGCAACGGGATCGTGAGCCTATTCCTCAGTATACCAAACACTTCAGGAATGCATTACTCTAGTTACGCATGCTTGAAGACGTACCTGAAGCGACATACAAGCGCAAGTATATGTCTGGACTACTTGGTCATTACTACGATGAAGTTAATATGTTCAAGCCTGCAACTCTTGAAGACACAATTTCATTAGCTCATGACACTGAAGACAAGCTGTGAGGAAGAGATAAGCATCCACAGCAATTCCAAGCCAATGATAACTATGGATCTAAGCAATTCAACTCAAATTTTAGAAGATTTAATCAAGGTCGTTTTCCTTCATCATCCTTCTATAAGAATTGTGCAAAACCACCTGCTTTACCATCCAATACCAACCAAAATCACAAGCCTATTCCACAGCCAAACCCTAATGTCCCTAGACTTCCCGCCATTGCAAACAATGTAACCAAAGCCAAACTTATAGTGTGTTATAAATGCCACCAACCTGGACATCTAGCAGCAAATTGCCATTCAAAGAAGCCACCTGTCCATATAAACTACCTTGGAGCAATGGAAGATGACGAACATGAAGAAATGCCTGATTTTACGGAAGATGAAGACGACATTACCACTCCTTCGGATACTTTATCAGGTATGCCAACTCCACATTCTTTATTGACTATGAAATATTTAGTACATGAAAAGGAAAATATTATTTTGCATGATGATGGTAGTACTCATGATTTTATTTCAGCAAAGCTAGTAAAAGAATTGAAGTTACAGACTGTACCTACGCATTATCGCATTAAAGCAGTATTCTTAGGCACTAGATATAATGGTACACAAGAAGTGTATGACTTAGAAATTCAAATTGGTGAATACACTGAAAGAAAAGAATTTCTAGTTGTACCATTACAGTCTAGTGACATTATTTTAGGTATGCCTTGGCATCATCAGCATAATCTAGATATAGATTATTCCACACATTCAATTAATATTCAATTTCAAGGAAAACATATTACATTGTATGGTATGCATGCATCTAATGCTTTTCCACTGCTTTCACATACTCAAGCTAAACGTGCATTACGCAAAAGTAGTAAATCTTATCTCATTTGGGGGAATGAACTCCAAGTTAAAGAAAATCATATGCACCCTAGGCATAAAGAATTTCTTGCATACTTTAAAGACTATTTTGCAGAAGATCTACCCCCTGGTTTACCTCCTTCACGTCCAGAAGACCATAAAATAGATTTGATTCCTGGTACCCAACCACCTTGTAAAGCACCATATTGCATAACCAGATAGAGCAAAAAGAAATTCAGAGTCAAGTTGAGGAATTACTAAATAGAGGATTGATTAGACCTAGTAGTTCTCCATTTGGTGCACCTGTTTTCTTAGTAAAGAAGAAAAATAATACCTATTGTATGTGCATTGACTATCGTGCTTTAAATAAGATCACAATAAAGAATAGGTATCAAATTTCTAGAGTCGATGATCTTATGGATAAACTGCAAGATTCTGCCATATTTAGTAAAATAGACCTTAAATCTTGTTATCATCAGGTGAGACTAGATAAGTCTGACATATTCAAGACCGCATTGAGGACACAGTTTGGTCATTATTCAAGACCTGCTACATTTAGTAAAATGATGAACCGTATATTTTTTAAATATCAGTATTATATTATTGTATTCTTTGATGATATTTTGGTGTTTAGTCAAAATGAGAAAGAACATTATGAACATTTGTCCTTGGTTTTCCAGTTATTAAAAGATAATCAATTGTATGCAAATCCGGAAAAGAGCGAGTTCTTTAAAATAGAATTTGAATATTTAGGTCATATTGTATCATCTGATGGAATTAAAGTTGACCCTAAGAAAATAGAAGCAATATTAAACTGGCTTGTACCTAAAATGTGCACGAGTTACGATCACTCCTAGGTCTTGCTAGTTTCTATAGGAAGTTTGTGCGTAATTTTTCATTACTTGCTTTACCTTTGACCAAACTTTTGAAGAAAAGTATTGCTTATCATTGGTCCAATAATCAACAGAAATCCTTTGACTTATTGAAACATGCATTAACCCATGCTCTCGTTTTACAATTGCCTGATTTTAATAGACTATTCTTTTTAGTAGTGACCGATGCTAGCGGATCAAGAATAGGAGCCGTACTTATGCAGGACAATCATCCCATAGCCTATTCTAGTTGTAAGCTAAAACCCTCTGAACTGAAATATTCCACATATGAAAAAGAATTATTAGCTGTGGTACAAGCCTTAAGACAGTGGAAACACTACTTAATGGGTTGTGAATTTATGATTAAGACCGATCAACAAAGTATTAGACATTTACTTAGCCAACCTCAAATATATGACCGACATATCAAATGGGCATCCTTTATTCAGAGTTTCCATCCTATCATTCAATATCAACCCGGTAAAGAAAATGTAGTGGCCGATGCATTAAGTAGAAGACCTGCCATTCATAATATTTCTATTATATCATTTGATTCTTTGATTGCTATGAAAGATACTTATCATCAGGATATTACTTTTCATGATGATTGAAATAAATTAGTTCAAAATAACTTGATTCCTATTGATTCACTATCTTATAATGATGGATTCATGTTTAATGAAAAGAGATTATGTGTTACAATTCCATTTAGATCTTTTGTTTTGAATGAGATTCATTGTCCTCCATATCAAGGTCATAGAGGTATCATATCTACTTTACGTACATTAACTGAAGATTTTTATTGGCCACATATGGACACTGATGTATCTAACTTTGTTTCTGAATGTTTGATTTGTCAAAGAGTTAAGAGACATCATGGTAAACAGTATGGATTACTTATGCCTTTGTCTATTCTGTCAAGACCATGGGAACAAATTTCTATGGATTTTATTACTGGTTTACCTAATACTAAATCTAACCATGATATGATTTGGACAGTAGTAGATAGGTTTAGTAAACAAGCATATTTCATTCCATGTAAGAAAACTTTAACAGCATCACATGCAGCACAATTGTTCTTGAAAACTGTTTTCACTAACCATGGATTACCAAAAGTTATTATTTCTGATCGTGATTCTGGATTTTGTAACAACTTTTGGATTACTTTGTTTGCTAACCTAGGCACAAAAATTGATTTCTCATCTGTATTTCATCGTGAAACTAATGGACAAACAGAAGCCACTAACAATACTATACTAGATCTTTTATGTGCTTATACTATTTCTAAACCACAAACATGGGATACACATTTTCATTTATTACAGTTTGCATATAATAATACACCACACACATCTACAAAGAAAGCATCGTTTGAAGTAATTTATGGTTATAGATTGTCTACACCTGTTGCATCTTTGTCAAATAGAATTCAGAGTGCTGATGATATTGCTAGTATGCACAATACTATTTTTGATGAGGTTAAATACATGATTGCCAAATCCCAGCAATCATATTGTTGAGAGAGAGAGTACGAGAGAGATACACAAGACATGCTCCCAAAGAATGATTCATATTGATGTAGAGTTAGTATATATAGGTGAGACCCAAGTCAAGTGAGAGATGATATATATAGTTGTAACATTTTGACAGGATTCGAGAGCACGACGAGAGCTATGCACTTGGACCTGGTTTTATTTTTAAAGACAAAATTAACTAATACTTCTAATTTGAACAAGTTCATGTATCAAATCATCACTTGTGTAAAGAATTCAATCAAGTATAAACAATGAAACAACTTATCTTTCTTGTTGTTGCTACGCATCCATAGCTCTGATACCATGTTGAGAGAGAGAGAGTATGAGAGAGATACACAAGACATGCTCCCAAAGAATGATTCATATTGATGTAGAGTTAGTATATATAGGTGAGACCCAAGTCAAGTGAGAGATGATATATATAGTTGTAACACATATACCAAACAAGCCAACAAGAAAAGACAAGCAATGAATTTCAAAGTTGATGACTATGTTTGGTTGAGAGTAGAAAAACGTAGACTACAAAGTGTAGATAGACACCCAGTTGTGAAATTAGCCCCTAGATTTTATGGACCATTTAGGATCATTCACAAAATTAATGACAATGCATTCAAGTTAGAATTACCACCTCACTGGAAAATTCACAATACATTTCACATTAGTTTTTTATGACTCTTTAGAGGCCAATTACCTGTACACCCTATTTATGAAAACCCACCTTTGTTAGAGGAAGAGGCTGAAATACTTGAACCTGAAGCTATCATAGATACTGACTTTATAACCACTAGAACTGGCCAAAGATATTTTAGATATCTAGTCAAATTTAAGAACCATCCTGTAGAAGAAGCACAATGGATGCACACTAGAGACTTAAATGCTTTCCCCACTCTGTTAGCTCTACATTGAGCTACTAGCAATTGAGGTCAATTGCTATCCCATCCCAGGGGTATGATGCCAGGAGGCATATTTCACGATGGATTCCGTGAGGTTTTACGGTAGATTCTATAAACTTTGATGACCGGGGCTCATATACAAAGTGGATTCTTTGTGCGAGAAGTTGATGGGGATGCCTATCCTTTTCGGGCGTTTCATTAATTTAGTGTGTACATAGGTGAATCCGCAAAATGCATATTAAATTAATAAACGTTTATGAGTTTAGAGTGCGCACTCGTAATAAATTAAGGTTAGGATTGATTTCTAACCAGTTGATTTATTTATGTAGCTTAAGACTGCTAGGTATTCACTTTTGTTGGTTTAATTGTTTTATTTTACTAATGATTGTAAATGCTTCAGTTGATGTGTAGAGATAGCAGTAGTGGCGGAGGAAAGCATTGGAGGATAGAGAGTATTCGAATTATCATTTATATTTTAATGGGCGTATACCTTAGGCATGGCGCCTATATTTTGTCGCGCCTATTTATTGAGGCGTTGGATATTTATTGATTATTTTGTATGCGCATGGGCGCACGATTATGTTATTTGTACTTGGACATTGTATTAGGCATGCCAGACTCTTTGGGCACCGCCCATTAGCTTTATTCCTATTTTGTGCTAAAGTAAACTCAAAAGCTAAAAGCTTGCTATTTTGTAATTTGGGCTATTATTTGAGCTTGAAGATGATTAATACATAAAATACATGCTTTGTGGAGCGCTCGCACAAGGCGTGGGGGGAGATTGCACCCAATTGGTCTCTTGTTCATGTCGTTCATGCTTTTTACCTTGAATTTTGTGCAAAAAGTAGAGTTCTATTGTTCTTGGGGACCTTTCGACATTCACTACGCGAGTGTACAGCATTCGATCTGCGTACCATAACGCAACGACAGTGTAACCTTATCCTCAAGGTATTTTACACTAAGCAAATGATTTTTTACCTTATGTATCCCACTCTCTTGAATTTTTATTACAACAGGCATCAAAGTTTGGTAGGTTTTCTTTGCCACATGCAATTGATAAGCTACAGATTGTCTTGTTATCTCATACCCACAACCTGTTGGTGAAAGTTCTTCCAATTGAAAAGGATACTCTATAATGTTGAGAAATAGATAAATGGTGTATAGCTGTCCTGAATCCCATATGGACAGTGAGGAGAGTGGAACAACCCAAATTCTATAAAGCATTGTACTTGACTATCACTTTCATATGGAATGAATACAATGTCATGATGCTTTGTATTTTCATTTTAGTGTCTTGTCATTGTGGATCTTACACAAGATTGTGTTTATGAGTCCAAGCTTCCATCTTGGAACCTAATTCACTTGTATAACAGTTGTCTCTACTTGTCCATGTCATTATACGTTTGGTCTTCATCTTTCATCCACCATAGCTTGTGTCATGCTCTAGATCCACATCTTTTAACATGGTATCAGTGCACAGCTAAGTATGGCACAGCTTCATTTTTCTCTCATCTAGCTTAGCTTGAGTTCAATTCAGCTTAGGACAAGTCCATGACCTCATCTCCCACTCCTTCTCCACTTAACCTTGTGGTAGCCACCATACCTAACAATACCCTACCTGTTTAAAGCTCTCATATCTCTCTCTACCCGCCCAACTTAACCAAGCTTCCTTTTAGAGAAGGTTCCACTGCTATTGAAGCTTCTTTGTATCACTTGAAACATCAGCATTGCCCTTCCACAAGCTCAGCATTACCAATTTTCTTAGGCTCTCTTCTATGTCTGCCATATATAGCCCAGATCTATACCCACCTCTAATTGAGCTTCTTGATCTCCACCTACAGAGTATAACTTCACTTGCTATGTTCTAAAGAGTTGCTTCTGGACTGAAGGTGCTTCCTCCCATCACATTAGAAGCCAACACTATGCTCTATAAGACCAGGCATTGTCAAAAAACATGAAATAGGTGAAAAAAACATAAGTAGGGAATCGACGTCATAGAGCGACTAGTACGCCACGCAATCATTCTCAAGTTCATAGGGTTTTTGTAGAGCTTGAAGAGAGCTACATTTGCATTAAAAAACTTTTGAAAATGATCCACTGTAGCTCATGAAATTAGTAAAAACGAGACCTGGGTCTATGTAATCAACACCAAGGTCAATTCATGAATGAAGAAGAAGAAAAAGATACTTCCACTACTATCAACAACTCTAACAGATTGTTCTAAGGAATTTGTTTCCTATAGTGGATGTAAAAACCCTACCAAGATGTAAATTTTCAAGCCTTAACTTGACTAGGCGGCCAAAGAGCTAATCTCCTCGTTCATGTGCACATGCCAGGGGGGCAAAAGCTAGCAAGGGTAGAGACTCATCATTTGCGGGGGGGTGTTGAGAAATAGAAAAATGATGTATAGTTGTATTGTATCCCATATGCACAGTGAGGAGAGTGGAACAACCCAAATTCTATAAAGCGTTGTACTTGACTATCACTTTCATATGGAATGAATACAATTTCATGATGCTTTGTACTTTCAGTTAAGTGTCTTGTCATTGTTGATCTTAGACAAGATTGTGATTATGAGTCCAAGCTTCCATCTTGGAATCTAATTCACTTGTGTAACAGTTGTGTCTACTTGTCCATGTCATTATGAGTTTAGTCTTCATCTTTCATCCACCATAGCTCGTGTCATGCTCTAGATCCACATCTTTTAACATATAATAGTGTACGAAAATAGCTCTCAGAATCCTAAAACCTATATATAGTAGCATCTTTTTGATACCTTACTATCTTAACGACAATCTTTACCATGATAACTAATGATTATATTTATTTATTCTCAAGATGAGAAAAATAGGCAACATACTAGGAACCTTTTGTGATTGATTTTTTTTTGAACCTTATTTTTGTTTGCAGTAGGCATGTAGACATATATTCTTTCTCTTTGGTGTCCAAGCACAAATCCAATGTCTTGAGCATGTGGAAATAGGTCACAAAGGAATATAGATACATTCCTTGTCTTTGTTGTCTAAGCACAAATCTGATTGGCTTGTGCTCAATGCAAGTACTACAAGGAAGCAGTTAAAGCTTCAAGAAAGTTGTCAATCTTAGGCTTCAAGAGCAAGTTAAGAGCTACTTTATACTCTAAAATTTTGAAACCAAGTCCTTTTACGACCCCTGAAATGTAATTAAGATAATGCCAAAAGCTAAAAAGCTATCAAGTAAATATTCTAAGAGAAACCAAACCATAAAACTATAGGTTCTAAGTGTATTAAATACAACCACTTCTAATATGTTTTTGCAATATTAAAAACTTGTCTATGCATTTCTACTTGGATGGTTTGGATCCAAATGGTGAGTGCAAGACTGGATATGACAAAATCATTTCATGATCTTATGAAAGATATTAGTCCAAATAGTATATAGAATACCAAAACACTACAACAAGCAGCAGTAGATGCGCTTAGTACACGCGCATAGTCGGGCGCATTTAATTATGCGTATATAAGCGCGTGTATATAGACGCAATTCGTGCTCTATATACACGCACTTATAGACACGCTTTCAAATGCGCGCACAGACGCGCACTAACATGTTAAAATTTTTTGAAAAATATTGTTGGTGTGTCATTCTTTTCAAAGTAGTCCCGTCTTGCGTTTCTTTTGGGTTTTTTTTTACAGGTGCATGACACAAAGAGAGGAGAAAGGAAGAGGCAAAGAAGAAAGGGTAAAGAGAGGAGGAAGCAAGAGGCAAAGAGAAAGGAGAGGGAGGAGAAGAAGGAGTTTGTAGCCCTGTCGCCGCCCATCACAACACCCATTCAAGGTGAGTCCTTCTTGTCTCTCTCACTCACTCACTCTCTCTCTCTCTCTCTCTCTCCCTCCCTCCCTCCCTCCCTCTCTCTCTCTCTTTCTCTCTCTATCTTTGCTTTGAGTTGTATTTTGCTACCTTCTTAGCTTTTGGTATGTTTGTTGCGATGAGGAGAACAACCAAAGAGCAAGGAGATGGAGGAGAAGAAGCAGTTTGTAGTTGTGTCGCTACCCATCACAACAAATATTCAAGGTGAGTCCTTCTTGTCTTCTCTCTCTCTCTCTCTCTCTCTCTCTCTTTGTCCCTCTCTCTCTCTCTCTCTCTGTGTCCCTCTCTCTCTCTCTCTCTCTCTCTACGTTTACTCTGAGTTGTATTTTGGTTCCTTCTTAGCTTTGGGTATGTTAGTTGTTGCTTTCTTTTCCTAGTTTAATTTTTTGCTTCACTGCTAATTCGTGTCTATAAGAGTGTCTAATATACCGAGTAGACGCGCTCGTAGACGTGCAAGTGTTGAAGATCCATAAAACCTCCTAGTTTTTTTTTAGTTTTGTGAACCTGGCGCGTGTAAGAGCGTGTCTGATCCATAGAGTAGACACGCCTGTAGACGCACTCGAGTTAAACAACCACACCTCCTTTGAGGTTTTTTTAAAGTTTTGTGGACCTGGCGCGTGTAGGAGCGCGTCTAGAGTGCAATGTACATGCCCTGATAGACATGCAACTTTGTTGTGCAAAATATGCACAGAGAGAGAGAGAGAGAGAGAGAGAGAGAGAGAGAGAGAGAGAGAGAGACAGCCAGGCAGAGAAACATATAGAGAGAAAAATAGACAAACATGTAGATAGAAATACTCACTACAATGCAAATGGCACCTTAAGTGTGACGGATCCTCGCCTATCTCTCGCCTATAAAATCACTTTTTTTAAATTGTATTAGCTACCTTGTAAAATTACTTATCTCTCACACTGGTACTACACGATCTTTGCAATTGACTTTTACGAGAAGGGGCTCATCATAGATAAGGTATGTTTTGTTATTGCATGAGAAGTATGGCTAATATTCTTGAGTAATGTTCTTGTGTTTTCCCCAAACACACAAAATTTGATGGGGGGGAAAAAAGCCAGAGAGCATGTGGTTTTTTTTTTCATACACTATTTTGCACGTCTATATTTGTGTCTAATTTGCAGGTGAAATCACATGTATGTGTGCATGTATATGCGCATCTATATGTGCATGTATATGCACATCTATATGTGCATCTATAGGTGCGTCTATAGGAGCATCTATATTCAGGTGTATTGTAACGTGTCCCCTAGTATCATCCAAGACATGTCTTAGCAGTCCATCGGAAAGGATGTCTAGAAAGCTCCGCCCGGCACTCCCATGGAATGTTACGGGTTTCGCGATCTAGGTCTTTCCGCGTCTGCCACGTAGCGGAAGTATCCAGGCCGTTCCTACTTAGGATCGACCGAAATTAGGGTTTTCTTGATGGGTCATCAGCTAACAGCAACTAGCGTCAGACCCGAGTGAACTACTTTACGCAGAAACGCCAGGTCCGAAGCGGATTCACGCTGCACTTGGTTCAAGGAGAATGGAAAACGAGAGGGATGCAAAGCTCAACCTCTCTGCCATAAGGCATAGTCCCATTCCGTTCCCCTAAAACAGCGTAAATTGGGTAAGACGTAACTTTAGGTCATCGTTCTTGTTATTCGTTTTGATGATGATGATCATTCTGCTGTTCTTCGAGATTTTTGAGAAAAGTTCCCGGCTAACCGGAACCACCCAACTGTAGGACGGACCCATGGCCCATCCTCTGCACTTTCCTTAGTTTGTTTTAGTTATGTAATTATCTAACACATTAATTTGACATATAGCAATCAGCTTCTTTAATTAACCTTGTTAAGCACTGGTTCCTTCACGTAATCTTATCACGTGACATAGAAAAACAACATCAAGCAAGTTCTTTTAACATTTCATCATTTTATCTTTGAAATACAAGGAGTTCCGCCCGTAGGCTTGTCCATAATCTTCCCGAAGGCTAACCAGTAATCTCCAGGGATTACTATTCCAAGCTTCCGCCCGTCAACTAGTATGCGGGCCTCGAGATCCAATCCCGAGTCACGTTAGCCTCTTGTGCAGGACCCAGAAGGCAAGGGATTTACGGCCAGAACCCCCCTGGCACCCAAGCGTCCTCCTACTCCAAGGAGAGCTTAACAGAAAGACCTCTCGCGGTGGGTTCGGTCCACGTTCCCGGCGCGGTCAACAACCCTCTTGGTTAGGGTCAGGCAGGCAGTCGGGGGTAACTGAAGCTGCCTCTCCCTTCAGGCCTTTTAACCTGAAGTATAGGTACTCATTTAATTTGTAATTCATAATTCAAACAGAGCCCTAAAATCTTTAGCAAGTATAAACATTTCCATTAATCAACCCAGTTGTATGGCAAACCGCTAAGGAAGTGTTCTTTCCTTTTTGAGTGTATCAGCACTCATTCCCAAGGTGTCTTGTAAATTGGCAAGATCCTTTTACATTCCGGTGTTAGGGCATACCCAACTTGGTTAACCCTAAAGTTCTTTAGATATGCTAGTTTCCGATTTACAACTTTCCTTATTTAGAAGGATATCCAAAAATACGTCTTGTTGCAAGATAACTTGCATAAGGATCTGCCGTCCTTGATGAGGGTTTTTCCCTTTTCTCCTTGTGAATCAATCACAAGACTAAATGATTTCATACATGTTGCGCAAGTCCTGCGATGGAATAATCTGTTTAGATTCTTTAAGCTAACGTATGTTAGGCCTAGGGTTTCTTCATTTAAGAATCTTAGGGACAAACCCTAGTTTCTTATCTTTATGAATTTATTGTCCCTACGGTAAGGAAAGTAGTCAAGTGTTTAGGGTATAAATGTTTCTATGTTTAGATTGGTTTAGTTAACTTTTGGAAGGTAATATTAATCGTCTTGTCACGGTTTTACTATCCTTGTGACAATTTACTTTCCCAATCAATACAATTTAATTTGGCATATAGCATAATGCCAAGGTGATACAAAGAGCGACAATACTCCTTGGGACAAAAAGGCCTAGCTGTGAAATTGGTGTATACACACTTTATTAGTCCCAAGTCCTCAAATAGCAAGGGAAAAGTGTTAATAGAGTGTCATCCAGTAAACCCCTTTTACATTTATTATTTTTTCCAAATGAGTTCATGTATCTACTTTTTATACCTGTTAATTCCTAACATTTAACTTCCGTTTTCTTTAAAGATGAACTCATGCCAAATAACAACAATTTCCTTGCTAAGATGTGCAACTAGCAAAGATAACTCCCTAGTAATTTGAGCATCGAAAGAAACCTTTCTTGAATTTAGCCATTTACCATGAATCGCTGTGAAAGGAATAAGACTAATGGTGCAAGATATAATTTCTACACCTTAGGATTTAACTAAAATATATTCCTATAGTAAATGGATAATCTTGCTCGTAATTTATAATACTTGATGCAATTTGAAGAAAGCTAAATTCTATACATCGTCATTCCTAAGCTAAATTTCTTTGTTACAAATAACTCGAACAAATATATCCTATCCTTAACTTTTTTTCCTTTGCATGATCGACTTAAAACCGAATTAAAGCCAAAAAAAAAAAACCTGGTTTTGGGGTGAGATATCCACATGGATACCGGGAGATGACCCTCCCGCAACTACACCTTGGACTTTCTTAGGCGGCATCGTAGATGTCGTCTTTCCGTCGTGGAAGTAGCTTTACAATTCCTTTTGAAATTCCACCATGGCTCCCTTTTGCAATAACTTGCACCATCCGTCAAAAGTAGTTTTAGAAGGCTTCTTTCTTGAAGTACAGAATTCGGAAGGGGGTGATT
The DNA here is from genome assembly GCF_053477565.2 of Lygodium microphyllum. NCBI lineage: Eukaryota > Viridiplantae > Streptophyta > Polypodiopsida > Schizaeales > Lygodiaceae > Lygodium > Lygodium microphyllum. The sequence continues at coordinate 116,517,045 of NC_141157.1, forward strand.
CACAATCTTTTGCGGATAAGACCCATTAAAGCCATAGGAGGGGCTTAAAACTCGCACAAACAAGGAATAAAATAAAAGTGTGGAATCCCTTACGAGGGTTTTTGAGTGGGAAAGGGAGGTGTTAAAAAGACCCTCAACACTCTCTTTCCTTTTACGAGTGGGGGAAAACAAAAAACAAAGCCCCAAGGGTATTTTGCATGGGGAAAGGAGAGGGCTAAGGGGGAGCCCTTAGGGGGGATTTGAGATACGGGGGAGGGAAATAAGACCCTTTAAGGGAGAACTTACAACAAAAAAAAAACTATAGGGAAAAAGCTTTTGAGGGGGTGGAAAAAGGGGCCTAAGGGTTTAAAACATGGGGGGGGGGGGGGGGGGGAAGTAGCTTTAAAGACTATAGGCAAGGGCCTAAGGACCCTTAGGGAAAATTTGGAGGGAGGGGGGTTTCAAGAGCACAAAGGAAGGGGGGTTAAGAGAAATTTTAAAACACGGGGAAGGGGGTTTCAAGAGCCACAGGAAGGGGGGTTAAGAGAAATTTTAAAACACGGGGAAGGGGGTTTCAAGAGCCACAAGAAGGGGGGGCTTGGAAGGTTTTAAGACACGGGGAAGGGGGGGGGGGGGGGAATAGTAAGACCTTTAAGGTCTGAATTCTTTTTTTTGGGGGGAAAAGCGGCTTTATCGCACCCACATGAACAAGAGTCTACAAGGGCAATTTATGGGGGGGAAAGATGTAATATAAAGGCTTAAATAGGCCACATGAAGGGGGGCCTATTAAGGGCTTTGGAAGCTTCCCCAAGAAGCTTCTAAAGCTTCCGGGGGCCACATGGGAGGAAGGAAATAACAAATCAACGGCGGCGTGCTAAACGGATCGGGGCGGACTGCGACAGTAGATGGCGATGTGGTGGAGGGCAGATGTCGACGTGATGATTGGCAGTGGCGACTTTGCTCCTCCCTCACGACCACACAGCAGCAACATCTCCACTCTTTCCCTCTCGATGGTGGCAGAGTATCCTCTCAGCCTGCACCCTCTGTAGCTCTCTCTCACATGGCTCAGCCCTCCTTTAAATAGTGGAGGGGAGGGGGATCTTTCCTCCCGACGTGTCATCACGCATGGTCCCCCTCCCTCCATAAGGCTCCACTAAGGAGCTTATAGCTCCTTCTATTTCCCTCCCCCTCCAGCTCGTCAGTCGGCTGGAGGGATAAGGGGGGAATTAAATTTTTTTCCATAAAACCCATTCATTTCTTTAACGCGGAATATTACATGTATATACACGTCTATATGCACATGTAGTTTTCACTATAAGCACGCTTGTAGATGCGAAATTTTAGACACGCTAGTAGACGCGGTAATAAACGTGCCCAACATTTTCAAACACAATTAAAATATTGCATCTACAAGCACGTCTATGAGGCCTTTTTGTTGTAGTGATATTGGGTATCCCATAACCTTAAAGTAATACAATAAGATTATGGGATACTTAAGAGATTTTTTCATGAAATTCTTTTATTTTTATACATTCTACTTGCCCTGTCAAGCTGAGAATGCATTCTATTGCTAGGGTCTAAATTGCAAAGTTCAAGTAGCTGACCTATACAAGAACCAAAAGTTTTAAATGATCCTTGATATTTTTATGTGTTTTGTGATAATATAATTAGGTTTGTCTCTTGTGAGTTCTTTTTCTTCATCTAATGTATGCCATCCAATCAATCTCTTTGATTTTGTCCTTCCTACTTTATCATAGTGGGTTTAAGCTTGATATAGATATCATGAAGGAGGGAGATATGTTTATTCCTTCAATACCATTCACAACACACCCTATTGCACCCTATGATGCAAGCATGAGGTGGTGCAAGCACAAGCATTATGAGTGGAGACCTCTTTCTTAAGCCTAGAATGTGTAGCTAGAATGTCACACCTAAATAGATTAGATTTGGAATGAGATAAGATGGACATTTACAAATTCATGTGGTACTTATTGATTCATGTGATATCTAGTCAATCATGTCACCTATGTCTGACGTAGGCTTTCATAGATATGTATTGATTCATGTGGTATCTACTCAACTTTGTGTCCTATCTCTAACACAAGGTGCTTATAATCTAGCTATTAGCCCTTTACACTCTATATTCATCTCTTGGGGCATGAAAAAAGGAAGAACAGTCTATGGATGGATTAAAAAACTCTCAATACATCCTAGTTTGCTCATTCTAGCTAAATATTCAAAATTAATAAAATGGAAATCTAATAATCTTCATGTATAAGCAAATAGTTTTTCTTTGAGTACATAGCCACTTCTCAATGTATCTCTTCACTATAGGAAGGGTATAAGAGAAACAAAGATGGAAGGAGAAGATAGACACAAAGAAAAAATAAAGAAAAGGAGATATCTCTCTTAATCTCTCACGATACCTTACCTTGGGGAAATGAAAAGAAGAAGATAACGCTCAAAGGATAAAGAAATTGTGCACATAAGAATAAGCCTTTCTCTTGATCTTGAACTTTAACCATCTAAGATAATTAAGGGACCTGGAAATTTGCCCATAGTTTGGCTATGGGATAATAATCACTACAAAGGAAGGGGGAATAGTGATTCCGAGTTCCAACACTAATTAGCGGCATCGCTATTTACATTGCAAATAGCGATGGTACTTAGGTAAAACAAATGTAGCTGAAACTGGAGCATGGAATTTTGCGGAAGAGACAGCAAAAGAGGGAGTGAAAGAGGAAAGTACAGGGAGAGAAAGAGAGAAAGAGAAGCTTCTTCCCACAGTTGCTGCGGTTGCCATTGCCTTGCCGCCATTCACGAAGAAATGGAGAAAGTATACAAAGGGCGAAGACGAGCCGTCGCAAAGAGGAGATGAAGAATCCATCTTTGAGCCTTTGCAGTGAGTACATTGCTCCCTCTTTCTTTGTTCTTGTTCTTTCTCCTGTTTTGTTTGTTTTTTTTGAGAATGATGTACATTGAGGAAGAAAGAGAGGAAATGAGAGAGGGAGAAGAAGAAATTAAAAGAAAGAAAGAAGGAGAGAGAGATAGAGAATAAACATGAAACATAATAAAGAAAGAGAGAAAGAGAAAGAGAGAGAGGGAGGCAGGAAGGGAGGGAGAGAGGAGAATGAATGAGAAAACACGAGGGGGTAGAGAAAAACAAAGAGAAACCATAGTCATGCAAGAGAACATTTCATGGTTAAAAGCTTAGTGAAAGAATCTCCCTACACCTTGACATGTCACAAGGGCCATTGCACTTGAGAAGGAGTAACCAAGTCTTTACTAATGGGAAGCTCAACTCAACTCACTTGTTTTGAACCTTTAGGAGTGTTTTCAGAGTGCTAGATAGAGGGAAAATAGATTATGCCAACACTTTTGATACTCTCACTTTCAAAATAAGTGCTAAAGGTTCACTTTATACCTCGAGAAGTGAACTTGAATAGTCAACCTAAAACTATTCTTAAGCTCACTTGGAACCATTTGGCGAGAATAACTTGATTGGAGGTAGCACTAATAGTGATAGTCAAGCCCTTGGACCTCATCCAACTAGGTTATCAAAAGCGACTACATCGAAGAGATGACAACCCTAAGAAGACTAGGATCTCACCTTCATTAGCCTACAAAATCACTCACAAGTGGTTCGATCATCAAAAAGAGAGTTCACACATTGTGTAGTGTTATGAAAATTGTGATTGCATGCTTGTTTGCATATGTCATAATTGAATTGGAAGTTTGATCACCATCATCATGAAGATACTTGCATTTATATTAAATTACATTGATTGTGAAAAGCAATAGCCTAGTTGTGCATGACACACCTACATACACTTGTAAGTTAGTAAAATTGCAAATTTCTAATAAAGAAACACAAGATACATAAAGAAATAAATAAAAAAAATTCGCAAAATACATAAAGAAATTCAAGAAATAGAGAGACCAGATATTGACTCACTCTAGAAACCCCTACAATCATAGCTTAGACAAAGAAAATACACTACAAAAAATGAACATTATCATAAAAAATATTCTAAAACTTACATACCATTCAATAGAGACCATATCACTAAATGAGCTATACTAGCCAATAATGACAAATTAGACAACAAGATTTTTAGCATCTACCATAGGACACATCGAACATATGACAAATTTGGAGCATGAGAGGTGTCTTCCTCAGAAGCTACCATTTGCCTAAACTAATCACTTATTAAGACCATAGTCATGCAAGAGGGGTTAGAGAGAAACAAAGAGAGGGGGAGAAAGGGAGGAAAAAAACATAAGGGGGTGGAGAGAAACAAAGAGAGGGGGAGAAAGGGAGGAAGAAAACATAAGGGGGTGGAGAGAAACAAAGAGAGGGGCAACAAAGAAAGAGAGAGATAAAGAAAGAAAGAGAAATGGGAGATAACACAAAACGAAGAGCGCAAAGAAAGGGGGAGAATCAAAGAAACGAGGGGAAAACAAAGATGACAGTTGACATTTCTTTTTTAGAGTTACAAGAGAAGAAATCCCTTCTCAAATAAATTCAGAAAGAAAAAGTGAATGAGAACAAAAAAAAAATATTTATCATAACGTAGACAAAATGGAAAATGATCAAGGTCCTAATGTTTAAGATCATGAGGTGCATCTTAATTGGCATGTCTCGTATCCTTGCTCTCAATGCAAGCTGGCAATCAGATGAAAGCATCGCTTGTCTATAGAACATGTATGATGCTTCAACGAGTTTCAATTGGAGATAATTGATCAAGGGATCTCAGACTTTGAGAAAATGATAAGAAAAGTGTGTATCGATCATGCATTATATTCGCAAACTAATTGAATATCATATACAACAACATTGGATGTGACTAAAAAATTTATACAAGGAGGTGACGTCTCACCCAAGGAGGAGTGCATCTATTGCGGCTAGTTAGAAGAGTTTGTGGGCATGTGATGGATGGAGTGCCTGAGCTAATGCACCACTTGCAAGGCACTACCCAATCTATACCGGCAATACCTGAGGAGACAGGCAACCTCTAAGACTTTCCTACAATCTTGAAGCCTGAAATGGAGTGGGAATTCTCGAGGGGATGTAGTCCAAAAGTGGCCACATGATTTATAAGCTACCATATCTAGTCGATTTTATACATGACAACTAATTAACCATTTCAATGTACATTACAAAATATATAGTGTGACGTGCTTGCTCGGAGAATATTTTTGAGTAGAGTGTATTGACAAAATGTGCTCCACAACGGATTGTGGTGTCATGGAAAAGTTCAAGCAAGAGAGTTGACAACGAGCCACGGATCCAAACATCCTTATAGAAGAGCTCGAGAAGTTTGGAAACTTGGAAAGTATTATCATGATGGATTACCGTAGCTTCTCAATGATCCTCTTAGCAGTCCATCGGAAAGGATGTCTAGAAAGCTCTGCTCAGCAATCCCATGGAATGTTACGGGATTTGCGATCTAGGGCTTTTCGCGTCTGCCACGTTAGTAGCGGAATTATTCTAGCTGTTCCCACTTAGGATTGACCGGAATTAGGGTTTTCCTGATTGGTCATTTCCTAACAGCAACTAGCGTCGGACCCAAGTGAACTATTTTACGCAGAAACGCCAGGTCCGAAGCGGATTCACGCTGCACTTGGTTCAAGGAGAATGGGAAACGAGAGGGATGCAAATCTCAACCTCTCTGCCATAAGGCATAGTCCCATTCCGTTCCCCTAAAACAACGTAAATCGGGTAAGACATAACTCTAGGTCAATACTTTCGTTTTTCGTGTCCTTTGACGATCATCCCGCTGTTCTTCAAGATTTGAGAAAAGTTCTCGGCCAACGGAGACCACCCAACCGTAGGACGGACCCATGGCCCATCCTCCGCACTTTTCTCGGTTTGTTTTAGTTATGTAATTATCTAACACATTAGTTGGACATGTAACAACCAGCTTCTTTAATTAATCCGTTAAGTACTGGTTCCTTCACGTAATCTTATCACGTGACATTGAAAAACAATATCAGACAAGTTCTTTAGTAACATATCATCATATTTATCTTTGAAATACAAAAGTTCTGCCCGTAGGCTTAACCACAATCTGCCTGAAGACTATCCAGCAATCCACAAGGATCACTATTCCAAGTTTTCGCCCGTAGACTAGTATGCGGGCCTCGAGATCCAATCCTGATTCACGTTAGCCTCTTGTGCAGGACCCGGAAGGCAAGGGATTTACGGCCAGATCCCCCCTGGCACCCAAGTGTCCTCCTGCTCCAAGTAGCGCTCAACGAAGAGACCTCTCGCGGCAGGTTCGGTCCACGTTCCCGACGTGGTCAACAACCCCCTTGGTTAGGGTCAAGCAGGCAGTCAAGGGTAATTGAAGCTGCCACTCCCTTCAGGCCTTCAACCTGAAGTATAGATACTTATTTACTTTGTAATTCATTGGTCAAACAAGTCAAACAATGCTCTAAAATCTCTAGCAAGCACAAACATTTCCATTGATCGATTTTTGCTGTTGGCAAACTGCTAAGGAAGGAATCTTTCCTTTCGAATGCATCTAGCACTTGATCCGGGGTGTCTTACAACTTGGCAAGATCCCTTATATTCTGGGTTAGGGCGTACCCTATTAAGCCAACTTGGTCAAATCCTAAAGTTCATTGGATACTTCAGTTTCCGGTTTTTAACCTTTCTTACTTAGAAGGATATCAAAGTATACTTCCTCTTGCAAGATAACTTTCGTAAGGATCCACCATCCTTGTTGTGGGAATTTAGCATTTCATCTTGTGAATCAATCACAAGACCATATGACTTCGTACTTGCCGCGCAAGTCCTGCATCATACTATGCGATAATGGAGTTACGAAACAATCCGTTTTCAGTTTCTTTAAGCTGACATTTGTCAGACCTAGGGTTTCCTAGCTTTATTATTTTCTTTTAAGAAACTCAGGGACAAACCCTAGTTCTTTTACGTTTACAATTTACTGATCCTACAATCAGGGAATGTGGGCAAGTATTTAAGGTATAAACGTTTCTTGGATTTTAATTCATTCCCAATGAATATTTCGCAGCATAGGTATTTCTAAGTTTATATTAATTTTCTTAACTTTTAGAAGGTAATATCGAGATCACCTCCGCACGATTTGTTATCTATGTGTCAATTGATTTTTCAATCCTAAACTTTATTGATTTGAGGTTAGGTAAATTCAATTAATCTTCCTTTTTCCTTGCGAATAAAACTCATGCCAAATAAGCAATCTTTCCCTTGCTAAGTTATGCAATTATAGCAATGATAACTTCCTAGAGTTCAAGCATCGTAAGAAACCTTTCATGATTCGCACCTTCCATGATGATTCATTGTAAAAATAATAGGGGTTAATAGTGCAAGATGCAATTTTATACCTTCTAGACTTAACCAAAGTATACTACTTTAGTGGGTAAATAATCTTGCTCATAATTCGTTTCAATGCATAATGCTTTTTGAAGGAAAACTATGTTTATACTTTATTTATTTTGCATGTTTAATTTAAACTAAATTCCTTTGTCATAAATAACTAGGACAAAATATATCTTATCCCTAACAATTCTTGGGATGAGGGCCTTAAAACACAGTTAAGTACGAGGGAAGTAAGGTTTAAATTACGATGTTCCAACACCCATGGGATGAGGGCCTTAAAACACGGGGGTTTTGTGTGTGTTTCCAAAGGCATATGAAGGGGGCCTTGGGAGATCTTTGGACACGGAAGTGAAAGGTATAGGAAGGGGGATCTTGAAGGGATTTTTGGACATGGGGGAGGGGTGTGTGGACACGGGGTGAAAAGGCCTTAGCGTTTTTTTAAAACCCAGGGGGGGAGTGTTAAAAGAGAATACGAGGGGGGGGGTGAAAGGGGGCTTAATTAGGCCCCCCTTAAGAAGCTTCTTTTAAGAAGCTTCTATGCTTCACGTGGCAGGGGGTACAGTCGATAGCCCGCCCTCAGAGCTGGCGTAGGACCTCGATGGTAGGGCGAACGCCTTTGGTGGCGCCTATCTACGTTGCCGCAGCAACTCTTGGTCTCCTCTCGTGCAAAGACCGCCTCACTCTCATTTGCCCAGCGTCACGGGACCCAGAACTCGTCGACCTGAACTCCTCCTCCATCCACCCTCACGGCAACGCACTCTCTCTGGTTAAATAGGGGAGGGGAGGGGGGATCCTCCCTCTCCTTTGTGTCAATATGCATGGCACTGAGACTCCTGCGAGCTCCCACCGAGGAGCGTGCGAATGGTTTCTATTCCCCTCCCCTTCCAGCACGACTGTCGGCGGCTGGGGGGGGATTAAAAATTTTTTGCATTATCCTCAAGAAATTGCCATATCGATATCCCCCTTTCCTATAAGGGTAGTTCACGTGAAAAAGAAATTTGGAACATTACACTATTTGATGTGCAGTGGTTCAAAGTGGTATTGGAGGAGCCAGGGCAACTGTTCTCAACGAGGTCCATTTGGATTTCTTGAAAAAGATTCCAAAAAAATATGGATGGATTTGCGTGACACATTTGTATTTCCGGCCCATTGTGAACAAGTGCATGAACTCAAGTGTTTAAAACTTTTATTACGACATGGTATATGTCACAAATGTTAATTCTCTCTTGTATGTGATTTTGAATAGGTAATTTTCTATCAAAACCCCCGATAACCTCAATGGTGATATGTTGTACCTTCAACTGCCCGAAGTGCGAGAGTATATGATGAAAGCAATGTTCCCAATGTAGATGGGGATAGTATCTAGATAGAGAGGTCGATATTCAAAGGGGTAGAGCCGCCCAAAGCTTGGAGCATGTAGAGGAGGTAAAATCGAGTAACAAAGATGGAAAGACAAGAGTTCAAAAATTCTTTGAGAATTGCGAAAAGATGCAGATCTAGAGCATGACACAAGCTATGGTGGATGAAAGATGAAGACCAAACTCATAATGACATGGACAAGTAAAGACAAATTGTTACATAAGTGAATTAGGTTCGAAGATGGAAGCTTGGACTCATTTGGCTATAAAGTACAAGTATGGAAAGCCTTCAGAGGGGCAGCAATATTAGCACATCAATTAATGATAGTAATAAGTCCTTGACTGTAAGAAGCAATACTCAACATAGTATTCATATTAATTGTATGTTGTTAGCAGTACAATGATAGCAGCACAATGATAGCAACAACAACACGTCAATTGTACATTGTCATACCATGCATGATAGATATGCAAAGGTTAAGGTTTGCACTCATTCTTGATGATCACTCCTTGCCAATTGCTGAGAGGGACAAACTTATAAAACAATTGCCATAGGTTATGCGGCTCAACAATACTTAAAGAACTCAAAAGTAGGCTATAAATATTTGACCTAGGAGTGTATCAACTTCTGATCTTTGATTTCTCAGACTAACATGGTAAGAATCTGCATCAATGAGCAATGATCATGGAATCACATGGTAGAACCTATCAATGAGAAGGGCCAAATCATGGTAGCCTCCTGTAGTGCTTAATATGTTCTTTGTGGACCCAATTCACGACCCTCTTGAAGCGTAGCCTATTTGGCCTCATAAATGCATCAAAAAAACATGAAACATTACACTATATATGTGCCACCACACAAGAATGAGAGCCATAAACATAAAATAGAATCTGTATCCTCACCCCTCAGTTGATAAGATATAAGTTTGTAGTCACCCCAACACCCTCTCACTATATCTAAGCATGATGATATATAAGAAGCCCATTCTTCACACTATTGCCCATCGTATGGGTACCTTCTTGACCCTTGTGCTCCTAAGAGAATGATATGCTCATGCAATTGATGAACTAATCCATAACATCTTTTACTAGTTGAGCAGTGCAATAAACGTAAACCAAATATAAAAAACACAATATTAGTGAGTTTGGGAATCTCCCAAATCCCATTTTTTCAATACTAAAAAGGTGGCACCGGAATAACATACCCATAACTTTCTCAAAATCATATGATGTAACCAATCATTCAAAAGCACTTGAAAAATGGAATCTATTGAGCTATAGAGCGCTCGATTTAGAGTTATAGTATTCAAGTTATGACAAGTCCAAAGAATTGACCATGTGTCCCAAACTTATGGAAAATGTCCATATTCCCCAATATGGCATTGAAACAGTTATTATTCCTTGCAATATATATATGCACTACTATAGAATCCATATCTGTGAAAAAAAGGGGAAAGTTATGTATTATTCCTCTGTTCTCACTCCATTTCCTTCAGGCTTGAAAATGTCATTCAACAAAAAATATTAAAGCATACCTGTCTAGAATAATCTCTTGCTTCCTCGACATAGCAAGCCTCCAATACAATTTTCCCTAACATCAGCCTCAATACATGCTTCTAGACCTTGAATGCTTAAATACTACTGGCCCATACTATCACCTTTGACCTTTGAGTTCCTACACATCACTAGAATGTTTCTAACACTCCTGTACTTCACATGAGCACTAAGAAATCCTAGATGGTGCATTTGAGAGGGAGAGGGAGAGGGAGAGAAAGAGGGAGAAGGAGAGCTTCTCACTACTGCCGTCGCCATTTACGAAGAAGAGGAGGAAAAGAACAAAGGGCGAAGAGGAGCCGTCCTCGCGAATAAAAGCCGCCGAATCCATCCTCGGGCCTTTCTAGTGAGTGCATTGCTCCCTCTTAGTTTACTTTTTTTTTTGCTCATTTTTGTTTCTTGTTTTTGTTAAAAATGATGTGTACTGAGAGAGAAAGAGAGGAAATGAGAGAGAAAGAGAGAGAAAGAGAAAAAGAAATGAGGAACAAGAGAGAGAGGGAATAAACATGAAACATGATAAAGAAAGAGAGAAAGAGAGAGAATAAGAAGCACTCTGAACGAGAGGAGAGAATAAGAAGCGGGAGATTTCTAACCATGTGTGAGGTATGTTGGGGTTTTACCCCCCTTTTGGATCCAATGGAACCATTAGATTTGCCATCTAAGCAGCAGAGAAGAAGCTAGCATTCGGTGGATATTTTTTATATAACAAGAGGCTCTATGAGATCTAATGCTTGGACATTGCTTCTGAGTAGTAGTAGACATTGTCCAAATAGTTCAAGAACCATTTGTCTTAGAGTTTACCCATCAAAAAATTAGCTTATGACTACTATAATCATCATAAATAAATAGGGTTAAAGTGTATTTGAAGTTCCATATAAGGGTTTTGTTTACCTTCTCAGGTTCTATGAGTACGTAGTGCTTCAAATCATTCAGTTTTGTCTTTATATTGTGTAAAAACTTTGGCAAACTTATCAAAATGATTGATTCACGATGTATGTTCATATCTTGAAGAGAACTTGTTTTCCAATATTCCTAGGATTCATTTGAATCTCCTACCTATTATTTTTATTTTCTTCTATCTCATATTCTCTACTTCCTTCTCTCTCTAATTTCTTGTGGGTACGAAGTTTTGACTAAAACTCCAACACTAGTGAATTTGTTCTAAAGGTTATCGAAAGAAAAACTAGAATAGAAGAATCTTCAAGATCAATTTCTATTGATGTTTTATACAAGTGGAGAATATGAACATGCTTATGCATGTATAACAACAACAATAGGTAATATAGGCTTCTACCCAAACAAAAACTATTGTGATGTATGCTCTACACGTAGGCTGCCGTGAGATGAAGTTGTTTAATAGCATGAATGTATCTCCATATGTTTATACCTATGGTCAAAAGATAGAGGTCTTTGGGGTTGCTCAACTTGCATGGAGCCAGTATTTTATACAAGTCACTATATATAAATTAAAACCCCGATTTAATGAGTTGTACATGAAAGATGATGACTAGGTAGCTTTCAAGAAGACATTCCATGAAGAATTATACATTCAAGATATTAGTTTGATTACCCGTAAGACTTTCCAAGAGTGTATTCTAAAATCCAATAAGGGTCTTGTGGCTATAGAGTTATCAAGAGAATTCCAAAGTCAGTTACATCTTGCAGAATATCAAGCTCTTGCAAGTCAAAAAATTGAATTGTTTCTACAAGTGACAAATCTTGAGCTTCAAGAGAAGCTTGATGACTTGTTAGAGGATTAAACTATAGAGAAAATGGTTAAAATAGAGTGGAGGAATGTGAAGGATGCTATTACTTCTTTGGTGAGAAATCATAGAAGAAGAAAAAGATTATATGTATCTAACTTGCCCACTGTTATGCGCAAAACGGTTGATGTATCCAGTAAGCCACCTACTTCTATGGTTGTTGCACATGTTGTTCCCACTATTAGGGAAGATGTATTAGATGAATTGGTTAAAGTCATGCGAGATCTTTAGTGGAAGGTTGCAAAATTAGATGAGAAAGGACAAGAGGAAAGGGGATAGGAAATAGTCCCTAAACCAAGGAAATGTTGCATGTGGTGTAATAGTTTGCATCATGAAAGATAGAATTGTGCTACTTATTAGGAGGCCTTAGCATGGCAACTCATCTTTTGGAGAGATGACAAGATCCATGCATAAGAAATAGGATTTCCTATTGCTTTGAATTTTTGAAAGGGAGGTATGCAAAGATTATTCAAAGACTCAGTTTTCTAAAATGCTTATGCAGTTATACATGTTGCTACTTTTATTCTATAGTTGGATGGAATGCTTGGCTAAGTAATGGTTGGTTTGAAGGTTGCGATATGGACACATGCTTTGCATGTAGCTGAAAAGAGAAAAGCTACTAATAGTGAAATCTCTCATGTAGGGCAAGACATTCATGACATAGCCAGCTATTGGGAATCACTGGTAGATCCTTATTCAGTGTACATAAATTTAGCAAAAGTGCAAAACACCGATGTATTTGTGGAAAAGAAACAGAAGAGAGATGAAGATAATGTAGGGATATCTAAGAGAGTGACAAGAAGAAGTATAGATTATTCAAAAGATGCAAATTAGTCACCTTTGGAGCATGTTATGGAAGAGGTTAGGTAGGATCAAAAATAGAATAGCAAATATGAAGGCCAAAATAAGGACAAACAATTGGGATACAAGCTATACTTTGATATCGAGATAGCCATGGATACCTTGGAAGATTATGTAGTGGAAGATTTAGCCATTGCATATGTAGATTTTCTTAATGCATTTGAAGAGGTTTAGGAAGATATATTTTACTTGATGCACATGATTTACAGGATAGAGTTATCATTTCTAAAACAATTCATGAGCTCAAGGATATTTCTTTAGAAGATGTTAGATGTGATGCTTCGCAAATGGAGAATTTCTTGGATGCTTTATTAGAGGCCTTGATAGGCAATTCAAAGATGCTTCAAGATATGGACTACTTTACTATTTTCAGTGATGGTCAACATGAGTTATATGCAAGTGAGGCTCATTTTATGTTTGATGTGGTACACCATTATTAGTATAAGAAGATTTCCATGTGCTGGACTTTGAAAGAGCAAGAGGAAGATTACAGCTTTTGTTATGAGTACATAGCATAGTTTACATGTGACATGGTAGCCCAAGTGGCTTAATGAAGTAGGATCTATGTTGAACGTTGACACACTGATAATGCACTGGAGTTCTTGACATTTTCTCATCACAAGAATGATAAGCAAGATGGGAGCAAAAAATGATGAAGAGTACACATCTTAAGGTAAATACATGGAGTAAAAAGGAATGGTTAGGTTTCACGGTCTGTCAAATAAATATGTGGGCATGATAAGGCGAAGTGAGAATATAAGGATATCAATCTTCACAATACATCATAACGCAATATCTAATACATAGAATTCATGTTTTGATGTACTCCAAGGTTAGTTTAAATGAGCTCAATGTATCTTTTCTCAAAATGTCTTCAAAGCTTGGAGGCACAAGTGTGGGTAATATGCCATTGGATTTGCATGAAAAAGCTGATGGATTAGAAGTTCATTACCTTGTGACATTTACATTAAAACTAAGCTCAGATAAATAAGTTGTTAACAAGTCTAGCATGCTTAAATAAAATCATATTTTCATAGAAGAATCACCTTGTTGTTATTTTTCATAGAAGAATCATCTTGTTGCTGCAGTACCATTGTAATAGCATAATAGCATATGCCATAAGGGATGATGCTAACAAAGGTCTCAATCATCATCACCATCATCATCTATTACAATTACAGAAGAGATGCAATCCAGGGAGTCAAGGTTTCCATAATCAACGGAGCAAACAAGACACCAATCCAACTCCGTAAAATCATCTCCAATTAGGGCATTGATATTAATGTTAGGAGGGGCAAGCGGTCAAGAGGCAAGAGAGGCAGACAGGGGTGTGAGGATGATGACGTTGAAGGGGGGAGAGCAGATCGCATGGCGGCCTCTCCTCCAAAATTAGCTTTGATTGTAGTATGGCTCCTCCTCTCCCCTCATTCTTGATACCCACCCCTTTCCAAACTCGGCCATGCTAATTATTGTCGTAATCTCTTCACAATTTGGAGCATGTAGCTCACAAAAGCTCGGTGCTTTTTTCCTTAAAAAAGCTTAAGAAAAGCTTTCAATACCCTAATATTAATAATTACATTAAGAATACCAACATTAAATAGACAGCCCACTATATACATGTAACCAACTGTAAGCATTGTTGGCTTGCACCCAAGCTTCTGTGTTGTCCATGATGCTGGAAATATTGATACCAATCCTACTAGGTATAGTGAAGACATGAAAGCTTGCAAAAATTCGTTGCTGCTAAATTTGCAATAGTTTCTCTCATAAGCTTTTTGTTTCTTCTCATAAACAAATGGAAAGAAGTAGATGAGGAAACTATCCATGGATGACACTTCTCCCGATATGCCAATGCAGTAGCCAAACATCAAGCCAGCACTTGCAACCATGATGCATGATTTGACAACATAAAATGTCACCTTATCAAATAAGACAATGTTGTTTGCCTTCTCCTTCTGTTTTCCTTTCCTCCATTTCTTCTTCTTGCTTGTCACCTCCTCTACTTTTCGTAGGCTTGGACGATGCTATCACAGCTTTGTCTTTCTTGGGCGCGATCACCACGTCCTCTCTCTCTCTCTCTCTCTCTCTCTCTCTCTCTCTTTATCTCTCTCTCTCTCTCTCTCTCTCTCCCTCATAGTAGCTCTATCATCTGATGAACTTTTGACATTCATATTTTGAAGATAAGAGAAGGGATTTTTGTTTCCACAAAATCCAACATGATTCACAAGATAGAGTTATCATTTTTAAGACAATTCATGAGCTCAAGGATATGCCTTTAGAAGATGTTAGATGTGATTCTTCACAAATGTAGAATGTTTTGGATGCTTTGTCAGAGGCCTTGATAGGCTATTCAAAGATGCTTCAAGATATGGACTGCTTTACTATTTTCGGTGACGGTCAACATGAGTTGTATGCAAGTGAGGCTCATTTTATGTTTGATGTGGTACACCATTAGTAGTATAAGAAGATTTCCATGTGCTGGACTTTGAAAGATCAAGAGGAAGGTTATAGCTTTTGTTATGAGTACATAGCATAGCTCACATGTGACATGGCAGTCCAAGTTGCTTAATGAAGTAGGATCTATGTTGAAAGTTGACACACTGATAACGCAGTGGAGTTCGTGAAATTTGCTTGTCACAGGGACGATTAGAAAGATGGTAGCAAAAAATTATGAAGAGTACACATCTTAAGGTAAATAGATGGAGTAAAATGGAATGGTTAGGTTTCACAGTCGGTCTAATACATAATATGCATATAATCAAACGATATTAACACAAAAATTATGAATGCACTGAAGAGAATATGACTAGCCTAACTACATGTGCTCATGCGTCATGCAAAATGCAACAAAAACACAAACACAATGGATTACAAATTCCTAATGACGCTAACTAATGAGATCAAATTCTTGGTGAAAAATTCCGCCATCAAGTTTGCAGTGGTGGACGCATAGCATCACGACATCCGTGATCTCACACAGATGACACGCGCAGCTTGTGAAAGTTGCTCATTGCAGGGATGCTTAGCAAGATGGGAGAAAAAGATGATGAAGAGTACACAACTCAAGGTAAATACATGGAGTAAAAACGAATGGTTAGGTTTCATAGTCTGTCAAATATATATGTGGGCATGATAAGGCGAAGTGAGAATATATCAATCTTCACAATCATCATAACACAATATCTAATACACAGAATTCTTGTTTTGATGTACTCAAAGGCTAGTTTAAATAAGCTCAATGTATCTTTTCTCAAAAGATCTTCAAAGCTTGGATGCACAAGTGTTGGTAATATGCCATGGATTTGCATGAAAAAGCTAATGGATTGGAAGTTCTTTAATATTTTGAGCGGAAATATTACAGATGTACATGATTTACATGATAGAGTTATCATTTCTAAGACAATTCATGAGCTCATGAGCTCAAGGATATGCCTTTAGAAGATGTTAGATGTGATTCTTCCCAAATGGAGAATGTTTTGGATACTTTGTCAGAGGCCTTGATAGGCAATTCAAAGATGCTTCAAGATATGGACTGCTTTACTATTTTTGGTGATGGTCAACATGATTTGTATGCAAGTGAGGCTCATTTTATGTTTGATGTGGTACACCATTATTAGTATAAGAATATTTCCATGTGTTGGACTTTGAAAGAGCAAGAGGAAGATTACAGCTTTTGTTATGAGTACATAGCATAGCTCACATGTGACATGGTAGCCCAAGTGCTTAATGAAGTAGGATCTATGTTGAACATTGACACACTGATAACACACTGGAGTTCCTGAAATTTGCTCTTCACAGGGACGATTAGCAAGATGGGAGAAAAATTTTTTGAAGAGTACGCATCTTAAGGTAAATACATGGAGTAAAAAGGAATGGTTAGGTTTCACAGTCGGTCTAATACATAATATGCATTTAGTCAAATGATGGTAACACAAAAAATTATGAAGGCAATGAAGAGAATATGACTAACCTAACTACATGTGCTCATGCGTCATGCAAAATGCAACAAAAAGACAAACACAATGGAACAAAAATTCCTAATGATGCTAACTAATGAGATCAAAATCTTGGTGAGAAATTCCATTGCCAGGTTCGTTGTGGTGGACACATAGTGTCACGACATCTATGATCTCGCACAGATGATGCGTGGAGTTTGTGAAAGTTGCTCCTCGGAGGGATGCTTAGCAAGATGGGAGAAAAAGATTATGAAGAGCACAAAACTCAAGGTAAATACATGGAGTAAAAAGGAATGGCTAGGTTTCACAGTCTGTCAAATATATATGTGGGCATGATAAGGCGAAGTGAGAATATATCAATCTTCACAATACATCATAACACTATCTAATACATAGAAATCTTGTTTTGATGTACTCAAAGGTTAGTTTGAATAATCTCAATGTATCTTTTCTCAAAAGATCTTCAAAGCTTGGATGCACAAGTGTTGGTGATATACCATGGATTTGCATGAAAAAGCTAATGGATTAGAAGTTTGTTACCTTGTGACATTTACATTAAAGTTGAGCTCGGCTAAATGAGTTGTTAACAAGTCTAACACGCTTAAGTAAAAGCATATTTTCATAGAAGAATAACCTTGTCGCTATTTTTCATAGAAGAATCATCTTGTTGCTACAGTAGCTATAATATTCCCGCATATGAAACTCCTCTTAAGTTAGATAATAGCAATTTTTTTTAAAATTATCCCCTCCTTTCCCCAGCCGATGGTCGTGTTGGAGGAGAGGGAGGGGAGGCACGATGACTGTGCACCGTGCTGGAGCTCATGGAAGGCTTGATGCTCATGCATCAGGCCCCGTGGGGGAGGGGAGGTATCTCTCCCTCTCCGTATAAAACCCATCGCCATGGGAGCTGGGAAGGGGGAGCTAGGAGCCATGATGCCGCCAGTTTGAGGAGGGTAAGGAGTGTTACGCTGCCATTAAGAGGGAGTTGGAAGAGAGAGCGTAACACTGCAACTGAGGAGGAGAGAAAAGTCGGGAAGAATAGTCGCCACAGGCTGCCGAAATCGTGTGAGGGAAGGAGCTGAGATTCGTGAGGCTAAGGCCCGTGAGGGAGTGATCAGGCGTGGTGAGGGAAGATGCCATCACATCATTGTTGAAGGCTACCAGTTGCTGCGTTAGCACCTCCGCGTGGAGCTGAACACGCCTTCAAACACCGTCGCTGCTTCAGCAAGTCGTCAAAATCATCCCCTCTTTCCTCTGCGTGGTTTTGACAGCCACAGAAGCTTCCAAGAAGCTTCTTGGAAGCTTTTAAGGGGGCTCCCTAAGCCCCCTTTCATATTGCAAGTCCCTCAAAGGTTCATTTTAGCCACGGGGTCCTTTAGAACTCCCTTTCTATTGGCCTTCCCAAGCAATCACTTATATCCCCAGAAATTGAACCTTTTCTCCTTGCATCCCCCATAAGGTACACTAGTTGGATTTTAAAGGCCTTTCCCTAGCCTTCCCACACACGTCTTCAAATCCCTTCTCATGGATTTTTCCCTCCCCTAGCCAGTTTTAAGCCCTTTCATAGCATGTCCACAAGGCTATTTAACCCGGGTTCCTTTTAAATCTTTCCCACACAAATAGCCATTTTAGAAATTCCCGTGGATTTCCCCCCTCAAAAGTTATCTTAAAAGTCCTTCCTAGGGAGTTTTATAAACCCTTTCCAAAGGGGTTTTTATAACCCGTAATTTATGCAACCTTTCCCCCTTTGGATACTACCAAGCTATTTTTATTTTTTTTCCCCCTTTCCGTGTAGACAAATTGCATCCTTGAAGCTTCAACGAAAAGAAGGGAAAATTCATAAATTCAATTTCTAAGGCCTCTTCCAAGCCCCTTCCCACGGTTAAGCCCCTTTTTTTGAAGAACCCTTGTATTCTTGGAACTTCTACGAAAAGAAGGGGAGTTCATAAATTTCCATTTCTAAAGCCCGATTCCAAAAGATGGTGCAATCGGTCAAGGAAGCCGAATCACAAAGGGAGTTTCATGTGTGATGGAGATGGACCAAGATCATAAGTCTACGACTAAGGCGAGAAAGTTAAATACGCGATGGCCCCTAAGAAGGCACAAGGCGCAACCGGAGGAGAATCATCTCCTAACATCCATGTGGACATTTCACCACAAGCCCAGGTTTTTCTTCCTAATTTTGATTGACGTGGTAATATTTCAATTGTGCATGGATCATTTATGGAATTAGGATGCACTTTTCCGATTGAAATACCTTGGCTGAATTAAAGGAAATAACTTCGATCAAAGAATCGGTCATTTGTATTAAACGAATGAAAAAGAAGAGCATAAGATCTTTATGCATTCCTGGCAAGTGGTTATTATGCATTGCAAAGTAACGAACTCAGATTAACCAATGCCCATGTTTATAAAATTGAAATAACTGATGTACACTTTCGATTATGCATGGGAAAGAATAAATCATATGTCGCATTATTAGGCATCTTTCCTTCGAAATGATTCATTAAAAGAAGGTCGCTAATAATCCGTAGGAATTTACAAGGCATGGAAATGGTTCTTAAAACTGCGTAAAGTAGATTAAAATCTAGTCAATTGGCTTAAATCTCAATCAACTACGTAAATAGTTACGAAAGGTTGTACAATGCTTATTCAGCATACGAAAATCTCATTTAGAAAAGAAGTTAGAAAAATGTTGCATGGTTCACATAAAACCCTATCGCTTAGTAGCATGAATTCTTAAATGCATCAATAGAAGTTATGTCGTAACTTAGCATATGCTTTGGTTTTAACTAGAAAAGTAGGGTTTGTAAATATACTCAAACGTAGGAAATGAATCATGTGGTTACGAGAAGAGTATCGTAAATACCTTCAAGAATAGATAAGTAAATTGGTTTACCCTAAAGACTTGCCCTCATTCACGGAATGTAGGGACAATAGGACACACTTGCGAGAAACGATCTAGGGTTTTTACCCTAAGGATCGCTTGCTAAAAGAATGAAACTGGATTTGGGTTTGGACCTTTAGGACCGACAATATCAACCTAGTGCAATCAGGAACGGATTGTTATGAAGATACCCTAACCCTGTTTCCTATCTAATCATGATTTCGTGATTAGACAATGCCATTCGATGGGTAAAATAGTCCCATGATTTTGATGCCACACTCACGCAATAGGTTGCAGAGTCGCATGATCTTGTGATTTGATCAAAAGAGAATGGCCAATTCCTCGGAATGTTACGCACGTTTATCTTGCAAGAGTAGAAATAATCATCGTGATATAGTACATTTCTTGGGTAAAGTAACCAAGATACGAGGATTAGATATTTGCTTGGAAGCAAAAGACCAATTAGTAAATTGGAATAACATATTTACTACTAATAGAACTTAAGGAATTGGTTAAGTTGGGTTAGTAGGGTACGGCCCTAATCCAAGGATATAGGGTTAACAAGCAAACCCTTGGGGATCTTGCCAAGTCGCAATTGATCCTGGATCGAGTGCTAGATGCATTCGGAGAGAAAGATTCACTCCTTAGAAATTGGCCAAATAAACGACCACTGGAATTGATTATGCTTATAACAGTTTAGAAAGCACTGTTTGCATTGTTTGCTCAAGGAACTAAAGGATGAAAATATATTTAATGCTTCAGGTTGAAGGCCTGAAGGGAGAGGCAGCTTCAGTTACCTGCGACTGCCTGCCTGACCCTAACCAAGGGGGTTGTTCACCGCGCCGGGCACTAAGCTTTTAACCATGAAATGTTCTCTTGCATGACTATGGTTTCTCTTTGTTTCTCTCTACCCCCTTGTGTTTTCTCATTCATTCTCCTCTCTCCCTCCCTTCCTGCCTCCCTCTCTCTCTTTCTTTATTATGTTTCATGTTTATTCTCTATCTCTCTCCTTCTTTCTTTCTTTTACTTTCTTCTTCTCCCTCTCTCATTTCCTCTCTTTCTTCCTCAATGTACCTCATTCTCAACAAAAACAAACAAAAAAGGAGAAAGAACAAGAACAAAGAAAGAGGGAGCAATGTACATGGCAAAGGCTCAAAGATGGATTCTTCATCTCCTCTTTGCGACGGCTCATCTTCGCCCTTTGTATACTTTCTCCGCTTCTTCGTGAATGGTGGCAAGGCAATGGCAACCGCAGCAACTGTGGGAAGAAGCTTCTCTTTCTCTCCCTCTACTTTCCTCTTTCACTCCCTCTTTTGCTGTCTCTTCCGCAAAATTCCATGCTCCAGTTTCAGCCACATTTGTTTTACCTAAGTACCATCACTATTTGCAATGCAAATAGCGATGCCGCTAATTAGTGTCGGAACTTGGAATCACTATTCCCCCTTTCTTTATAGTGATTATTATCCCATAGCCAAACTATGGGCAAATTTCGAGATCCCTTAATTATCTTAGATGGTTAAAGTTCAAGATCAAGAGAAAGGCTTATTCTTATGTGCACAATTTCTTTAGCCTTTGAGCATTATCTTCTTCTTTTCATTTCCCCAAGGTAAGGTATCTTGAGAGACTAAGAAAGATATCTCATTCTCTTTATTTTTCCTTTGTGTCTATCTTCTCATTCCATCTTTGTTTCTCTTATACCCTTCCTATAGTGAAGAGATACATTGAGAAGTGGCTATGTACTCAAAGGAAAACTATTTGCTTATACATGAAGATTATTAGATTTTCATTTTATTACTTTTGAATATTTAGCTAGAATGAGCAAACTAGGATGTATTGAGAGTTTTTTAATCCATCCATAGACTGTTCTTTCTTTTTTCATGCCCCAACAGATGAATATAGAGTGTAAAGGGCTCATAGCTAGATTATAAGCACCTTCACTACAAGATATAGACCTTATACCGACGTTTAAAGCGACGAAAATACAAACAACAAAATTTGCCACCGTCGTCGCAAAAAGCATTGTTATTGACGACGCCATAGAAACGTCGCTATTGGCGTATAGCGACACATATAGCGACGCAACCAGTAAGTTTGCGATGCACATAGCGACACCAATAGCGATGCGAGCAGTAAATTTGCAATGCAAATAGCAATGGTATCAGGGAAAAAATAAATTTGTGGCAGGGCAGTTGTGTGCTGTATGAGAGCCATACAAAATAGTTTCTGCACTACTGTATACAAAGCGCTTGCAAACAAAAAGAATGTATACTGAAATCATAAAAGTGATACATAAAATAAATACATGATCGCATAAAATGCGATTGGTACAATCATGACAGGATATCACTAATACATAGAAAATGTATACATAGATCATGCGACTAAAAAATAAAGGTGTGTGAGCTCCAAGGATCCAAGGGCGAGCTACAAATCCTCGTCCCACCGCAAAGGAGCATGGAACGGATTCTACAGAAAAAGAAACAACACATCAATCCACTATACAATAATGCATTCAAATATCTCATGGTAACTACCGACAAGAAAGATGAGTGACTTACAGGGCCGCCGCATCTATACAATCGGTCGATCAATGCATTGAGACCGTGTCTCTCTGCATATCGAGTCTCAAGGCCTTGCGGATCGCGATTTGTAATGAAGTGCTGCAAAGAAAACAAAATGCTAACTGTTAGAAACATGATTGTTAGTACAAAGAATATTTCAAAAAAACAAACAAGCAAAACAAAAGAGAAACTTACAAAGTCCTCCAAATATGTCCTGTGGCCGCCACTCCCAAGATGATGGACCACTCCGGCCTCGAGTCGTGCCCTCGCCGCCTCTCGCTATACTGACTCCAACGTCCTGGTGAATCTATAGCCTCCTTCCTCAGTCGGTGCCAGTCGTCTGCATCTAAACACTCGGGCTTTGCAGCCCCACTCTTGATTTCCTTGCGTGTGTCAGATCGTCTATGTGACATGTATGCACGCATGCAATCCATCATCCAGCCCGTAGAGAATCTATCTACTGCGGCTGGCACCGGAAACTCCTCGTGCAAGGATGCTACTATGGAGTCCTTGCTCCCCTCTGGTATGTTCTTCCAATGATCCAGGACGTTGTGCCGAAAAACTTGTTGGCACAACTCTCTCATGCGAGCCATCACCCTCCTCCCCTCATCATTCATGGTGATGGCTCTTGACCTACTATCAACCAAATATCCATAACCCCTAGGAGTCTGGCTAAGATGGGTCCTCTCCCATCTTCGTCCACGCTCCTGGGCATATCCAGGAGACCCCTCTACATCCGGTGTACCGATGGGGGTAACCTCTCTCGGAGTGGCACTCAAAGGGGTGCCACCAAAAGGGGTGCCACTTGCTGACGGCTGCGCAAAAGTTGGAGTAACTGGAGTAGACGTCCCCATAGGTGTGATAAATCCTGGAGGTGACGCAGCTCGAGCTGAACGACGAGACAGAGACACCACATCCGTGTCTCCACAGCAGCATCCCCCTGATCCCGATGCAGTCCCTCCCTCTAGCCCAAGTCGTGCGCGTCGAGATCGTCTGCTCGAAGCTAAAGCATCTGATCGCGCTGAAGTAGATCTAGTAGAGTGCCCTGACAAAGAACGAGACAGCTCCTGGTCTGCCATCTCTCTGAATCTCGCGAGCTGGTCTGGAGACATGCGTGCCATCATGTCTTGAAACTCCTTATCGCTCATCCCTCGACTCATCCTGAAAATGTCACCTACACAGATAAAAAATGGTATTAGAATAATCAATTTCAACTATACAAAGCACAGTAATATAAATTATTTTTAAAAAATCCCTCTTAAAATGCATATCTTATATACCTTTATGGAAGATCTAAATAACGAATTGAGTAATACAATTCTCCAAGAATGAAGTATTCTATGGTCCCATGTTAATCTCCTGACACAACTCTGCATACACTGGAAGGTCGATAGACATGTAACCACAAAAGAATGAGTCTGCCTCGTTCTCAAAAAATTCTTGGACTCTTGTATTTCCATCATTGTTAGCCAATGCGGGCTCCAAGCTTGCGGCGGCCTCCCCCCTTGTAATATCGACCCCTCTATTTTCATGTTATCTTCATCTATGCCCGGAACATCGCTTTGATCATATACTCTCACACTTCGAGGAGTTGAAGGTATAACATATCACCATCCAGGTTGTCGAGGGTTTGGATAGAAGATTACTTGTTCACAAACACGTACAAAGCGAGTTCAAACCATTGTGACATAAACCATGTTGTATTACAATTAGCAAGCAAATGGCCCTATGCACCTGTTCACAATGGGCCGGCAACACAAAGGTGTCGCACCTCATCGAACTGTTGCTCTAGCTTCTCCAAGTACCACTTTGAACCACTGCACATCGAATAGTATCATGGAGAAGCTACGATAATCCACCGCAATAATACTTTACAAGTTCCCAAAATACTCCATCTCATCCACAACCATGTTCGGATCCGTTGCTCATCGCCGGCTCTCTTGCTCAAACCTTGCCATGACACCACATTCCATTGTGGAGCGCATTTTGTTAATACGCTCCACGCGAAAATGTCGTCCGCGCGACCACGCTGCACTATATATTTTGTACTACACATTGAAACACTCAAATTAGATGTCGCATATAAAATTTAGATACGACATATTCTAAGCCCCTCATCACCTTTGGCCTACATCCCCTCGAGAACTCCCACTTCTCCATTGAGACCTCTGTCCCATCGCTGGATGCTGCGGTCAAGGCTCCATGCAACCATCGTGTTGACATAAACCGCGGCATCTCCTCCATACCTTTGGGATATCAAATCGGTCGATGACGCGTACTCCGTCAGAATTCAGCTCGCGCTTCCTCTCGATCTTGCCTTGCAATCTGGTACTTGGCGAGCCACGTCTCCATGGAGGCATGGTGCAACATACAAAAGTGAATCACCTTCTCTTCCATTGAGGCATCCATTATTTTTTCTACCCCATTTCCAACCACCACATCTCAAGTCAGTCTATCATCGTCCTTCAGTATCCATAGCATTTCATTATCTGGTTCCACCATTGGTAGCCATTGTGACATATGCACTAATGCCTCTGACACCAACCAACCTTCGGCCATGCTACCTTCTGGTCGAGCTCGTTGTCGCAAAAAGCCTTTCAGGATTTTCATGAAGCGCTCTAGGAAGAATATCCATCGTGTATGGATAGGTCCAGCAATCTCCACTTCGTCCACAAGATGCACAAGAAGGTGGACTTGTATTGTGAGCATGTTAGTGGGCAGGTATTTCTCAAAGAGACAGAACGTCTCCACTAATCCCCGCATTGCGGATTCAATAGAGGACGTCTTAATCTCTTTCTGTGAGATCCATTGCACCAAAGTTGACAACTTGTAAATGGCCCCGCGAATTTCTGGAGTAAGGCATCCTGCGATCGTGATCGGTAGGACAAACTGCCACAAATGAGAAAGCATTATGAATAATGTCCACTTTTCAAATTGCAAAATGCCCATGCTAATTACAATCCATTCTGTTCACAAACCTGATATATCTTATGCCAATCATGGGATTTTAGCCCCGACAATTGGTCATCTTTAGAAAATGCGGACCTGAGAGAAGGCATCATACCCGTCGGAGTGCAGATAGACTTGATTACTTGCTTCACAATGCGCTCTTCTTTGGTGGACAAAACCCAAGGAGCGCGAGGAAGCTGTACTCCCCCTTCAGCACTTGACTGCGGCCAAAGCACCTCCATCTTACCTACCTCCTTCAAATCCATTCGTGACCCTATAGTGTCTCTCTTTCCTGTGATGTGGTCCCATAGCAAGCTGCCCACATTCTTGAAAATATGCTTGGGATCCAACAAGTGGTTGACCTGTAAGTGGATCCAATATGGCAACTCGTAGAAAACAGAGAACCGTCGCATTCCATTTGGATGTGATTCCGGATTTACAATTTTCAGCTCGTACCAGCTTGCGGCATTCATACGTGTTGGAGGTCATCCAAGAAAACCTTCCCTGAGTTCATGATCCTCCCGCAAGAAACCAGCGTGTCCTTGATATACCATCTTCTTCATGGTTCGTGACCTTCGGGAGTCTAACTGTGGCCCACACAATGGACATGCATGATAACCTGAGGTAACCAGACCTGTAAGGTGAGCCACAACCTAGTGAATACTTGATTGAATGAGATAAAATATAGATATTACCAGCGAGAATGGAGGTCTGCTCACCTGAGCACTCTCCCAATCCCGGAAAGTCATGCATCATCCACATGAGAATGGCTCGAATGTTGGTTGACCACTGACCATCGCGCCTGCTCATATCTTACATAGTGACCCCCTCCTCCCACAAAATCTTAAGCTCATCAACTATTGGACGAAGATACATGTCCATATTTTTTACTTTGTAGTAGCTCGGGACGAGCAAGCTAAGGATGAGATGTCCTTTCTTCATTGATATTATGGATGGATGTTGTAGTTGACAAGCACTATAGGCCGCACACTGTAAGAAGTTGAGCGCAGACCGAATGGGTTCACACCATCCATTGCGAGACCGAGCCGAAGATTCCTTGGCTCTTGCACAAAGCCTGGGAAGGTAGAGTCAATGTGGCTCCATGCGCGCGAATCCGCTGATATTCGTTGAACTCCATCCGTGGACCTATTCTGCACATGCCACGTTGTCAAGCTTGCCATACCAGACGTGCGAAACATGTGGTTTATGCGGGGGATGAGCGGAAAGTGTCTGAGAACTTTTTCAGGGATGGTTTTCCCTTGCAAGTCCTGTCGATACCTGTGAACACCACACGTTGAACATGTCTCCATAGTCTCGTATTCATCTCAAAACAATATGCAGTCATTGATACATGCATGGATGTTATTGTAGTCCATGCCAAGCTTCCGTAAAACATGTCGTGCATCATCACGAGACTCAGGCATGGTATTTGCAAGTGGTAATATATGATATTTCAAGAACCTAAAAAAAATCATAAAACACCTTGAAAAAGCACAAATGTTTGTAATAATAGTGTCAAAAAAAAAATCAATGAAGCCTATGTGCAAGGTACCTGAATAACTCGGTCACACTCGTATCGCTCCACCCGTATTTTGCTTACACACTTAAGAGTATAAGCAATGTCTTCAACCGAGATACTCGGCACCCATCATCTAATGGTATGGATGCTTCCTCTCTAAGCGGGTCAGATGTCTTGACATGCATGGGAATCAATGCATCAATCATTGCCTCCATCTCAGGCTCCAAGATTGTAGGTAGGACGGGAAGGTTGACTGTCTCCTCTGGCATTGATGGTATAGATGGGCCTTGCGAGTGGTGGATTGGCTCCTGCAATCCATCCATCGCACGTCCAAGAACTCTTCTAATTGGCCGCAAAGGGTGCACTCCCCCTTGGGTCGAGACATCACCCCCCTGGATAGAAAATTTGCCAACAAGAGCCAACCTTATTGTGTATGGTTTTCAATTAGCTTGCGAGTACAATGCATGATTAATATTAACTTCAAATTACCATTTGCTAAAAATCCACAATCGCCTAATCAATGATCTCAGATTGAAACTCGCCAAATCGTTGTACGTGTTCTATAGACAATCGGTGTTTTCGTCTAATTGCCAACTTGCATTGAGAGCAAGGATATGGGACACGCTGATTAAGATACGTCTCGTGATCTTGAACAATAAGACCTTCTTCGTTTTTCATCTTATCTACATTACAGCAAACGAGGCTTAAATGGATAGCTTTATGGAGATGTATGTCAAGTTGCAAGTTGACCATAGATTTTGCATTGTACATAGTAGTTGAGAGATTTATTGATGTTATATCTCGGCCCTATATCATGCTCAAGGATTTGTTTTTCCTGGTAGATAATTATTCGTTATTGTAAAAAACTACACTAGAGGGCTTTGAGTATAAGTAATCGATTTATGAGCATCATTGAGGATCTCTTAGTCTAATAATAAATCAGTCTCAACAAAAAGTATCTTAGAAATGTGGTTTTTTTGTCCTAGGATCGCGTATTAAAATTAATGCCATCTATGAAATTTATCAACTATAGTAATAAAATTTATTTCAATCAATTCTACTCATAGTTATAAGACCTGAGAGAAAATATCCTATACTCAATTTAAGGGATTCTTCTTCTATAACAATACTTTTGGGTTCATTTTGATGAAGTATCGTAATGACCATTAGCTAGGGTATCATTTTCTTTTAGTCCTTTCGTTGACTGGTTGGCATGATTTCTAATTTTTTATGCCTATAAAGTTAATACAAAAACAATGAATTATGCATATCACAATTAGATCCCCTACTTGGACATTTTGAAGGACATGACCAATTTTAAGCCATCTTAAAGAGTCACCAATGTACGTGGCCCATGGCAAAGCACATTGCATACCATTATCGATAAGTCTATTATCGTGCATCTTAAATATCCTAATTAGACTTTATAAAGTGTATGATTAATTTTAAGCCCTCTTAAGGAGTCAATATAATGGTACCCATAAAAAAAGTAAAGTGGATACCATTACCATAATCATGGATATGCTATCATTCCAATATATGTTACCTTTCTCTTTCTCTCCCTCTCCCTCCCTCTCTTTATCTTTCTCTCGCATTTCCTCTCCCTCTCACAATATATCTTAACACTCTCCAAAAGCAAAAGGGAGAGGGAGAGAGAGAATGCACTCTCCCTCCCTCTCCCTCTCCCTCTCCCTCTCTTTCTCTTTCTCTCCCTCTCTCATTTCCTCCCTCTCCCTCTCCCTCTCCCTCTCTTTCTCTCTCTCTCCCTCTCCCTCTCCCTCTCTTTCTCTCCTTCTCTCTCATTTCCTCTCCTAAACAAGCAAAAAAGAAAGTGATTTAAACCTTTAATAAGCAAAAGGGAGAGGGAGAGAGAGAATGCACTCTCCCTCCCTCTCCCTCTCCCTCTCACTCTCTTTCTCTTTCTCTCCCTCTCTCATTTCCTTCCCCTCCCTCTCCCTCTCTTTCTCTCCCTCTCTCTCTCTCTTTCTCTCTCATTTCCTCTCCTAAACAAGAAAAAAAGAAAGTGATTCAAATATTAAACAAGCAAAAGGGAGAGGGAGAGAGAGAATGCACTCTCTCTCCCTCTTCCTCTCCCTCTCCCTCTCTTTCTGTTTCTCTCCCTCTCCCTCTCCCTCTCTTTCTCTCTCATTTCCTCTCCTAAACAAGAAAAAAATAAAGTGATTTAAACATTAAACAAGCAAAAGGGAGAGGGAGGGAGAGAATGCACTCTCCCTCCCTCTCCCTCTCCCTCTCCCTCTCTTTCTCTTTCTCTCCCTCTCTCATTTCCTCCCCCTCCCTCTCCCTCTCCCTCTCTTTCTCTTTATCTCCCTTTCCCTCTCTTTCTCTCTTTCTCTCACATTTCCTCTTCTAAACAAGCAAAAAAGAAAGTGATTTAAAACTTAAACAAGCAAAAAGGAGAGGGGGAGAGAGAATGCACTCTCCCTCCCTCTCCCTCTCCCTCTCCCTCTCTCTCTCTTTCTCTTTCTCTCCCTCTCTCTCCTCTCCCTCTCTTTCTCTCTCATTTCCTCTCCTAAACAAGAAAAAGAAAAAGTGATTTAAACCTTAAACAAGTAAAAGAAAGAGAGACGGAGACTCACCGATGAGATATGGCGAGTGTGGGGCGGCTCCTCTTTGCGATGAAGGCTCCTCCTCTCCTTCGCGAACAACGGCGGCGGCGGCAGTGGTGGCAAGTCTTCTTCCTCTCCTTCTCTCACGATGTTCGCTCTCTTCCTCGCTCTCGCTCTCAAAATACACAAGCCGCAAACGCAAAATGAAAACCGCGCTCGGTTTCGGCCCGCTTTTTTTCCTTATGGAGCGTCGCAAATAGCGACGCAAATAGCGATGCCACTACCCGCCGTCGCTAATCGGCATCGCTACTAGCTCAAATCCTTGTAGTGCTTGTGTTAGAGATAGGACACAAAGTTGAGTAGATACCACATGAATCAATACATATCTATGAAAGGCTACATCAGACATAGGTGACATGATTGACTAGATATCACATGAATCAATAAGTACCACATGAATTGGTAAATGTCCATCTTATCTCATTCCAAATCTAATCTATTTAGGTGTGATATTCTAGCTACACATTCTAGGATTAAGAAAGAGGTCTCCACTCATAATGCTTGTGCTTGCACCACCTCATGCTTGCATCATAGGGTGCAATAGGGTGTGTTGTGAATGGTACTAAAGGAATAAACATATCTCCCTCCTTCATGATATCTATATCAAGCTTAAACCCACTATGATAAAGTAGGAAGGCCAAAATCAAAGAGATTGATTGGATGGCATACATTAGATAAAGAAAAAGAACTCACAAGAGACAAACCTAATTATATTATCACAAATCACATAAAAATATCAAGGATCATTTAAAACTTTTAGTTCTTGTATAGGTCAGCTACTTGAACTTTGTAATTTAGACCCTTGGCAATAGAATGCATTCTCAGCTTGATAGGGTAAGTAGAATGTATAAAAATAAAAGAATTTCATGAAAAAATCTCTTAAGTATCCCATAACCTTTTTGTATTACTTTAAGGTTATGGGATACCCAATATCACTACAACAAAAAGGCTCCATAGATGCACTTGTAGACGCAATATTTTAATTGTGTTTGAAAATATTGGGCGCCTTTATTACCGCGTCTACTAGCGTGTCTAAAATTTCGCGTCTACAAGCGTGCTTATAGTGAAAACTACATGCATATAGACGCGTATATACACCTAAATATAGATGCTCCTATAGACACACTTATAGATGCACATATAGATGCGCATATACATGCACATATAGATGGGCATATACATGCACACATAGATGTGATTTCACCTGTAAATTAGACGCAAATATAGATGCGCAAAACAGTGTATGAAAAAAAAACCACATGCTCTCTGGCTTTTTTCCCCCCCATCAAAAAAGAATGATCAATTAAAATTAGGTAATTGAAAAACATATTATGCATGTGTTAAAGCATGTTTTAGTAAATCAAAAGACTTTTGTTGATTGTCAAACCAATGATATACAATACACTTGTTTAAAATTTTGTTAAAGGTAATGCAAGCAATGAAAAAGTTCTTACAAATTTTGTATTAAAGCTAGAAAGACCTAAGAATGTAACTCATGCACATTTTTAGGGATTGGCCAATTCAAAATTGCCTCTATCTTTTTAGGATCAACACTAATACCATTAGAAGAAACAATGCGACCTAAGCATTGAATTTGGGTTGGGAGAAATTCACTTTTGTTAAGGTTAGCATATAATTTATTCTCTTTCAACAATTTAAAAACCATATCCAGATTTGAGATTTATCTTGCTAAAATAGTGGCTCCTTGTAGTTTATCCATAAGGTCGTCTACCCGAAGGATCGGATATCTATTCTAAATAGTGATCTTGTTTAGGGAACACTAGTCAATGGACATCCTATAGGTATTATTTTTCTTCTTAACTAATAGGACATGTGTACCAAAAGGAGAACTATTGGGCCTAATGAGTCCTCGGTTCAACTGTTCTTCAACTTGTGCTTGGATTTCTTTCTGTTTAGTCTGATTGTCTATAAGGTGCTTTACATGGTGATTGAGAACTAGGGATTAAGTCTATTTTATGATCTTGAGAACGTGTAGGTGGTAAACCAGGGGGTAAATCAAGAGCAAAACAATCTTTAAATTGTGAAAGAAATTGTGCATGCCTAGGATGCATCTCATTTTCCTTAGCTTCAATTTCATTCACCCATAGTAAGTATGATTTTTTATATTTTCTCAATGCACATTTAGCTTGTATGTGACTAAGCAAGGGAAATTTATCAAATGTGTGTGATCCATGTAATGTGATCTGTTTTCCCTTAAGATGAATTTTCATGGAATGTGTGGAATAATCTATATCCGGATTATATTTGTGACGCCAAGGAATTCCTAAAATAACATCACTAGCTTGCAAAGGCACAATCAAGAAATTTTTGCGCTCAATATAATCGCCAGTTTTAATTTCTAAGTCAAAAACTTATTGTGTATCATTGTATCTAGTGCCTAAGAATGTAGCTTTTATACGATAATGAGTTGGAACAGTGGATAAATTTAAAAATTTTACCAACTTTGCAGAAATAATCTATGTCAGGATTATATTTGTGATGCCAAGGCATTCACCTATATTAAGTATGACTTTTTATCTTTTCTCAATGCACATTTAGCTTGTGTGTAACTAAGCAAGGGAAATTTATCAAAGGTGTGCGATCCATGTAATGTGATTTGTTTTCCCTTAAGATGAATTTTCATGGAATGTATGGAATAATCTATGTGAGGATTATATTTGTGACACCAATGTATTGAGTTTTGTTTCTTATCTATTTGGAGGAAACCTATAGAAACCCTAGTCACCTTCGATTATCTAATATATCTTTACGCAAATGATTAAAGTAAACTCATAATTTAAGAAGAGAAAAAATTTTGATTCATTGAGTCAACGATCTGCAAAAAGATTTATTTTAGAAAATTTGATTAATGTTTGATAATCAATTTGATCTAGCTAGTATAGAAAGTGACATTTGTCATAAAAGATTAGAAAATTTAGCAAATAGTATTCAAAAGGCAAATGCAAGATCAATTAAATTAGTAAAGTGTTATATAAAATCTTCTAATTTTTTAAGAAAATTTATTAAGGAATCTATACAATCTAGAAGATGAAAAATGTTGATTTGGAAATTGTTCTGTCTCAAATCAGACTACCCACACTTTAGATACTTGCAAACCGGCTACTCAAGGAACAAACAAACACGGGGAAGTGTCCCCTGCTCATTGGCAAAGGAAAACACGTTGATGATGTGGAGAAACCCAGAGCAACAAGGACGCATCACCCCAACAATTAACTCGAGACTACTTTAACATCTCTGTCCCATGTATCATGCCAGATAGTTTTCATTGCTCATGCATCCATTTGCTCATTAATGTGCCATTGATGGCTCTAGCTTTAAATGATGCTAATTGTTATTGCCTTTAGCACACACTATCTTCCCCTCCCCATCCCTACCCTCCCACAACCTTGACCTTAGGTAACAACCTATCCTCTCCCACCCTCTGCCCCCCACCTTGTAGCACGTCCCCTCTTGCCCTTGGCTTCATGTCCTCTCCCACCTAGACTTGTTTTCTCTTGATCTAGACCTCCTATCCACCCCTTTTTTTTCCTTGGACCTACTCACTTCCTACCTTGGGCCTAACTGATCCCACCTGGACCTCACCATAAACTATCCTACCCTTGCTCTACAAGCAGCATGACAGCATGAGGAGATTCTGCAATCAAGAAAACAAAACAAGGACATGATATATTGGATGATAATACTCATAAATTGGAAGAATGATGTAAGGAAAAGCTTTGAGAATACAAGATGACAATGGATAATAGCATCACAGTAGTTGAATGCAACCTTAATAAGAAGGTCCATATACTTGATTCAGGAAATATTTAGGTTATAGAAAAGGATTGACTAAACATGAACATGGAGATAGAGGCATTGAAGCCAAGGAAGGGAACACTCTCATTAGAGATGGAGTAGCTCAAGGTTGAAATCATGACAATGAAAAGTGAAGCACTAAGTAAGGGGCAGCCTATAGGGGCTACAATTACAATAGATATTCAACAAGTAAAAGAGGAAGTCTCCACACTTAAGAACTATCCCAAAGAGAGGGGAATATAATTGATGCCATTATTGCATTGAAGAAAGAACTGATAGAGAATTTGGAAGGTCAACTTCAAGCCCAGGAACAAGACTAGGGTGGAGGTGGTCAAGAAACACGTGGAAAACGAGGTGAAAGAAGACAAACATAAGGAACATTACTTGATAATAACTAGTAAAATTGAGGATAAGAGGCTGAGATTAGCTTGATGCCTTAATGTACATATCAAGGCCATGGAAGAAATAAGTGAGATCTCCCTTGAGAATGATGCACTACAATATATAGGCCTCATGTCGACGTTCAAAGTGACGAAAATGTTCACAAAAAATATTGCCCCCGTTGTCGCTAAACACATCGGTATTAGCAATGCCATAGAATCGTCAATATTTGCGTCACAAATGCGATGCAAATTGCGACTGATAGCGACATTTTGCAACACAGATTGCAAAGCTAATAACGACACATGCAGTAAATTTGCAATGCTAATAGCGATGATTATAGAGAAAAAAATTTGTGGAAGGGAAGTAGTACTATGTGCTATATTTGGGCTATACAAAAGGGTTATAGTAAGGTGTATAATGCTTGTCAAAATGAAGGAAAAGTATACTTGAATCCACAACTAGAGTGATACATAAAATAA
Source organism: Lygodium microphyllum (assembly GCF_053477565.2). Lineage (NCBI taxonomy): Eukaryota > Viridiplantae > Streptophyta > Polypodiopsida > Schizaeales > Lygodiaceae > Lygodium > Lygodium microphyllum. The sequence goes on from NC_141157.1 coordinate 116,551,101, forward strand.
ATACAAGATCTCTTAAAGAAAGCACTTATGAAATCAGGGTAAGATACAAAAGATGATAATAACATAGTGCATAGAAAATGTCTACATAAATCACAGGATCAAAAAAGAAGAGGATGTGCACTCCATGGATCCAAGCGCAAGCTATAGATCCTCACCATCCAGAAAGCTCGTCTTACTGCAAAGGAGCATGGAATGGACTCCGCAAAAAAAAAAACTAGACATCACTCCACCATAGAATAATGCATTTTAATTAAAATTAGTAACTATGGATAAGAAAGATGAGTGACTTACTGGGCTGCTGCGTGCATATAATCTATCGATCAATGTAGTGAGACTGTGTCCCTCTGCATATCGAGTCTCTAGGTCGGTGGGATCCTGGTTTGTAATGGAGTGCTACAAAGAAAACAAAATACAACTATTAAAAACATGATTGTAAGTACAAGTGATATTGCAAAAAAAAAGCGAGAAGAACAAAAGAAAAACTTACAAAGTCCTCTAGATAAGTCTTGTGGCTGCCACTCTCAAGATGATGGACCACTCCTGCCTCAAGTCACGCACTCACTGCCTCATGTTGCTGTCTCCAACATCTTAGAGAATTTGTAACCTCCTCCCTGAGTTTGTGCTAGTCATTTGTATCTAGCCACTCGGGCTTTCAGGCCCCACTCTTAAGTTCCTTTCATACGTCGGATCATCTATGTGACATGTACGCACTCATGCACTCCATCATCCAGCCTATGGAGAATCTATCTGTTGTGGTGGGTATCGGAAACTCCTCATGTAAGGATGCTACTATGTAGTCCTTGCTCCCCTCCGGTATGCTTTTCCAATGATCCAAGATGTGCCAAAACACTTGTTGGCACAACTCTCTCATACAAGCTATCACCCTCTTTCCCTCATCATTCATGATGACGGCTCCTGTCTTATCATTTGTAAGGTATCCATACCCGTCTAGGGTATGTCTAAGATGTGTCCTCTCCCACCTACGACCACGCTCCTAGGCATATTTAGGAGACCTGTGTACATCTAGTGTACCCAAGAGGGTGGTATCTCTCAAAATAGCACCCATAGAGGTGCTACGTACAGATGGTTGAGGAAAATCTGGAGTGACTAGAGTAGACGTCCCCAGAGGTATGACAAATTCCACTAGTGACGCAAATCCACCAAAATGATGAGACGGAGACACTACGTGGGTACCTCCACAACACAACCACTTGAGCCACCCTCTCTCGAACATGCACGAGATCTCTCCACACTGTCCCCTAGAACCACTCCCTTTGTCTAGAGCATCGACCTCGTCTACTAGAAATCGAAGCACTAGAGTGTGCTAAACTAGATTGACGGAACATAATGACGATGTCCGAGACAACTCCTAGTTCGCCATATCTCTAAATCAAGCCAATTTGTTCTAGAGTCATACGTGTGAGTATCTCCTGTAGCTCCTCATCGCTCATCCCTCCACTCATTGTGCTACCCAAATATCCACAAAGGTCACCTGTAGAGACAAAAATTGATGTTATTATAATCCATATAAAGATTCAAGAAAACCACGATAATATAACTCTTTAAAAAATGATTTTATTTAAGATTCATATTCTAGAGTACCCTTATAAGTGATTCATCAACAAATTGAGTAGGTGGATACCACAAGTATGTTGTAGCCTATGGTCCCATGTCAATCTCCTAACACAACTCCGCATCATACACTGGAAGGTCGATAGAAATGTCACCGCAAAAGGATGTGTCCACCTCATTCTTGTTGAGAAATATACAAATGATGTATGCTCCACGAAGTCTATCCTAAATCCCATATGCACAATGAGGAAAGTGGAACAACCCAAACTCTATAAAGCATTACGCAAGGAACTTTGAATCGATCCCCATATAGGAAAAAAAGAGAATTCCCCATGGAATTCCCTAGTTGAAAATACATATAAGTGGGGAAAGTAAAAACTAGGGAAAATGGGACATTTCCTAGTGAGAATAAGTAGGGAATCACGTAAGACTTTTCATATGTAGGAAATATTTCTTACATAGAAAATTCCTACATAGGAAATTCCTATGTAGGAAATATTTTCTACTTAGAGAATGTCATCATTTCTAAGTAAGGATCAATAACATACATCTAATGATCAAAATAGATTAAACAAATTAAGACATCAACATCTACTTCTAACAACCAAAAGAAAAAAGAAAATACTTTTAAAGGAGCGTAGAACTAAAAACTAATTAAGCAACATGTGTGTCTTAATTGTTTTATCCCTTAAATCTCCAATATGTTGCAAAGTAATAAATGTTTGAGTAATCCCTTAAATCTCAAATGTGTTGAAAAGCAATAAATTCTTAACTCAAAGTAGAAGTTATGCTAAAACTTCCACATCATCTAGACTAAGCACATTGCTATTTTTGTTTAATACAACTTTGCCATTTTCTAGTAGCCAATAAATAATCTCCTTAATCATATCATCACTTGTTGGCTTCTTTCTATCCTTAATCAAGACTCTAAAGCTAACTTCAATCTTTTTGAGATTCATGTATGTACTCTTTAAAGAAAAGTACATATCATGAATTGTAGGCACACCAAGATACTTCAAAAGTATGGTTTCCATGTTCTCTTTTGTCATATTAACCTGCATTGAATAACAAAAAGAGAATAAGTAACTTATTATACTATGTATAGATAATTAAATGACACGAATTATAATATCAAAAGCCATAAATTTAACTACATGACTATTTTATATATATATATATATATATATAAACTATAAAGCTACCCTTTAAGCATCGTTTGAATGTTAATCTCAAAGCTACAAATTGAACTACATGACTACAATTATATACATCTAATTAAAATATAAATTAACAATAAAGTTACCCTTTGAGTATCATTTGAAATGTTAATCTCAATGCCTTGGTTTGGGAGATCTTAAATTCCTAATTCAAATAAAATAAAAAAATTAGATTATGCTTTTCATGTATGACATAAACAAAAATATAAACATTTACATCTAGCACCTTTGGTTCTTTTTCGTTGATATTGGTACCTCGTTTCATGCTCCTTTGTTGCAAAAGATCCTTCATCTTCTCACTTGGCTAGTCAACACGTAAAATAAATAGTTATGTAATAAATCATATCTTTAGTTATTCACTAAACTATGACGCTATTGTTCTCTCACAAACATATATCAAATACCTTCCTCTTTCTTTGACTTTTTCGAGATGTTTCATTAATGTCATCATCTGGATTAGCCTAAATTCAAAACTAAAATTAGTAATCACATTAAAAACATTTATATAGAAAAAAAAGTTACATACCTTATCATTGCTTGAACTATGGATTCTTTGTTTCAGAGTTTCTTGATGTTTAGTTGAGTACATTATTTTGTCGAAACCATATGACAATAACTTTGAAAAGCTGGCACAATTTTCCATATCAAGTGTCTCATCTTCATTTTCAACATCCTACATTTTAAGCATGTAAAGGATAAGATATTGTTAAGAACATGAATCATATGGTCAATCTTAAATTTAATATAAAGCAAAGAACCTCATCGGATGCATAACATTGAAATTCTTCAAAGCTCTTTTCTTCCTCCACGAACATATTCATCTATGGGAAATGAAAGTTAACGTATAAGTATCTGTATAAGAGACATTCTCAAAGAAAGTTATTAGATATGAGCTTAAAAGTATTACCTACAATGATAAATCTGTTTGCTTGTATTGTTGTCCTTCAAAGGAGCTACTTTCTTTAAGAGGCTACATCAACAAAATAAGATCATGTGTATATATTAAATGTCTCCAAAATATATGGAATCAAGTACAAAAATGATAAATATATAAGATTATAAGATACCTTTTTCAAACCTTCTTCATTTGCAATATCATCCATGCTAGGAATGTATATATCAAGTTGATTAGAATCAATAGTAGCAACATATGGTTCACTCTGCTATCAATAAACACCCCTAAATGAGTATGGGAGAAAAAGAACCAATCCTACACTTATGATATCAAACTTATAAATCATATCATCTTACCATTGATGATGTTATGTCATTTGATACATTTTGAAGCTTATCTATATCATCCACTCCAAGAGATGCGGATAATTCTCTCTATATGTCATAAGATTAATAGTTCAATAACTAAGAATCTATACCTCAAATATTAGGAAAGCCAATAAAAAAAAGTAACAATCAACTTACCTTCTTTAAAATATCTTTTTTCTTGAAATACTTTCTTTCATCTTGCTTTGAACCCTTCCACCAGCCATATATGTCATTCTCTCTCCATATGTACTCACATCCAATAAACTTCAATGGTAAAATCTCATGGTGATTTTCTGATATGATTTTCATGATATACTCTTTATCCGCATTTTTATAACGTAGATCATTTGGGTTTAAGGATTCAAACCACCTATGTACTCGGTGATAATTTTCGAGCATGATAGTGTGTTGACTTTTAAAGTATTTAGCCAAGAGCTTTTTTCCATAAAGTCTACCCTCTTCTCTAAATTTCAACATGGGTGGCAGATAGATATCATCATACAATGGTATGCGTATCACTCCTATTGATACTCAAGTGATAAAATTGTAAGGATCAAGGTATTCATCATGAGTTTACAGTTCCTTATTCTCCTCAGCAAAATGGTGTTGCTGAGCGCAAAAATCGCACGATTCTTAATGCTATACGTTGCATGCTTATACACTCTAGTTTGTCTTGAAAGTTTTGGATTGAAGCACTTCTAACAACTGTTTTTATTCAAAATCATCTTCCAACTACTGCACCTGCTGGTAAACTTCCTATAACAGTTTGGACAGGGAAGACACCTTCAGTCTCTCACTTTCGCACATTTGGCTGCATTGCTTATATTCATGTGCCCAAGGACACTCGACATAAGTTGGATCCTCCAGGTTTGAAATAGTCTTACCAAAGACTATATACAACATAGTAAATCAAAGCATATTGCTATTCATTATCATTATGTTCGACATGAAGTCAAGAAAGGTTCCATTATGGTGGAGCATTGTCCCAGTGATCAAATGGTTGTAGATATCTTCACAAAAGCTCTTAGTGAAGCTCGCTTTAGCTCATTAAGACATGAACTTGGTATTGTTCCAAGTTCTTGTCTCACTGATTGAGGCATGTATCAATATATTCAAGAAAACTTTATAGTAAATCATTTTTGTATCGTAGGTATGTGTAGGGGCTCGGGTTTTTCCCTTGTTCTCCCCAAGGGTTTTTTTCACTCACAGCCAGAGACCTTTGTTTGAGTGGGGATGTTACAACTATATATATCATCTCTCACTTGACTTGGGTGTCACCTATATATACTAACTCTACATCAATATGAATCATTCTTTGGGAGCATGTCTTGTGTATCTCTCTCGTACTCTCTCTCTCTCTCAACAGAAATATCATTAGTTAGTATAACAATTTCAAAAAATGACTCATTATCAACATAAGAAAGCTGGTAACACCTAATTCTTGGCTTGAAGAAGTGTTAAGGCAAGCAATCTCAATGTCTTCCTTTCTTGCATGGTCTCTTGTGTCATCTTTAGTAACTTGTTTACCTATATATACATAGAGTTAACCAAAGCTCACGATAAAACAAGGTTATGAAAATTTTCAATAACACAAAAGAAAGTAATTAGATATTTTGTATCAATTTGGGTCACCAAATTTGTACAAGTTTTTGATCCTTAAAGTTGGTACCTGCATCTTGACTTGAAGAAACATTATCGCAAGTAACCTCCTGATTTCCCTTTCTTGCATTATCTCTTTTCCCACCTTTTGTTGTTCTTTTATCTATGTTTATATATATACACACAATTAGCCAAAGATTAAAAATATGAATAACTATGAACATTTTAAATTAGGCAAAGAGACTAATTAAAGCTAGTTAATCTCAAAATGAATCACCTAATAAAGCAAGATGTAATATATGTACAAATTTTATTTTTCAAAGTTTAGTAGAAATAAAGACATATACCTCTATCGTGATTTGAAGAGACATTAGGCCCAATGACCTCCTTAGCTTTCATTTTTTCATTATCTCTTGTACCATCATTTGTGATTTTGTTACCTTTATGTACACATAATAAACCAAAGTTTAGAAACATAAGAGTCTTGTATTTTTAAAAAAGAAGTGCTATATCAAAATAAATCACTTAATTTCTTAGCACTTGGATTAGAACACATGAATTAGTAATAAAATAAGGTATAAATTTAGTTATTAGAGTTAGTTACCTTTCACTTCTTCCACAACTGAATCCACAAGCCCAAGTAGTTTGGGATCCTCACTCATCATTTTTTTCAAAAGAGCCATCATCTCTAGATTAGAAGTCGACATGGCAAACCTACATAGGCATGGTAACAATAAAAAAGTGTTTGCAATGCATGTTTGAAAATTTAAATTACATTAAGCAATACAAAACAAAAGACTTCAATAAACATACCGTCATAATGTTTGAAAAGGTAAATTACATTAAGCAATACAAAACAAAAGACTTCAATAAACATACCGTCATAACATTGTTCCCTCATGCTCATGCGAACGCCACATGGTAGGTACAATCTTTCTTTTATTGTCAATTGCAATTACTTTTGTTTTGAGTACTTGCCATTGCTTTTTCATGGATACACATAGCCACCAATCCTTCCAATCTCGATCCTCTATTCTCACTTTCCAAATATTTTCTTGCAAGTGTACATTAGTTAGCCAGCCCACTTTTACTCACTTCATTTCATAGTGTACTGCTCTTATAATAGCACATTTGAGGTCATTTGGCTCACAAAAAGCATCTAGATGAGACTTCATATAAACAACATCATTTTCCTCTAGCCAAGGAGGAATGCAACCGATGCAACCTATCTTAATCAAACGTGACCTTGGTCTCAAATCTTTTGTCTCATATGCGATGATATTGTTTCCATGTTGAAGTGGAATAAATTTGTGTAACAATGATTGTATTGGTCTAATACAATCCCATGAAAATGGAACAAAACCATTTTGCAAGACACTCATACCTGTAGTGGTGTCCACAACTAGACTTTCATGGCCACTTTCAACCACAATACATTGTCTGTAGTAATAAGCTCCAAAAAATAGTTTGACTTCACCATTGCATTCAAACGAAAAAAATGATGATATGCATGCTTTCCAATGGCCAACATCTATGTCCACTCTAGAGTCTTCATCGCATCTTACCACCACTTTATCTCCCACTTTATAAACTTCTCCCTTTAGGAAATTTTTTTTATATTCTGTCATCACTGTTTCCACCTCTATGTTGAAGCTATGATGAACATATCTCTTTTCTTCATTAATTGCATCCCTGCGTCTTAACTTCTTTGCTCCTATGGTTATTGCCTTTGTTAGAGCTACTCTTTTGCATGCACAATCATTAGCCTTTTCTAAAAAACTCCATATTTCTTTTTCTTTCTCCACACATGATACATGCATGAGACCTGATGCATGCCATTCTGGACATTCATCGTACCTATTAGAATCCACTAAGTATCCATCAAGTGGTAGTAAAGCTTTATGGAGTTCTCTTGTCATCCTTTGATACGGCATAAGTCTGTCACGTTGGTCTTTTGTAATATGCATAAATATCCATGTAAAGAATCTTCGTCTTTGGTAGTTTGCATAAGAAATCTCATTATCTTTGTTATTTGTCTTGATATTGACGTATACTGGGACCATATGCTCATAAATATAACACCAGAAAGCATCATGACTTCCATGTCGAATAATGTTATCCAAGAATTCTCCAAAACCTACATTTAGTAAGACAAGAAAATATATACGATTAAAGTGAAATATAATTGCTATATAAATGAAAAAACTAAGAAACTAAAAAATATTTATACCTAGAACATGTTCCAAAGGAGCCGAGTTTGATCCTAAGAGCTCCTCAGAGCTTACTCTCCATGAACCAAGAAATTCTCTCAAAGTGCCTATATTTTCTCTAGACCAACCATGGTCACGAGTGTAGTTGTAAAAAGCATGAGCAATTTCTATCAAAATCAATCCTAGGTCATAGAATACCTTCGGAATACCTTTAATCTCACATAGTACATAAGGCAAACACCATTGAATCCACTTTTGATTTTCCTCAGCCTTGTAGCTCTCACAATACTTACTAGGATATCTTGGCCAGTGACCATAACGAATAGAGTATGGTGTCACTTTAGTGACACGATGTATTGTCTCATCAATTTTTACTTTCATCCTGTTATCCACAATCCTTATTAGAGCACATGTATATTTTGAGAATAAATTTAGAGCCAAAATATGCATACAATCATATACAAGATCCATGGATAAATCAAAGCCATAGAGTTCATATAGTCTCCACAAGCATGATCTACCAAAAAGTCCCGCATATTTCAAAATCTCTTCTCTTTCTGCTTGGGTGAGGGCTCGCTCTACCATAGTCAAAGAACTAAGCATTTCATTGGTTGATCTTTTAATTGGTCTATATCTCAACTAGAATCTATTTTGATCATACAAGTAACGTCCTGAGCCCTCACCCTCCAAATTGGCTATAGCTTTGTCTCTACGATAAAATGATTGACCACCATCTTTGAAAGATCCAATCTTGCACTGAGCTGGATGGTCTCCAGTTACCATCATTAGCATAGCACGTGCAATGAATCTTCGACTAAGAGAATTTTCATGCTCAACAATCTGTGTGACTAGATAATTGAAGTCTACTTCAAATCCATCAACAAATAGACTTTCTAATTCATCTATCACTGGCTGCATGAATATGTGAAAGAGTTTACTAGAGCTTCCAATAACTTTTTTGCAACTGAATGGAATAAATAAAACCGGTATAACTCCAATAAAGGAGCTCTTTCCAACATTGAGAATTTTGATTTCAACAACTCCACAATTCTTCTGGATTGTCTTTGAGGCTTGGAATCCATCCCAATGTAATAACAAGGCGAAATTGCGTGGATCACCCTATTTATCACAAAACACACCACATTTTAGTAACCTATATCGAATTTCATTTATATTAATTAAAAAGATGAGCATGATAATAAAGTGTACCTTACAAATCCTTTTGTACCCATGTATGTGAGTTCGACATGATTTGCAGATAAACTTGTAGGCACTCTCAATATCATCCCATGAATGATCAAGCAATGGTGACCTTTGGGCAGAAGGCCAAGCTGTATAGACTTTTTTGCAATGCATGTTATTACATATCAATGGAAGCTCAAAGTATGATTCAGGATTCCAAAAATCATTTACACTTTTGCATTTTGTACCATCCCAAAACTCATTTATCGTAGAATCACAAAGTGTATTCTCCTGTATTAACCATTTGTTTTTATTTCTCCACATTTCCAACAATTCAAGGCATAGAGTTCTACTTCTAGTAAGTACACACAATTGTTCTCTGATGGAGACATAGTCAAAAGAGAGCATATATTTTCTCGGTAGAGAACTCTTGGAACACTTTTCACAACATTGTGAACAATCACGCTTTAACTTCTTCCTTCCTCCTTTTCTGGTGTCACACAAGCATTCAATTGTGTCTCTAATGTAGTTATCCTCCTTGCTTGGCCGATAAAGCAATGGTTCATGAATAGAGCTCTCACTTCCTTGTCATACCCTGTAACGTTGGGAGTTAACCATACATAGCCGTGTGAACATGATACCAAGTTTCTCCCAACAAGTAGGAATATTTATACCATTCAAGTCTCCATCCCATGTGTTAGGCATTTGCACTAGTAGTTTGGCCAAGCTTGGCATATATATATCATATCTATCCATGTGGACTAGGAATGGGGCCTGAATGAAAGTTAAACATAGAAATAAAATAAATAAAATACTAAATATTAGTAAAGTAAAAATAAGATTGATCTAGTCACCTTAGTCGAGTATGTGGGCTACGTGTGGGGCCAGCAAGTTTGGCTAGGTGTTGTATACCCAAAGCTAGAAATTTTTGTGTTGTATAAGTTGCAACAAAGGCACATTCACTTTCTACAAGCTCAAGTACTAGCACAAGAGGCACATGCTATGGTTGCACAATAATCTCCTTATCACTTGGCATTTCTAGAAAAGACATATGTTGTAAATGTGATTATAAGAAAATAAGCTCAAATGCTTGCATGGGAATGGAGGGGATAATGGTTGGCATGGAGCATTGTGGAATTGTAATATCTTGTGTTTTGTCCATGCATGTGTCTCTTTGGGTGTGAAGGGTGGGACTCGTGGATGAAATTTAAACAAAGGTTGAATAATCTTTACAAAAGCCTTTCCTTTCTCTCATCAACTGGAGCCGCCTCAAATTGCAATTGAAATATATGTTCCTCGTCGTTTTCATTTTTCTTATCCTCATCACCACCGTGATAGTCATCATCACCTTTGTCCTTACCTTCTCGAAACCATCATTATCAACTTGAATTGAGAAATAGAGAATTGTGATAAACATCATCTTTATCTTATCCTCATTGTACCTTTAATTCCCTATTACATAAAAGTAGGGCAGCTGCAACAATGACTGCAGTTTATGGAGCAGCCTTGGAAAACTCCACCATGCTACAACCCTTCATCAGCGTAGTCGATCTCCTCTACCACCGTTACCCTACTCAGTAACACATACCACTCCATCCAAATCTGTAGACCCCTCTATAACTACTTCTCTCCCGATAGCTTTTGGCTCAGCTTTTATTATTGCGATTAGTCTAGCAGCCTAACTTGCTCAGGTCACAGTAGCAGACTGATATCTATTCATGGTGTCATCCTTCTTTGTGGACATTGTAATTAGAAATGCTACTTGGTATTATATGTAAACTTAGCTTTTTAGCAACATAGCCGAGTTTAAAGAAGCAAAGATAAAGCTACAAGAGTGCCAATGAGTTTGAAGGAAATTATCATTATTTGGAGGAGGAGTTGCCTTGTATTCATGGAAGAGTGGACCACTTGGAGAGCATCCAAATTTGAAATGCAAGAACAGGCACGTGAGAGACCAGAGAAGACAACCCTTGAGACTCAATCCTAGAAGAGAGAATCAACTTCAAGACTTAACACCTATAGTCCATAACATTTATTTTGAGAGCATGTTAGACCATTAATCTTTTACTACAAGAGTCAAATCATTTTTATCTTTTATCATAAAAATGTTAAAATATGTGTTCTTCTATCATACATAAGATTGGAATGATTTTAATGTACTCATTATAATAAGGGTGATATTGAAGCTCTATAATGCCTATGATGGTTCATCTTGCCTTCTTTGGAAACTTATTGAAAGTGGAAACGTTTACATTACTCCATACGATGACAAAGTACATGTGAGAGTTTTGTTTTGTTGTGATGGAATATGGTGTACCTTTTTTTCAAATTATAAAGGTCAATGCTAACGTATGAAGAAAATTTGGTGCCTTTGAGACTTCATGTGGAACAATCTTTTGATCATACAATGAATAGTCCTTTCCTTGAGATGCATACAATGCTCTATACCTCATGTGGCAAATGTGATATATATCATGTGGTGATGTCTAGCTTCTAGTTGGCTTGGTGAGTTGTTGCCGTGTCCAAAATTTCTTTTGGTTCAACTCTTAAAAAAGAGAAAGATTAGTATCTTGAATTAAGAGAGTGATGACTCTTTACTTGAGGGGTTGATTGCATGAAGAATATTGTGAGAATCAAGAACAACCTACTAGTTCTAGGTGTTTTGACTTGAGAATGTTCTTACATGCTTACAAAACCTAAAAAAATGATGATATCATCTAGAGTTTGAGTTGAGTCTAATAACATTAGATTCGGTGATAGAAGGATTCTCATTGGATAGAAAGATTTAAAACTACTTCTTGGAGGAGAGTTCAATTATCTATGTTGCTGGCTTAGGGTTGTAGCACTTGTCACATATCCTCACAACTTGAAAAGGGATTTTGAGGGAGGTGAGATGTCTGTAAGAGTACTCCATCATTGGGCAAAGGGAAATTAAGGCATAGGAAAGTTGCTTCTTTGTAGTTTGATATGAAGATCGTTTCCACTTGAGCATGTAGTTGATGTTGCTAGTTTTATCACGTAAGTCTATCAACCCCCAAGTTGATGTTGAGTGTAAATATGGTAAGTGGATGAGAGAGCCGCTATAGGTCAAGCAACACTTGAGTTTTTTGCATAGTTGCAATTCTTTTGGGTAAATTGCATGTTTCTCCCAAGGAGATTTCCTAAAAAATCATGAAAAAACTACTCATTTTCAAAAATTGGGTTCAATGTTAACATGTGCTTTTTTTAAAAATCCCAAATCTAGTAGTTTTTTAATTATACTTTTTTAGTGATAAATATGGTTAGTAAATTGGATATTTTTAAGTAGTTTATATTCACACTAGTACATGGTTAAATATCAAGAGTTTTATCCATCACAAAACTATGCATTTTGTTTATCTTCACCTTAGTTTTAAACAAATTTTGATCTTAAAGTTGTCAACTATTTTGACCCCTTAAATAACTCTTTAGATATCCAATGGAGTTTCTACACTTGATATTTGGGATAATATTAATATATATTCTAGGATGTACATATTGATATATTAATACTTAGTAGTATTGCCTAATGAAAACAAGTATTGTATACTAAGTTTTTTGCATCTCAATGAGATACTGACTTTAAGATGCCATATGTGAAGTGAATGTAGTAATTTTTCAATAAGATATTAACTTACACCTATGAAAGTAAGTGCTACATAAGAATTTACCACATACTCTTTGCATGAGAACTTGATCCTAGACCATCAACACATTTATTTGATTTCATAAATAGGAATACCTCATATTGGAGGACCCTCTAAATGGAAGTTATGTGGAATAATTGTCAAATGATTTACGAAGCTTTTGGGCACAAGATCCAAACTTGGTCTAGTTTATCAAATCATATTCACAAGATGAAACTTGCTCTACTTTTTCAAATCTCAATGCAAAAGTGGGCATCAATATTGCAAATCCAACAAAATTAATCGAGTTGATTAAAAAGGGTTGCAATATTAAGAAGCTACAATGAACAATAAATAAAGGATTCAAATTTAATAAAATGCATCAAGGTAGATTGTAAGAATTATATTAAATAATCTATATTTTCCAAGGAAAATTTCTCATACTATGTAACTTTTCACTAAGTAATAGGGTTAAAGCTACATGGCTTATAATCATGTTGTGTACTATTTAAATGTATGTTACAAATATATAAACTCATAAACATGACAACCTACAACTTATAGAAAATATATGATTTCCAAATCTATGTAGGCTTGTTATAAGTTATACATCTATAAAGTACCTTTAATCACATCCTTATAATTCCTTATGTAGGGATTTTCAAAGGAATGTGGGGAATGCTCTATATTCCCTATTATAAGATGTAGGGAACGTAGGGACTTTCAAAGGAATGTAGGGAATGCTCTATATTCCCTATTATAAGATGTAGGGAATGCAATTTCCTAGTTATAGATGGGGAATACATATTTGTCTACATAGGAAATATTGGAGAATTTCCTATATTTCACCAAATTGCCTATGTGGGGAACGATTAAAAGTTCCTTGTGTTATATTTGACTATCACTTTTATATGAATTTAATACAATGTCATGATGCTTTGTACTTTCAGTTAAGTGTCTTGTCATCGTCAATCCTACACAAGATTGTGTTGCTGAGACATCCAAGCTTCCATCTTGAAATCTAATTCACTTGTGTAACGATTTGTCTCTACTTGTCCCTGTCATTATGAGTTTGGTCTTCATCTTTCATCCACCATAGCTTGTGTCATACTCTAGATCCGCATCTTATCACATGGTATTAGAACCTGGTCGGACATGGCTTAGCTCATCTCTATCTCTTCCTAGCTCACTTTGAGTGTTGGATCTCATCTCCAACTTCATTTGCAATTCTACCTTCAATAAAGCTTCCATGGTAGCCATAACCAACAGTACCCTATTAGCTTGAAGCTTTTATATCTCTCTCCACAAGCCAAATTTGTTTGGACTTCCTTCTAGAGAAGTGTTTCCCTACTTCCAGATCTCCTCCCTTATTGCACCTCAATCATAAAAATTGGGCAACTACTACCTCAACATTGTCTGTTTTCAAAGTTGTTGTCATATCTGTGTCTGTGGATAGCAGCACCCACCTAACTTGGAGGAGTTTTATCTCCAAGGTCTCTTCTAGGAAAATCTTTGTGAACTCCACATGCTTCTACTTGGCACATTACAGTGAGACATTGGTCCCCCAGCTACTCAATATTGCGAAAATTGGACAATGCTAGCTGATTTGCGCATGGTTTTGTTTGAACAGTCGACTCTCCTTCTACACAATGCCATTTCTGCCAAGATCATAGGGCTTTCATAGAGCTTCAAGAGAGCTACATTTCCATAAAAAAACTTTTGGAAATGATCCACTGTAGCTCATGAAATCAGAAAAAAACCAGACTTGCGTCTAGACCCTAATCCAGGAAGCCATAGCCAAAGCTTCAAAATTTGACATTCTTCACAGTTTCTTCTCGTCACTCAAGTCATCAACAATGATTTTAATCACTGAGCTATATTGTCTAAAGTTCATTACTATTTTGGAAGTGCCGAAGGAAGCTCAAAAGTTATCCATGAAGTTTGTAAGAGAAATCTGATCAAGTACCAATAATATCCATTATACTCAACTAGTATAAGTTTGACAATGATTCTCTTGTGTCTCTTAATACCACAAAATAAAACCTTTTGCTAGTTAACTGAAGTTTAGTAACATGGCACAGCTTAAGCAAATAGCTAAATTTAATGGTGAAGGATTTCATGCATGGAAGGAGAAGACCATGTATCACCTGATGCGAAAGGACTTGTGGGACATGTTTGAAGATGATGCACATAGCAAGGGGAAGGACAATGAAGAAGGGTTCGTTGAACAAGACTATCTCAAAACCAAAGAATGGAAAAAAATGAATAACAAGGCACTATGCGTCATTGCTTAGGGACTAAGTGATGATGTACTACACTGATGCATCTTTATAAACTAGATATCAAAGACAATGCTTCTATGACCACATACATTAACAAGTTCAAGAGCCTAAAAACCTAGCTTGCAACTCTTAAAAATAATATTGATGAAGATGAAGCAATAGCCATACTACTTGCAAATATAAACAAGGATCCATATGAGAACCTTGTGTCCACTCTAAGTAATGTTTCCACTCTCTCACTCAATGATATAGAACACTCACTGCTTGATGGAGAAAGTAAATTTAAAAGCAAAGATGTAAAAGAAACCATCTCATGGGAAAATCTTCTATATACCAAAGAGCTATTGGACCCAAAGGAAGAGGCTGGGGATTCAACACTGAAAACAGAAGTCAAATGCAATGTCATTATTTTCGTAAGACTGGCCATATGGCTTGGCCATATGGCCAGTTAGTGTTTTCAAAAAAACAAAGCACAACATATGTAGAATTACCATCACCAATGTCAATTCGTGAATGAAGAAAAAGAAAAAGATACTTTTTCTACCATCAACAACTCTGACATATTGTTCTAAGGAATTTGGTTCCCATAGTGGATGTAAAAACCCTATCAAGATATAAAGTTTCAAGCCTTAACTTGACTAGGTTTCCAAAGAGCTAGTCTCCTCGTCCATGTACACATGCAAGGGGGGAAAAAGCTAGCAAGGGTAGAGACTCATTATTTGAGGGGGGTTATTGAGAAATAGACAAATGATGTATGCTCTAGGAAGAGTTTTCATGAATCCCATATGCTCAATGAGGAAAGTGGAACAATCAAAACTTTTTAAAGCATTGTACTTGACTATCACTTTTATATGAAATGAATACAATGTCATGATGCTTTGTATTTTTAGTTAAGTGTCTTTTCATTGTCAATCCTACACAAGATTGTGTTTATGAGTCCAAGCTTCTATCTTGAAACCTAATTCACTTGTGTTACACTTTGTCTCTACTTGTCCATGTCATTATGAGTTTGGTATTCATCTTTCATCCACCATAGCTTGTGTCATTGTTACCCGATTTTGCCTCCTCTACATGCTCCAAGCTTTGGGCGGGGTCTACCCCTTTGAATATCGACACCTCTATCTAGATATTATTCTCATCTACGTTGAACATTACTTTCATCATATACTCTCCCACTTCGGGGAGCTGAAGGTATAACATATCACCAATGATGTTATCGGGGGTTTGGATAGAAAATTACCTATTCAAAATCACATACCAGAGAGATTTAACATTTCTGATGTATACCATATTGTAATTAAAGTTTAAAAAACATGAGTTCATGCACTTTTTCACAATGGGCCAGAAATACAAATGTGTTGTGTAAATCCATCCATATTTTTTTGGAATCTATTTCAAGAAATCTAGATGGACCTCGTTGAATAGTTTCCCTGGCTCCTTCCAGTACCACTTTGAACCACTGCACATCGAATAGGATCATTGAGAAGCTATGGTAATCCATCCTGATAATACTTTACAAGTTCCCAAAATACTCCATCTCTTCTATAATGGTGTTTGGATCGGTGGATCACTGTCGTCTCTCTTGCTTGAACTTTTTCATGACACCAGAATCCATTGTGGAGCACATTTTTTCGATACACTCCACTCAAAAAATTTATCCAAGCAACCATGTCGTACTATATATTTTGTAATGTACATTGAAACGGTTAATTAGTTATCACATATAAAATCTAGATATAATAGCTTATAAAATATGTGGTCACCTTTGAGCCACATCCCATCGAGAATTCCCACTCCATCTCAGGTGTTTCAAGGTTGTAGGAAATTCTCAAAGGCTACATGTCTCCTCGGGTATTGACGGTATAGACTGGATAGTGCCTTCCAAGTAGTGGATTGACTCAAGCACTCCATCCATTGCATGCCCACAAACTCTTCTAACTAGCCGCAACAGGTGCACTCCTTCTTGGGATGAGATATCACCTCCGTGTATAAATTTAACAGTCACATCCAATGTTGTTGTATATGATATTGAATTAGTTTGTGAATATAATGCATGATCGATGCACACTTTTCTTACCGTTTTCTGAATGTCTGAGATCGCTTGATCAATGATCTCCAATTGAAACTCGTAGAAGCATCATACATTTTCTATAGACAAGTGACACTTTCATCTGATTGCCACCTTGCATTGAGAGCAAGGACACGGGACATGCTGATTAAGATACACTTCACGATCTTGAACATTAGGACCTTGATCGTTTTCTATTTTGTCTACATTACAACAAACTATTTGTTTTTGTTCTCATTCTCTTTTTCTTTCTGAATTTATTTGAGAAGGGATTTCTTCTCTTGTAACTCAAAAAAAGAAATCTCAATTGTCATCTTGGTTTTCTCCCCATTTCTTTGATTCTCCCCCTTTCTATGTGCTCTTTGTTCTGTGTTCTCTCCCATTTCTCTTTCTTTCTCTCTCTCACTCTTTCTTTGTTACCCCTCTCTTTGTTTCTCTCCACCTCCTTATGTTTTCTTTCTCCCTCTCTCCCCCTCTCTTTGTTTCTCTCTACCCCCTCTTGTATGACTACGGTCTTAATAAGTAATTAGTTTAGGCAAGTGGTGGCTTCTAAAAAAGACACCTCTCGTGCTCCAAAAATGTCATATGTTCGATGTGTCCTATGGTAGGTGCTAAGAAGCTTGTTGCCTAATTTTTCATTATTGGCTAGTAAGGCTCATTTAGTGATATGGTCTCTATTAAATGCTATATAAGCTTTAGAATATTTTTAATGATAATGTCCATTTTTCATAGTGTATTCTCTTTGTCTAAGCTATGATTGTAGGGGTTTCTAGATTAAGAGAGATATCTCCTTTTCTCTATTTTCCCTTTGTGGCTATCTTCTCCTTCCATCTTTGTTTCTCTTATAGTGAAGAGATACATTGAGAAGTGGCTATGTACTCAAAGGAAAACTATTTGCTTATACATGAAGATTATTAGATTTCCATTTTATTAATTTTGAATATTTAGCTAGAATGAGAAAACTAGGATGTATTGAGAGTTTTTTAATCCATCCATTGACTTTTCTTCCTCTTTTAATGCCCCAAGAGATGAATAAAGAGTGTAAAGGGCTCATAGCTAGATTATAAGCACTTTGTGTTGGAGATAGGACACAAAATTGAGTAGATAACACATGAATCAATACATATGTATGAAAGCCTATATCAGACATAGGTGAAATGATTGATTAGATATCACATGAATCAATAAGTACCACATGAATTGGTAAATGTCCATCTTATCTCATTCTAGATCTAATCTATTTACGTGTGATATTCTAGCTACACATTCTAGGATTAAGAAAGAGGTCTCCGCTCATAATGCTTGTGCTTGAACCACCTCATGCTTTCATCATAGGGTGCAATAGGGTGTGTTTTGAATGGTAGTGAAGGAATAAACATCTCTCCCTCCTTCATGATATCCATATCAAGCTTAAACCCACTATGATAAAGTAGGAAGGCCAAAATCAAAGAGATTGATTTGATGGTATACATTAGATGACGAAAAAGAACTCACAAAAGACAAACCTGATTATACCATCACAAATCACATAAAAATCTCAAGGATCATTTAAAACTTTTGGTTCTTGTATAGGTCAACTACTTGAACTTTGCAATTTGGACGCTTGGCAATAGAATGCATTCTCATCTTGATAGGGCAAGTAGAATGTATAAACATAAAGGAATTTTATGAAAAGTTCTCTTAAGTATCCCATAAACCTTATTGTATTAGTTTTTTCCTTTACTACTAGGAGGTATAGCGACGGCAGTTTTCGACGCAAAATAGCGGCGTCGCTATTATACAACGCTAATAGCGATGCAAGTAGCAACGGTACTCAGACGAAAAACACGTGAGCTGAAACTCGAGCTCGTTATTTTGCGTGCATATACGAAAGAGAGAGAGAAAGGGAGAGAAAACATCTTGCATTTGAGAGGGAGATGGAGAGAAAGAGGGAGAAAGAAAGGTTCTCGCCGCCGCCACCGCCGTTCGGAAAAAAGAGAAGGAGATGTACGGACGGTGAACATGAGCTATTGTCGCGAAGAGCAGTTGCCAAACCCTTCTTTGAGCCTTTACGGTGAGTACATTGTTCCTTCTTGCTTTGCTTTTGTTTTTTCTCTCTCTTTTACTTATTTTTGTTAAAATTCATGTATATTGAGAGAGGGAGAGAAAATGAGAGAGAAAGAGAGGGAGAGAGAGGAAATGAGAGAGGGAGAGTGAGAGGGAGGGAGAGGAAATGAGAGAGGGAGAGGAAAAGGGAGATGGAGCAAGAGGAAATGAGAGAGGGAGGGAGAGGAAAAGAGGGAAAAATTAAACATACTAGGGAAAGAGAGAAAGAGAGGGAGAGGGAGAGGGAGGGAGAGGAAGAGAGAAAAAACATTAAACATAATAGAGAAAGGGAGAGGGAGGGAGAGGAAATGAGAGAGGGAGAGGAAGGGAGAAAAAAATGAAACATAATAGGGAAATAAAGAAAGAGAGGGAGAGAGAGAGGGAAAGGGAGTGAGAGCAAAGAGAGATAAACATTAAACATAATAGGGAAAGAGAGAAAGAGAGGGAGAGGGTGAGGGAGGGAGAGGAAATGAGAGAGGGAGAGGAAGAGAGAAAAGGAAATGAGAGAGGGAGAGGAGACATAACAAACATTAAACATAATAAGGAAAGAGAGAAAGAGAGGGTGAGGGTGAGGGAGGGAGAGAAAATGAGAGAGGGAGAGGAAGAGAGAAGAAACATTAGAGAGGAAGAGAGAAAAGGAAATGAGAGAGGGAGAGGAGATAAGAGAAAAAATATTAAACATAATAGGGAAAGAGAGAAAGAGAGGGAGAGGGTGAGGGCGGGAGAGGAAATCAGAGAGGGAGAGGAAGAGAGAAAAGGAAATGAGAGAGGGAGAGCTGAGGAAGGGAGAGGAAATGAGAGAGGGAGAGGAGATAAGAGAAAAAACATTAAACATAATAGGGAAAGAGAGAAAGAGAGGGAGAGGGAGAGGGAGGGAGAGAGAGAAGGAGGGAGAGGTTGTTGTGTTCTTTTTTGTAGTAGTAGTAGTAGTAGAAGATTTTTTTTTCTTTTCTTGTTTATTGTTGTTTAGTTTTCTTGTTTTCTGTTGTTGTTGTAGTAATAGTAGTAGTAGTTTTTTCTTCTTTTCTTCTTTCCTTGTTTATTGTTGTAGTAGTAGTTGTTGTTGTTGTTTTTTTTTTCTTCTTCTTTTCTTTTTTATTATATGGTAGTGATAGTGGTAGTGGTAGTGGTAGTCGTGGTCATCATCATAGTTCTGGTCGTCGTAGTGGTAGTCGTATTCATAGTCATGGTTGTGGTCATAGTTGTTGTGGTCATGGTCATAGTCGTAGTCATCATAGTTGTGGTTGTAGTAGTACTAGTGATTTTCTTGTTTGTTGTTGTTGTTGTTTTTGTAGTAGTAATGGTTTTTTTTATTTTCTTCTTTATTGTTGTCTAGTTTTCTTATTTTTTGTTGTTGTTGTAGTAGTGGTAGTAATAGTAATAGTTGTTTTTGTTTTTGTTGTAGTAGAGAGAGATATATGTTTTGTTAAAGAAAATGAGAGAGGGGGAGGAAAAGATAAAAGAAGAAGGAACGAGAGAGAGGGTATAAACATACAACATAATAAAGAAAGAGAAAAAGAGAGAGAGATGGAAGAAGTGGAGATAATAAATGGATAAAAAACAAAGAGAGAGTGGTGGTGAGGTCCGGTGCAACACCACGAGATGGGAAAAACTCCGACATATGTCAATTTGTGGGTGAGTAGGTGGAGACTTTACATATGTTGATTTTTGCTAAGTTACAAGAGAAGAAATCCTTTCTCAAACAATTTAAGAAAGAAAAAAAGAATGATAATAAAAACAAATTATTTGTCGTAAGGTAGACAAAATGGAAAAGATGAAGGTCTTCATGTTCAAGATCGCGAGGCGTATCTTAATCAGTGTGTCCCATGTCCTTGCTCTCAATGCAAGCTGGCAAATAGATAAAAACATCGATTATCTATAGAACACGCAAGACGCTTTGACAAGTTTCAATTTGAGATAATTGATCAGGTGATTTTGGATTTTCAGTAAATGGTAAGAAAAGTTAATATCAATCATGCATTGTACTCGCAAGCTAATTGAATACCATATACAAAAAGATTGGGTGTGGTTGGAAAACTTTCTATCTAGGGAGGCGATCTCTCGTCCCAAGGAGGAGTGTACCCTTTGCGACCAATTAGAATAGTTCGTGGACATGCGATGGGATGGAGTTCCTGAGCCAATCCACTACTTGAAAGGTACTACCCAATCTATACCGTCAATACCAGAGGAGAGAGATAACCTTCCAGACTTATCTACAATCTTGGAGCCTGAGATGGAGGCAATGATCGATACATTGATTCCCATGGATATCGAGACTTTTGATCTGCTTAGAGAGGAAGCATCCATACCATTATATTATGGGTGTCAAGTATCTAGCTTCAAGATAGTGCTTGCACTCCTAAGTGTGCAAGTAAAATACGGGTGAAGCGATGTGAGTGTGACGAGTTGTTCAGATACCTTGTACGTACGCTTGGTTGATTTCATTTCGGCACTATCATTAAAAACATTAGTGCTTTTTCAAGGTGTCTTATGATTTTTTTTCAGATTACTAAAGTATCATATATTACCACCTGTAAATACCATGTCTAAGTCTCATGATGATGCACGATATGTTTTACGACAGCTTGGCATGGACTACAACAACATCCATGCATGTATCAATGATTGCATACTATTTCGAGGAGAATATGAGACTATGGAGACATGTCCAAAATGTGGTTCTCATAGGTATCGATAGGACTTGCAAGGAAAAACTATCCCTCAAAAAGTTCTTAGACTCTTTTCGCTTATCCCCTGTATAAACCACATGTTTTGTACATTCGGCATGTTGAGCTTGACAACGTGGCATGCGCAGAATAGGTCCACAGATGGAGTTCAACAAATATCAGTGGATTCACACGCATGGAGCCACATTGACTCTACCTTCCCACGCTTTACCCAAGAGCCAAGGAATCTTTGGCTCAATCTTGCAATGGATGGCGTAAACCCATTTAGTCTGTGCTTAACTTCTTACAGTGTGTGGCCTATAGTCCTTGTCAACTACAATATCCCTCCATGGCTTTCTACGAAGAAAGGACATCTCATCCTTAACTTACTCGTCCCCAATATGAGCTTAAGATTTTATGGGAGGAGGGGGTCACCGTGCAAGATATGAGTAAGCGTGATGCTCAACGGTCCGCCAATATTTGAGCCATTCTCATGTGGACGATGCATGACTTTCGGGGATTCGAAGAGTGCTCAGGTAAATAGGCTTCTGTTCTCATTGGTAATATCTATCATAGCTCGTTCAAATTTGTATTCACGGGATAGAGGTGTTGGGACAGGTCTCCTTACCTCAAGTTATCATGCATGCCCATTGTGCGGGCCACAGTTAGACTCCCGAAGGTCACGAACCATGAAGAAGATGGTATATCAAGGATACACCGCTTTCTTGTCAGAGGGTCATGAACTCAGGGAAGGTTTTCTTGGATGACCTCCAACACGTTGTTACACGAGTGGTGATCGAGAGCAAGCCTCACTCACAACCCGATAACGAGATGTTAAGGAGTGCTGGTTGGGGTAATTGACTTTGTCAAATGCACAACTCAATTTGAAAAATTCTGATATTTGATAAAACACCACAAAACAAGACTAAAAACAATGCCTCTTATAGCTCACAAAAAATTTAAAACCCGTATGCGGGTACAGCATCACACCACCACACAATGGAAATACAAATAATTCGAAAACAAACCAAGAGAAATATATTCTCGTACCTTAACAACCATGAGCCAATACTCGGCGCTTTGACACCCAAAAGCTCCAACTTCCAAATTGGCATGACAAGAGCTCACTCTAGCATGCGATCCTCTACTCTCCTCTCTCACAAAATACAATTATAATCAAGGGGGAAGGTCCTTAACTCTTCAATCTCCTCTCCTTATATAGTTTTCTATCCACACTCACACACATTAGGCTTTTTGCTTTCAGCGCTTGGCTTTTGCTTTTCTACTGCTTTTCACTATTTTCGTTTTTTCTGGTTAATGCCTGTTTGCAACTTGTTTGGATCATAACTTCATCATTCGAACTCCGAATATAGTTGTTCGGGTACTCAAAACAATCAGAACACATTTGTTCGACAAGTTAGAGTGGAAAAAATTATGAAAATCCATAAAAAATAAGCAAAAATCCGATATTCCTAAATTGCATCATTTTTCTACATCTTTTATCTTGGATGACTTATTCCCTTCCTTGGCCTATTGTTCTTGTAATTGCACACACTTCATCACACATGTCCTTTTTTTCTTCAAGAAATATTCGTCGACGATGTAAAACGTACGACCTTTCCTTTTGATCCTTGAGTCTTCAAAATAAATATTCTTTGGATATGAACATGTTTCTTTTATGCAGTGTGCCCTAACAAAAATATGCTTTGGAATAGAACTCCATGCAGAACCATACATAATTTGAGAAAACATGCAATTGATCTATGATATGTAATCAATCAATCCATGATATACACAAAATAATGTATGCATTGAAGAATCCTACCTAGCCTATCTAGATGTGATCGTGCGTCATGCAAGATGCAAACAAAATTGCTTGATTAATTTAAAATTCATTATTCTCACCTCTCAACTCTCATAAAAAAGATATGATATACTCCACTCCACCCATCCAAAATCTCACAATCACTCTAGAAAATGATGGTCCTCAAGATTGACCATAATAGAACAACCCATCTCACAATTGGTGGCGTCCTTCACGACCCTCTAACTCACCCAATCTCCTTACATACTCAACCGGAGGTTCTTAACTTTGTGATGAGCATCCCAAATATCATGCGTGTAAGAAATATGCGTGCTCAATGACAGGTGCTCTCTCATGTGCGCGTGTATCTAAGATTTACTACATATAGCTGTAGCAGACCTCATGCCATACAAGTGCTCAATGATGGTGCAAAGCATGAATAATCCCAACCCCATGGCATGAAAGTGCTTGTGAACCCATTATCCCTGTGATGTGTAAAAATCTCGACAAGTGCAACGTAAAGTGGTTGTGAACCTATTATCCCTGTGATGTGCAAAAATTTCGACAAAAAAACATACCTAGCTCCACAATGTTTTGTAGCTATTAGCAAACTCCAACTTTATCCTATTCAAAAAAATACCAATCTCGACCAAGGCTATCAAGTTTTACACTCAACAAATCAAACAAAATGATAGAAATAAAAACTAGGTTAAACAAACACAATAAATCCAACTATGAAATAACAAAACAAACTATCACACAAACAACTAAGCTAGCAAAAATCAAACCTATCTACAATTTGACTACGGGATTTCAATTTTCAAAAAAATGCTTGACAACATATGAATGCCGCAAGCTGGTACAAGCTGAAAATGGTCCACGCGGAGTCACATCCAAATGGAATGCGATGGTTCTCAGTTTTTTACAAGTTGCCATATTGGATTCACTTACAAATCAACCACTTGTTGGATCCCATGCATATTTTCAAGAACGTGGGCAGCTAGCTATGGGGCCATATCACAAGAAAGAGAGAAACTATAGAGGCACAAATGGATTTGAAGAAGGTAGGCAAGATGGAGGCACTTTGGCCGCAATCGAGTGCTAATGGTCATGTGCAGCTATCTCGCGCTCCTTGGGTTTTCTTCACTAAAGAAGAGCGCATTGTGAAGCAAATAGTCAAGTCTATCTACACTCCGATGGGTATGATGCATTCTCTACTGTCTGCGTTTTCTAAAGATGATAAAATTTGAGGGCTAAAATTTCATGATTGGCATAAGATATGTCAGGTTTATACTACGAATGGATTGTAAGTGACGTGCACATTTTGCTATTTCAAGTGTAGTCATTATTCATAATGCTTTCTCATTTGTGATAGTTGGTACTACGGATCGCTATCGCAAGATGCCTTACTTTAGGAATACGTGTGGCCATTTATAGGTTGTCAACTTTAATGCAATAGATCTCATAGAAGGAGATTAAGATGTTCTCTATTGAGACCGCGAGGTGGGGAGTAGTGGAGACATATATCTCTTTGAAAAATACCTATCTACCAGTATGCTCACGATACAAATCCACCTTCTTGTGCATCTTGTAGATGAAGTGGAGATTGTTGGACCTGTCCATACACGATGGATGTTCTTCTTGGAATACTTTATGAAAACCTTGAAAGGCTTTGTGCGACAATGAGCTCAGCCACAAGATAGCATGGCTGAAGGTTGGTTGGTGTTTGAGACGCTAGTGCATATTTCACAATGATTACCAACGGTGGATCCAAAAAACAATATGCTATGGTCGTTGAAAGTTGATGATAGAATGACCGGAGATGTGATGGTTGGAAATGGGGTAGAAAAAAAAATGAATGCTACAATGGAGGAGAAAGTTAATCGCTTTTGTATGTTGCACCATGCCTCTATGGAGACGTGGCTTGCCAGGTACCAGCAAGCTATGCAAGATTGAGAGGAAGTGCGATCTGAATTTTGACATAGTACACAGCATGGACCAATTCGATATCCCAAGGGCATGGAGGAGACGCTGCAGTTTATGTCAACACGATGGTTGCATGGAGCTTTGACCATAGTATCTCGCAAAGGGGTTGAGGTCTCAATCCAGTAGTGGGAATTCTCGAGGGTATGTAGTCCAAAGGGGATGACATGTTTAGGATTTGTTGTATCTATATTTTATATACCACAACTAATTTGAGTGTTTCAATGTATAGTACAAAATATATAGTGCAGCGTGGTCACGCGGACAACATTTTTGTGTGGAGCATATTGACAAAATGCGCTCCACAATAGATTGTGGTATCATGGCAAGGTTCGAGCAAGAGAGCCGATGATGAGCAATGGATCCAAATATGATTATAGATGAGATGGAGTATTTTGAGAACTTGCAAAGTATTATTACGGTGGATTAGCGTAGCTTCTCCATGATACTATTCGATGTGCAGTGGTTCAAAGTGGTACTTGAAGGAGCTAGAGTAACAATTCGACGAGGTCCATCTGGATTTCTCGAAATAGATTCTGAAAGAAAATAGACGGATTTGCGTGACACCTTTGTATTGCCCATCTATTGTGAACAAGTAAAAGAACTCATTTGTTTATTAATTGTATTACGACATGGTACATGTCACAATAGTTTAATCTCTCTTGTATGCGTTTGTGAACATGCAATCTTCTATCCAAACCCCCGACAACCTCGATGGTGGTATGTTATCCCTTCAGCTCCCTGAAGTGTGAGAGTATATGATCAAAGCGATGTTTCGAGCATAAACGAGGACAATATGCAAATAGAGGGGTCGATATTGCAAGGAGTGGAAGCCACCGAAAGCTTGGAGCATGTAGAGGAGCCAACATCGGGTAACAATGATGGAAATACAGGAGTCCAATAATTCTTTGAGAACGAGGTGGACTCATCCTTTTGTGGTGACATATCTATCAACCTTCCAGTTTGTGCCGAGTTGTGTCAGGAGATTGATATGGGACCATAGGATATTTCATACTTGGAGCATCCACTTACTCAATTTGTTGACTAATCACTTATAAGGGTACATAAGATATGCATTTTAAGTAAGATCATTTTTAAAAGATTTATATTATCGTGCTTTATATTATTTAAATTGATTATACTAACATCATTTTTTATCTATGCAGGCAACCTTTGTGGATACTTAGATCATCAAGATGAGTCGAGGGATGAGCGATGAGGAGTTCCAAGATATCTTCATGCGCATGTCTCTAGATCAGATGGTAATATTAAGAGACATGGCAGACCAGGAGCTGTCTTGGACATCGTTAGGCTGCTCTATTAGATTTACTTGGGCGCGATCAAATGCTTCAGCTTCGAGCAGACGAGGTCATTGAGTATGATTGCATGGCGCACTGGTCGTTGTATGAGGTTGATTCGCTGCCTATGATTTTTGCACCTATTTCATGTTTTTTGACAATGCGTGGTCCTATAGAGCATAGTGTTGGCTTCTAATGTGATGGGAGGAAGCACCTTCAATCAAGAAACAACTCTTTAGAAGATAGCAGGTGAATTTATGCTTTGTAGGTGGAGATCAAGAAGCTCAATTAGAGGTAGGTATAGATCTGGGCTATGGCAGACATCGGAGAGAGCCTGAGAAAATTGGTAATGCTGAGCTTGTGTAAGGGCAATCCTGATGTTTCAAGTGATACAAAGAAGCTTCAGTAGCAATGGAACCTTCTCCAGAAGGAAGCTCGGTAAAATTTGGCGGGTAGAGAGAGATATGAGAGCTTCAAGTAGGCAGGGTATTGTGAGCTATTGTGGTTGCCACAAGGTTAAGTGGAAGAGGAGTGGGAGATGAGGTCTTGGACTTGTCCTGAATTGAACTGAACTCAAGCTGAGCTAGATGAGAGAAAAGTGGAGTTGTGCCATGCTCAGATATGCTTTGATACCATGTTAAAATATGTGGATCTAGAGCATGACACAAGCTATGGTGAATGAAAGATGAAGACCAAACTTGTAATGACATGGACACGTAGGGAAAAATGTTACATAAGTGAATAAGGTTCCAAGATGGAAGATTGGACTCATAAACACAATCTTGTGTAAGATTGACAATAACAAGACACTAAAATGAAAGTACAAAGCATCATGACATTGTATTCATTCCATATGAAAGCGATAGTCAAGTACAATGCTTTATAGAATTTGGGTTGTTTTCAGGACAACTATACACCATTTGTCTATTTCTCAACATTATAGAGTATCCTTTTCAATTGGAAGAATTTTCACCAACAAGTTGTGGGTATGAGATAACAAGACAATCATGTAGCTTATCAATTACATGCGGCAAAGAAAACCTACCAAACTTTGATGCCTTTGGCAATAAAAATTCAAGAGAGTGGGATGCATAAGGTGAAAAATCATTTGCTTAGTGTAAAATACCTTGAGGATAAGGTTAGGCAATCAGATAGCATACAATGACTCGTATCTTACTAAATTTCCACATAGCGTTGCCACTACTCGACTAGCAACTGTGCAACTCTAACCTAACAATGTACTCTAGTTCAAGTTGGTTTTTGAAAATGTTAGTTTTTAACTTTGGGAGTAGGAGGAATGAAGGCCCTTTTACTAGGCACTGATTCCAACTCCAATGATGCCACTTTTGAGGATGACAATAATTCTGCACTAGGCTATGCCAAGAATGAATCATGTGACCAAGATGATGATGATAGTAGGAAATAAGAAAAGGAAGCCAAGAGCCAATATAGATTTTGGTAAAAATAAGAATAAGTTGAAGGGAAATAATACCATTAGATCCTATGTTCATGCAAAGTTCTAAATTCTAGCACAAGGTAAAGTGGTCCCATAATGTGTAATACCACATTCTACTGAATCCAAGGGTGATAAGAAATCACAAATATCACTATAAATGACAATTCTGTAAGTGTCACAATTTGTAGAAGATGTTGTGTCCCTTTCACTTCTAATCCCAAGGTGCATATGCTGATTTATAAACAAAGGGAAATAGTGTTTGTAAGTTAGGATTGCAAGAGTACATCCTCTGACCAGTTTTGAATGCTCCAATCCTAAACGGTGTGTCTATATGTATGATGTAAGTTAAGGGTGATTTGAATGTTACATATGGCTACCACAAAAATGGCGGTTCCAAATTTCTTTAAATGCTTGGCAAAACTAGACGAATGTTTGTGCTTTGCCTTTAGTTTTGCAGATTGCGAGCATCGGGTTACCATTGGGGCCTTGGGCTATATGGTGGCTTATGTGTCACATAGTTAAACTCTCTCATAATGTTACTCATGATATTGAAACATCTAGACTACTCCTACTCACTTGGTATTTTGTATGATGCAATAAATGCATGCTGCAAAAGTATGGGGTTGTAACATGACTATATTAAGTTGGATTCTCTATAATGCTATTAGTGAGAAAACCTGGTAAAACGCTCATTGTAAGTGAAGACAAGTACGTGTCTATAATGTAGATGCCCACGTGACTTGTTATCCCAGCAATTAATTCAGCTTAGAAAATGGTATATCCGGTTAGTAAATTAGGGTCGGCTTAGAACTATGAGTGATGGGGCGGCCACAGCCACCACAAGTCGTGCACATAAATTAAGCTGACGAGGAAAGCAAAGGAAAAGGAGGCGAGTCCGGACCTTCTTTAAAAATAAATAATAAGTCCTCAGTCCAGTACAGTACTCCAGCGCGCAACCCTACAGAATCCCAGTCCATGGAGAGCTCAGCGTCGATTGATGACGACGGTAACGTCGAGAATGTAATGTGTGCTATCTGCTTGAGCGGTGTATCCAAAGACGATTGCGAGGTAACTCCTTGCCGACACAGCTTCTGCGGAGGCTGCCTGTACGAATGGATGCTACGACGGCCCTCGTGCCCACTCTGCAGGTCTCCACTGCAGCAGCATTGCTAAGTTGGCAGTCCTTCAACAACGTAGATACTAATTCCAGCTCCTAAATATCGAATTATATGTGATACTCTCCAAAATGACAATGTGCTATCCCTCCAGGATAAGCTGCTGCTAATCCCTTGGTGTATTTTGTCCAGTTACAATGCAGTTATGTTGATATCGGGATTCGGGACGGGACCACGAACTAGACCTGGAAGAGCTGCGCAATAATAATAATAATAATATGTCGCCCTCAGAGCATGATCAGCGGAATCGAGCGGATCACTCTCCTACAAGAAATAATAATAATATGTCGCCCTCAGAGCATGATCAGCGGATCACTCTCCTACAAGAACTCCAACAGATCCAAGAATCAGAATTAATCGCAGCTGACTTTCCACCGATTATGATATCGTCCGCTGCGCCGGCCCCGCTCTTGAACGCTGGTCGGCACCTGCTTGAAGTACTGGAAGCGTTAGATGACCCGAGGCTGTGGCAGTACTTCAACGTCGCTGCAGATATTACTTCCAGTTCATAAAACTCATGGCATAATTGATACATTATAGCATTGGCTAGCATTACAGTCTATTAATTCTGCAGGATTAGCTGCTGCAGCTTCATATTGTTACAGATCATTTGAGTAGTGATAAAGCGATCATTTGCCACTCAGCTCGTCTTTGTTCCTTGCATTCGGCAAGGCATATATACGTAGAACATTTCTATGCCTATGTCTATATCTCATGCAGTCACCTACCTACTTAGTTCTACTTTTAGAACACGCACGCTGCATACTTACGTGAAAGGGCGATCTTGCGCTACTCAGAGTGGTAAACGCTGCACACGCACGTGAAAGGGCGATCTTGCGCAACTCAGATTGGTAAACGCTGTTCCTGAGCTTGTGACATGAATCCATGCGCGCACGTGAGGATGCAACTCTGACTGCATCTATGTGTAATGCGCAACTAGGGCGTATGATCCTATATGGTGGTTTTCAAGATGAAATCACTGTGGATCTCTCAATGGAATGAGGTCCCTCCCTTAGAATCTCATTAGAAGTGATGTGGCGCCACAGAGAAAGAGAGGAGTAAAAGTTCTATAAACAAGCTTGACTTGCTAAAGTTTATCTCAATTCATGACATTGTTTCTTAGGTCTCAAAACCTAAGTTTCAATATTATTAAGTTCATTATTAACTAGATGTGTTTTACATGTCACTTTCATGATGTCCATCATCATGATATGGGGAAAGCATTGAATGGGCCTTCACAACAATGCTACGCCATGAACATTGAGAATATCTACAACTAACCTTTGGATTTCTTTCATGAACTCAAACTTCTACTCTCGTAGCACTTGGCGCTCTTTGACACTCTTGCTCTAGGTTCTAGGAATCTAAATGTAGACAAGCCCACAATCATTGAGTTGCACTAGAACAAGAGTTAAGACTCCCCTTATCTCAATGAGTTTACAATGTCATATGATGGGCCTACTGATAGCCTTATACAACCTTCTTATACACTTTTAGGGCTTTGAAGAATATGGGAAATGCCAAAACTCATAAGTCTTTAAAGATAAGTTCAAATGACTTAATCCTAAGAGCTTAAACAAGATAAAGTGGTTGTTTCCTTTCCTACGCTTCAATGCGTGTTTTGACTCAATGTATGAGTGTCATCATCAACAATTTTGATGTGTATTTTGACTCAATGTATGGCCGTGATCATCTACCGCCACATCGGCCTCATGTTGTCGTGACGCTGCGTGTCTACCACTGCAAACTTGAGAGCGAAGTTTTTGCCAAGAATTTGATCTCATTATAAGTCAGTGTCATGAGGAATTTGTGTTTTGTTGTGTGTGTCTTTTTGTTTTCATTTTGCATGAGGCACAAGCGCATTCTCTTTAGTGCATTCATAATTTTTGTGTGAACATCGTTTGATTGGTTACATATCATGGATTCGACATTGCATTTGATCTCGAATCATGAGTGGATGAGCATGAAGTTCTATTCCAAAGCATATTTTTGTTAGGGCACATTACATGGAAAAACTAGTTCATATGAAGAGAATGTTCATTAGGAAGACTCCAAGGGTTGTACACGATATTGGAGCTTATGAACGAGAAAAGTTGAAGTATCAAGGACAAGTAATCACAGTATGGACATTGTTGATATCAACTATTCTCCTATTGGGAAAAAGATTGGACTATAGGAGAAAGAAAGAGATGTTATTTGTGGTCACTCATACAAGGACAACATTAGGAAGGATTTATAAACTAAATCTCATGACATTTCCAAGGACTACACTCCTTCAGAAGCCTTTAACACACTCATGATGCTCAATTTGTCAAACTTATTGGAAAAGACAAACATTGTGATGTACCTCCAAGAGTCTTTTGAGGCTATTGAAAGACCATGGCTAGAAGGGGCTACACTCAAACATGTCATTGATCAATCTTTAGTAAAAAAGGCTTCTCACATATGCTACATTCACATGAATCTTGGAGCTAATGTCTTCAGTGGTCAATCAACTTTCCAAAGTGCTTGCACAACTAAATGTCCAAGTGGTGTTTTGATAGGTCAAAAAAAGAAGTAAAGAAAATTATACATACACAGGAAATTCCATTTAAAAGGCTATGATTGTCTAGCTGGATTTTGTGAAAACGAAAAGCCCTTCTCTTATCTTTAAAATATGAATGTCAAAAGTTCATAACACTACAATAGAAACGATGCGCATGTTAGACGCGCAAAGTCGGGTGCGTCTATCACAGCGTCTATAGACGCGTTTAAACGTGCGTGTAAATAGACGTGACTTTTGCGTCTATATATCCGCGCAAATAGACACGCTTATACACGCAAAAATAGGCGCACACGTCAAAATTCAAATCATACTTAAATCATTTCTTTTCAAACGACGCCTTTCCTTTCCTACGTTTTTTGCGGTTCTGAAGCTTGAGTTTAGCCGACATGCAGTCTCTTCATGCCTCACCTAGTCTTTTCATGCCTCACCTCCTCATGACTCGCCTCTTCTTTAATTTTAAACACACAAGAAGGGAAAAAGGAAAGCCAAGGAGAGGAAGAAAGAGAGAACAAGAGAGAGGAGAACAAGAAGAAGCAGTAAGCAAGGAAGCAAGCATCAAGGGAGGGTAACTTACCAAGGAGAGGAAGAAGCGCCACCACCCGCCATACCAAACACCCAAGGTGAGTCTCTCTCTCTCTCTCTCTCTCTCTCTCTCTCTCTCTCTCTTTGTTTCTCTCTTTCTCTCTCTCATCTGTCTGTGTATTTAGGATTTGTGATTCCATTATGTATTGCATTTTGTAAATCAATAATGGCGGTCGTTTGCTAAAATCATCCGACCAAGCGCACCTGATAGCGCGTCTAGATCTCAGTGTAGACGCAAATATAGACGTGAAAAATGTTTCTCTGGGGGCGCGTCTTTGAGCGCGTGTGAGGGCGTATGTGCTCTGCAGTGTACACACGAGGATACATGCGCTGAGAGACGCCTACAGAGACGTAGGTATAGTCGCGCACAGAGACGCAAGTAAAGACGTTGTATATAATATGTTTTATCTACACAAGGTAAT
Organism: Lygodium microphyllum; assembly: GCF_053477565.2. Taxonomy (NCBI): domain Eukaryota; kingdom Viridiplantae; phylum Streptophyta; class Polypodiopsida; order Schizaeales; family Lygodiaceae; genus Lygodium; species Lygodium microphyllum. Next base: position 116,584,154 of record NC_141157.1, read on the forward strand.
AGGATTTTTCTTTTGTAGATGTGGAATCCTGGATCCTCCAGCACCCCATTCAACAAGGAGCAATTCATAGGGGAGATGACCAATTATCTTGGTCGCCCTCCCATTGCAGATGAGGTTTTCAGTGTGATGTCTGGGACACATATCACATCTTTCCCTACACAGGGATCAGCTGAGGTACATGGATCGATCGAAGCATGTACATCTGCAGAGGCACGTGTATCGAGTGAGGTAGAGGGTAGTGCACGTCGAGGGAGAAGGGAGAGTGGTGCGGGAGGACAAGGAGGTCGAGGGCTTTGTGGGGGTTGCCTAGGTTGTGGCTCTCGATCACCCTCACCAAAAAATGAGAGAGGTGAGCCTCCAAAAATGTACTACTCTATCACTGATGTTGGTGGTATCTTGCATGACTTCGAGGGGAGGGAAGTGATAGCCTACTTGACGAGTGTCGTGCATGCCACATACAAAGATTGCATGATTTCTTTCAAGTACCAAAAAAATGATTTGTGGCAAGCGGTGTTGCGGGTAGTACATAAAAGGTACCCTAATCCCGAGAATTCACGATTCTTAGATGATTGGGGACAGTCAAAGGTGAGAGACGCGCTTCATAACAAGAGGTTTCACCTTATGATGTGCGCCAAGGAGTCATTGCGGAGACAAGAGCAGGGGCGCCCTAGATATGGCCAACCACCCAATTGCCACCGCAAGGAGTGGAAAGAGGCCAAGAAGAGAGAAACGGAGAAAATGACAAGTCGCCAGTATGCAGAGGTGCGACGTATCCAGATGGCAACCATGGGATCGTCGCATTATGGATCGGGTGGCAAGGAGTCATGGGAGGCTGAGTTTCTAAGTACTATTTGATTATTTTTTTTAAATTAAATTTTGTAATTTGTTTCACTTCATTATGTAGTGTGTTTTAATACATTGTATGTTCAAATTGTTTTGTAGTTCCATATCGTTGGTAGGATGCCTACTCCTAGAGAGGTAGGCTCCCATGGAGGTCATAACTAGCCGTCTACTTGGCAGCATTTCTACGAGGAGGGACTCATCACGGAGGAGCAATGTAATCGCGCCATGAGGATTCAACCACCAGAAGAGGTATGTTTTATTTTTTACATAAAAAGTATAGATCAATATGATTTATTGTTTGTAATGGTATTTATATACTTTAATCCTTTGTGTAGGCGAACCCTGATGCAGTTGAGGATAGCGAAGGGGGGACTAGTAGTAGCAGTGGCGGCAATGGCAGTGGCACAGACATCGGTGGTGGTAGCGATGATGATGCCTCTTCTGAGGAGATATAGAGGAGCCCCATGCATGCATGCCTCCCCTTGGCTTGTAGTTTTCATTTTTGATATGTATTACTTTCAGGTAGTGCTTGCGATCATGACGTCACAAGCACTAGAACTCATCTAAAGTGCAGGATAAATGCACATCTATTCTCGTCAAAAACTTTCAGAGTAAACGCGGTTTTAGACGCGTAGATACACGTGTGTATAGATGCACAATATGAATATATCCACCTAAAACCGCGTAGATACACGCGTGTATAGATGCACAATATGAATATATCCACTTTTTTATAAATATGATTATATATTTACGTAGCGCATTTATACGCGCGTCTATAGGCGCGTCTAAGTGTGCGTCTAGTTCTGACTATAAGTACGCTTTTAGACGTGATTTTGTAGACGCGAAAATAGACACGTTAATAAACGCACCCGACTTGTTTTTTCACAATTCAAATATTGTGTCTACAAGCGCGTCTATGGAGCCTTTTTGTTGTAGTGTAAGATGATAGAGCTACTATGCAAGAGAGAGAGAGAGAGACACAGAGAGAGAGAGAGAGAGAGAGAGAGAGAGAGAGAGAGAGAGGACGTGGTGATGTTGCCCATGAAAGACAAAGGTACGACAGTGCCATATAAGCTTGCAAAAAGTAGAGGAGGTGACAAGAAAGAAGAAGAAATGGAGCAAAGGAAAATAAAAGGAGAAGGCAAACAACATGGTCTTATTTGATAAGGTGATATTTTATGTTATCACATCATGCATCATGGTTGCAAGTGCTGGCTTGATGCTTGGCTACTGCAATGGCATATCGGGTGAAGTGGCATCCATGGATAGTTTCCTTATCTACTTCTTTCCATCTTTTTATGAGAATAAACAAAAAGCTTATGAGAGAAACTATAGCAAATTTAGCAATGAACGTTTGCAAGCTTTCATGTCTTCACTGTACATAGTAGGATCGGTATCAATATTTCCAATATCATGGACAACACAGAAGCTTGGGTGCAGGCCAACAATGCTTATAGTTGGTTGCATGTATATAGTGGGCGGTCTATTTAAGAGTAGTATTCTTGATGTAATTATTAATGTCAGGGTATTGAAAGCTTTTCTTAAGCTTTTTTAAGGAAAAAAGTACCGAGCTTTTGTGAGCCGCATGCTCCAAATTGCAAAGAGAGGACGACAATAATCAGCATGGCTGAGTTTAAAAAGGGGTCGCTATCAAGGACGAGGGGAGAGGAGAAGCCATACTATAGTCAGAGCTAATTCTGGAGGCTAGGTCGCCATGCGATCTCCTTTCCCACGTTCAACCTCATCATCCTCAAACCCCTGTCTCCCTGCCTTGCCTCTCGACCACTTGCCCCTACTAACATTTATATCAATGCCCTAATTGGAGATGATTCTACGGAGTCGGATTGGTGTCTTGTGTGCTCCGCTGATTATGGCAAGCCTGACTCCTTGGATTGCATCTCTTCTACAATTGTAATAGATGATGATGGTGATGATGATTGAGACCTTTGTTAGCCTCCTCCCTTATGGCATATGCTATTATGCTATCACAATGCTACTGTAATGTGTCCTCTTAGTATCATCCAGGACACATCTTAGTAGTCCATCGGAAAGGATGTCTAGAATGCTCCGCCCGGCACTCCCATGGAACGTTACGGGATTTGCGATCTAGGTCTTCCCGCGTCTGCCACGTAGCGGAAGTATCCTGGCCGTTCCCACTTAGGATCGATCGGAACTAGGGTTATCCTGATTGGTCATTATCTAACAGCAACTAGCATCAGACCCAAGCGTACTACCTTACGCAGAAATGCCAAATCCGAAGCAGATTTACGATGCACTTGGTTCAAGGAGAATGGGAAACGAGGGGGATGCAAAGCTCAACCTCTCTGCCATAAGGCATAGTCCCATTCCGTTCCCCTAAAACAATCGGTTAAGACATAACTCTAGGTTATTGCTTTCTTTATTCATTTTCTTTGACAATCATTCAGCCGTTCTTCGAGATTTTGAGAAAAGTTCCTGGCTAACCGAGACCACCCAACCGTAGGACGGACCTATGGCCCATCCTTCGCACTTTCCTCGGTTTGTTTTAGTTATGTAATTATCTAACACATTAATTTGACATATAACAATCAACTTCTTTAATTAGTCCTGTTAGGCACTGGTTCCTTCACGTAATCTTATCACATGACATAGAAAAAACAATATCAAGCAAGTTCTTTTTTAACCTTTTATCATTTTATCTTTGAATACAAGGAGTTCCGCCCGTAGGCTTGTCCATAATCCGCTCGAAGGCTATCCAGTAATCCATAGTGATCACTATTCCAAGCTTCTGCGCGTAGACTAGTATGCGGGCCTCGAGATCCAATCCCAAGTCACGTTAGCCTCTTCTGCAGGACGCAGAAGGCGAGGGACTTACGGCCAGAGCCCCCCCGGCACCCAAGCGTCCTCCTGCTCCAAGTAGAGCTCAACGGAGAGACCTCTCGCGGCGGGTTCGGTCATTTGGCGAGAATAACTTGATTGGAGGTAGCACTAATAGTGATAGTCAAGCCCTTGGACCTCATCCAACTAGATTATCAAAAGTGACTACATTGAAGAGATGACAACCCTAAGAAGACTAGGATCTCACCTTCATTAGCCTACAAAATCACTCAGAAGTGGTTGGATCATCAAAAAGACAGTTCACACATTGTGTAGTGTTATGAAAATTGTGATTGCATGCTTGTTTGCATATGTCATAGTTGAATTGGAAGTTTAATCACCATCATCATGAAGATACTTGCATTTATATTAAATTACATTGATTGTGGAAAACAATAGCCTAGTTGTGCATGCCACACCTACATACACTTGTAAGTTAGTAAAAGTGCAAATTTCTAATAAAGAAACACAAGATACATAAAGAAATAAATAAAAAAAGAAATCGCAAAATACATAAAGAAGTTCAAGAAATAGAGAGACCAGATATTGACTGACTCTAGAAACCCCTACAATCATAGCTTAGACAAAGAAAATACACTACGAAAAATAAACATTACCATAAAAAATATTCTAAAACTTACATACCATGCAATAGAGACCATATTACTAAATGAGCTATACTAGCCAATAATGACAAATTAGACAACAAGATTTTTAGCAACTACCATAGGACACATCGAACATATGACAAATTTGGAGCATGAGAGGTGTCTTCCTCAGAAGCTACCACTTGCCTAAACTAATCACTTATTAAGACCATAGTCATGCAAGAGGGGTTAGAGAGAAACAAAGAGAGGGGGAGAAAGGGAGGAAAAAAACATAAGGGGGTGGAGAGAAACAAAGAGAGGGGGAGAAAGGGAGGAAGAAAACATAAGGGGGTGGAGAGAAACAAAGAGAGGGGCAACAAAGAAAGAGAGAGATAAAGAAAGAAAGAGAAATGGAGATAACACAAAACGAAGAGCGCAAAGAAAGGGGGAGAATCAAAGAAACGGGGAGAAAACAAAGATGTCAGTTGACATTTCTTTTTTGGAGTTACAAGAGAAGAAATCCCTTCTCAGATAAATTCAGAAAGAAAAAGAGAATGAGAACAAAAACAATTTATTTATCATAACATAGACAAAATGGAAAATGATCAAGGTCCTAATGTTTAAGATCGTGAGGTGCATCTTAATCGGCATGTTCCATGTCCTTGCTCTCAATGCAAGCTGGCAATCAAATGAAAGTGTCGCTTGTCTATAGAACATGCATGATGCTTCGGGGAGTTTCAATTGGAGATCATTGATCAAGGGATCTGAGAATTTGAGAAAATGATAAGAAAAGTGTGTATCGATCATGCATTATATTCGCAAACTAATTGAATATCAGATACAACAACATTGAATATGACTGTAAAATTTATACAAGGAGGTGACGTCTCACCCAAGGAGGAGTGCATCTATTGCGGCCAGTTAGAAGAGTTTGTGGGCGTGTGATGGATGGAGTGCCTGAGCTAATGCACCACTTGCAAGGCACTACCCAATCTATACCGGCAATACCTGAGGAGACAGGCAACCTCTAATACTTTCCTACAATCTTGAAGCCTGAAATGGAGTGGGAATTCTCGAGGGGATGTAGTCCAAAGGTGACCACATGTTTTATGAGCTACCATATCTAGATTTTATATGTGACAACTAATTAACCATTTCAATGTACATTACAAAATATATAGTGTGACGTACTTACTCGGACAATATTTTTGAGTAGAGTGTATTGACAAAATGCGCTCCACAACAAATTGTGGTGTCATGGAAAAGTTCAAGCAAGAGAGCCGACAATGAGCCACGGATCCAAACACACTTATAGAAGAGCTCGAGAATTTTGGAAACTTGGAAAGTATTATCAGGATGGATTATCGTAGCTTCTCAATGATCCTATTTGATGTGCAGTGGTTCAAAGTGGTATTAGAGGAGCCAGGGCAACTATTCTCAACGAGGTCCATTTGGATTTCTTGAAATAGATTCCAAAAAAATATGGATGGATTTGCGTGACACATTTGTATTTCCGACCGATTGTGAACAAGTGCATGAACTCAAGTTTTTAAAACTTTTATTATGACATGGTATATGTCACAAATGTTAAATCTCTCTTGTATGTGATTTTGAATAGGTAATTTTCTATCAAAACCCTCGATAACCTCAACGGTGATATGTTGTACCTTCAGCTCCCCAAAGTGCGAGAGTATATGATGAAAGCAATGTTCCCAATGTAGATGAGGATAGTATGTAGATAGAGAGGTCGATATTCAAAGGGATAGAGCCGCCCAAAGCTTGGAGCATATAGAGGAGGTAAAATCGAGTAACAATGATGGAAAGACAAGAGTTCAAGAATTCTTTGAGAATTGCAAAAAGCTGCAGATCTAGAGCATGACACAAACTATGGTGGATGAAAGATGAAGACCAAACTCATAATGACATGGACAAGTAAAGACATATTGTTACATAAGTGAATTAGGTTCCAAGATGGAAGCTTGGACTCATTTGGCTATAAAGTACAAGTATGGAAAGCCTTCAGAGGGGTAGCAACATCAGCACATCAATTAATGATAGTAATAATTCTTGGCTGTAAGAAGCAGTACTCAACATAGTATTCATATCAATTGTATGTTGTTAGCAGTACAATGATAGCAGCACAATGATAGCAACAACAGCACGTCAATTGTACATTGTCATACCATGCATGATAGATCTGCAAAGGTTAAGGTTTACACTCATTCTTGATGATCACTCCTTGCCAATTGCTGAGAGGGACAAACTTATAAAACAATTGCCATAGGTTATGCGGCTCAACAATACTTAAAGAACTCAAAAGTAGGCTATAAATATTTGACCTAGGAGTGTATCAACTTTTGATCTTTGATTTCTCATACTAACATGGTAATAATCTGCATCAATGAGCAATGATCATGGAATCACATGGTAAAACCTGTCAATGAGAAGGGCCAAATCATGGTAGCCTCCTGTAGTGCTTTTGGACCCAATTCATGACCCTCTTGAAGCATAGCCTATTTCGCCTCATAAATGCTGTTGAGATATCGAGCTCCACTCGTGATACGCCAGGGTGACCGTTGTGCATTTATGTCACCGACGTGTCAGTTGCAGACGCGGTTGGTACACTGCCCATAAATAATAGCTACATGATAGCTATCCTTATCTACTCTAGTTCGTGGCTCAGTTAGTATGCCACCTTAGTTAGTTGAGTTTGGTTTGAGACCCATATATAGGGTTCTTCTATTTCTTTGTATGAGAGTTCTTTTGGCTTACACAACTAAGAAGAGAAAAACTGTTTTCAGCCTCCACCCTTGTGTGTCTTCCCCCATTGTGCAAGCAAGAAAGCTTCAAGCGAGACTCCTTCCTTCTCTCCCACAATCTTGACATGGTATCAGAGCCTTGTTCGTGGTAAGGAGCTCAAGAAAGCAAGCCAAGCTCGCGGTGGTCTGGTAAGAGGAGCAGTGTTGCTTTCATTTTCTATTTCGGGAGCAGATCTCTGCAGGTAGCACAGCCGGAAAGTGCAAGAGTGCATTGTCTCAGGTTGAGACGCCCTTCGTGGTGAAGCAAGAGGGCAGTATATGCTGTGGGGGAGGGCTTTAGCCCATGGCGACCTTGTTTTTTTTATTTGAGGCCATTTCGGGGCCTGTTTTGGAGGCGGAAGTTTTCTGCACGCACTCAGGAAAAGGCCCAGTTTTATGCTGTGCAGCCACCGTTCTACAGGTCGGTGAATAGTTACTGTAAAAATTGCTTTGTATGCTTGTACGCAGAGACATTGGGAGTTACAGAATCATCCCTGTTGCCTGTTGATGCAAAATCGTCACTAGGAAGTGACTGTGTGGTCAAATACCACTTTCGCCAGTTTTGCAGATTTTCCCTTGTGAGGGTGAAGCTGTGGTTTTTGCAGTGACAGAATTTTTTGCAGTCTTCTATAATGGCATCTGATTCTCTTTCACAGATTGTCACTGAAAAGCTTGACAAGAACAACTTCCAAGCATGGAAGTTTAGAATGACGAATTTCCTTATGGGAAAAGGATATTGGGAATTTGTTGCAGGAAATGAAGAAGAACCAGTTCTTCCTGATGTTCCCAATCAACAGCAAATGCAGGCATTTAAAGCATGGCATGAGAGAGCCAGGAAAGTTATGTATTGGCTGTCTATCAGCATTTCAGACTCTATGATTGTGCATATTCAAGATGCAAGTACGCCAAAGGAGGCATGGGATACTTTGTCAAAAATGTATAGCACAAATACGCAAGCCAGGAAAATGCAGCTCAAGCAAGAGTTGCACAATGTGCAAAGAGAAAATATGAGCATCAACGACTACCACATGAAAGTGAAGAAGATTGCAGATGCACTTGCTTCCATTGGGTCACCAGTGGAAGATGATGATTTAGTTTCTGTGACCTTGAATGGTCTAGGAAAGGATTATGCACAGTTTCGGACATCCATTTCAGTTCGTGAAAGATTTCCTGATTTTGAGGAGCTGATTGCTCTTCTAATTTCTGAGGAGCAAAGAAATGGTGGTGCATCTTCTTCAGGAGGAACTTCAAAAGAAGCTGTCTTCTACTCAAATGCTGGAAGAGGTAGAGGCAGAGGTAGAGGAGGCTGTGGTAGAAATCAGAATATGCAGCAAACTCAAGAAAACCAGTCCTATGGAGGAGGACGTGGTAACTCTAGAGGCAGGGGAAGCCAAAGAGGTCGTGGTGGATGGCAAAGAGGCCAAAATGCAAATAGTAATGTTGAATGCTACTACTGTGGTAAAATGGGTCATATGGCTAAAGACTGCTATAAAAAGCAGAATGACATCATGAATGGAAAACTGCAACAAGGGAAATATGCATCTTCTAGTAGACAGGGTGATGACAGAAATGAACACTTGTTTATGGTGCAGCACATGAACAATTCTGTGACAAGTGCAGAAGAAAGCAACGATGTATGGTATGTTGACTCAAGTGCATCAAACCACATGACAGGTCATGCAGAATGGATGGAGGATGCAAGGAAAATGGAAAAACCAGGATTTGTGGAGACTGGTGATGATACTGCACATCCTATTGTGCAGATTGAAAAAATTCCCTTGTCTATGCAGGATGGGAAAAAGAAATACCTGTCCGATGTATTTCATGTCCCGAATATCACCAAGAATCTGGTTTTTGTTGGTCAAATGGTTGAACAGGGCTTGCAGGTCAGATTTAATCCTCATGGATGCTTTGTTGAGGATATGAAAAATAAAGGTCGCTTGATAGCAAAAGGAAAGAAGAAGGGCAGAATGTTTACATTGGATGCAGACATGTCTGAATTGAGTGCAGCAATGTTTGCACATGGGACCGGTGTAGTTGCAGATATTGATATCTGGCATAAACGCATTGGTCATGTTAATGTACAGCGACTTAAATCAATGCAGGCCCAAAATATTGTTGCAGGTTTGCCGAAATTCAAGGTTGCAGAAATGCATAAGGTATGTGAAGCCTGTCAGTTTGGAAAACAGGCAAGGAAACCATTTCCTAGACATGTTCAAGAGAGTAAGAAGCCATTGGAATTAATCCACTCTGATGTGTGGACAACTAAAGCTGCATCTCTTGGAGGCTGTTATTATTTTGAGAGTTTTATTGATGACTATAGCAGAAAAGTTTGGATGTATTTTATGAAAAAGAAAAGTGAAGTTTTTGGGCATTTCAAAACTCTTAAAGCTATGGTTGAAAAAGAAACAGGCTTGCAGATAAAATGCCTAAGGTCAGATGGAGGGGGAGAGTACCTCTCAAATGAGTTTGCAAGGTTCCTGCAGGAGCATGGCATAAAGCAGCAATATTCATGCAGTCATACCCCACAGCAAAATGGAATTGCAGAAAGAAAAAACAGACATATTGGAGAGGTGTCTCGTGCCATGCTCAATGAAAAAGACCTGCCAGATTTTTATTGGGCTGAAGCAGTTGCTACAGCAGTCTACATAATGAACAGGACTCCCACTGCAGCAATACATGGAATGACTCCAGAGGAGAGGTATACTGGTAGGAAACCAAATATTTCTCATTTGAAAATTTTTGGTTGCATTGTCTATGTACATGTGCCAGATGAGTTGAGATCCAAGTTGGATCCAAAAGCTGAGAAGTGCATCTTTATTGGTTACTCTCTGCAGCAAAAAGGGTATAGATGCTATAACCCTTCTACTCGTAAGTTTACAGTGAGCAGAGATGTTGTTTTTGTTGAGATGAGTAGCTGGTATAAACCAGTAAATGTGATTGATGATGTAGATGCACAAAATGGTAATGCTGCACAAAATTCACAGCAGCAGTCACAAAATATTAGTGGACCTGGAGTGTCCTCTAGTAGTGGTTCACATTCTTCACCATGGACAGGCAGATTGAGATCAGGAGAATCTTCTCAAAGTAATGCAGATAGTGGTATGCAGGTATCACGAAAAGGAAAAGAGAAGGTTGATCAGCCCATGTTTGATGTGAATGCAGGTCACTCTTATGTGGATAGTGAATCCAGTGGCTCAGAACAGAGCATTGATGATGAGTTGGGTATTCCTTCTATTGTTACACCTGGAGTAAGGAAGACCAGGGATGTTTTGAGAGCACCTGGGAGTGAACCTACTTTGCGCAAGTCTACGAGAGCTAGGTATCCTGTGGATAGGCTGAAATATGATGGATTTACAGCCATTCACTATGCATATATGGTCAAAGTGATACAGGAACCAGAACCCACATCTTTTGAGCAAGCCATGGGAAAAGAAAAATGGGAGAAAGCCATGGATGAAGAAATGGATGCCTTGGAAGCAAATGCTACATGGGAATTGGTACCTTTGCCTAAAGGTAAGAATGCAATTGGTTGTAAGTGGGTTTATAAGGTGAAGCACAATGCTGATGGTTCTGTGAACAGATACAAGGCAAGATTAGTAGTCAAGGGGTATGCACAAACATATGGCATTGACTATGAAGAAACATTCAGTCCGGTTGCAAGGATGGCAACCGTAAGAGAAGTCATTGCTATGGCTGCGTCAAAGGAATGGTCTTTACATCAGATGGATGTAAAGAATGCCTTCTTGCATGGTGATTTGCAAGAAGAGGTCTATATGGAGCAGCCACCAGGTTATGTGCATGATGTTCATCCTGAGTTTGTTTGTAGGTTGAAGAAAGCTTTGTATGGCTTGAAGCAAGCACCTAGAGCATGGTCTGACAAGATAGGATAGTATCTTGTCACTATTGGCTTTCAGATTTCCAAGGCAGATTTCTCACTTTATGTGAGGAAAACAGAGAAAGGTATTATGCTACTTGTCATTTATGTTGATGATTTGATTATGACAGGTGACAGTGATGAAGATATCCTTCATGTGAAAATGCTATTGAAGCAGAAGTTTGAGATGAAGGATTTGGGAGAGCTGCGTTATTTCTTGGGCATTGAGGTGATTAGATCACCAAGTGGGATACAGCTCTTGCAGAGGCAGTATGGATTGGACATGCTGTCCAAATATGGGATGACAGGCTGTAAGCCTATTTCAGTTCCTTTGGAGCAGAATGTGAAGCTGAGCACAGATGCAGGTGAGCTTCTAGAAGACCCTACTATGTACAGACGCATAGTAGGAAGTTTGATTTATATGACTATTACCAGGCCAGATTTGAGCTATGTTGTTGGATTGGTAAGTCAGTTTATGCAGGCTCCAAGGAAACCACATTTGGATGCGGCTAGACGCATACTCAGGTATGTGAAGTCCACATTGCAGTATGGACTATTTTATGAGACTAGGGTTCATATACAGTTGCATGGATACACTGATGCTGATTGGGCTGGTAGTATTTATGATAGACGATCTACCAGTGGATATGTGTTCTCTTTTGGGAGTGCTGCAGTCACTTGGAGCAGCAAGAAACAGCCTACAGTTGCCTTGTCGAGCACAGAGGCTGAGTACAGGGGTGCAGCAATGGCTGCATGTGAGGTAGCTTGGTTGCATAAGCTACTTTATGATATGCATCAGTCTACAGATGGGCCAATTGTCATTTATTGTGACAACATGAGTAGTATACACTTGGCAAATAACCCAGTCTATCATGCTAGAACAAATCACATTGAGGTGCATTATCACTATGTGCGAGAGAGGGTTTTACTAAGTCTTATTGATCTAGTTTATGTCAGCACAGAGGATCAGGTAGCTGACATATTCACGAAGGCATTGGGCGCAGAGAAGCTGCGCAAGTTCAGAGACCTGCTTGGTATACAGGAATTGGGATTGAGCTCGAGGGGGAGTGTTGAGATATCGAGCTCCACTCGTGATACGCCAGGGTGACCGTTGTGCATTTATGTCACCGACGTGTCAGTTGCAGACGCGGTTGGTACACCGCCCATGAATAATAGCTACATGATAGCTATCCTTATCTACTCTAGTTCGTGGCTCAGTTAGTATGCCACCTTAGTTAGTTGAGTTTGGTTTGAGACCCATATATAGGGTTCTTCTATTTCTTTGTATGAGAGTTCTTTTGGCTTACACAACTAAGAAGAGAAAAACTGTTTTCAGCCTCCACCCTTGTGTGTCTTCCCCCATTGTGCAAGCAAGAAAGCTTCAAGCAAGAATCCTTCCTTCTCTCCCACAATCTTGACAAATGCATCAAAAAAACATAAAACATTACACTATAAATGTACCACCACACAAGAATGAGAGCCATAAACATAAAATAGAATCTCTATCCTCACCCCTCAGTTGATAAGATATCAGTCTGTAGTCACCCCAACACCCTCTCACTATATCTAAGCATGATGATATATAAGAAGCCCATTCTTCACACTATTGCCCATCATATGGGTACCTTCTTGACCCTTGTGCTCCTAAGAGAATGATATGCTCATGCAATTGATAAACTAATCCACAACATCTTTTACTAGTTGAGCAGTGCAATAAACATAAACCAAATATGAAAAACACAATATTAGTGAGTTTGGGATTCTCCAAAATCCCATTTTTTCAATACTAAAAAGGTGGCACCAGGATAACATATCCATAACTTTCTCAAAATCAGATGATGTAACCAATCATTCGAAAGCACTTGAAAAATGGAATCTATTGAGCTATAGAGGACTCGATTTAGAGTTATAGTGTTCAAGTTATGACAAGTCCAAAGAATTGACCATGTGTCCCAAACTTATGGGAAATGCCCATATTCCCCAATATGGCATTGAAACAACTTTTATTCCTTGCAATATATATATACACTACTATAGAATCCATATCTGTGAGAAAAAGGAGAAAGTTATGCGTTATTCCTCTGTTCTCACTCCATTTCCTTCAGGCTTGAAAATGTCATGCAACAAAAAATATTAAAGCATACCTGTCTAGAATAATCTCGTGCATCCTCGACATAGCAAGCCTCGAATACAATTTTCCCTAACATCAGCCTCAATACATGCTTCTAGACCTTGAATACTTAAATACTACTCGCCCATACTAGCACCTTTGACCTTTGAGTTCCTACACATCACTAGAATGTTTCTAACACTCCTGTACTTCACATGAGCACTAAGAAATCCTTGATGGTACATACAACCTACCCTACAATTCAGCATCAATGTTGCACCAATTCTTCTCACCATTGTAGGACAGGTCAAGACAAGAGCAAAAATATTATCCCATGATTAGGATACACACTTGTAGATGGATATAACTAAAATGGGAAGTTTTGTGAATTCATATCAAAATTTTGGATGTATGCCCATATGTCTTCAAGATGTAACCAAAAGTGACTAAGTCAATGTAAAACACTTTCAGTTTCATCTATTCAAAATCTTTCAATGCTTACTCACCATACCCATTGTGCTCATATTCTATAAATGATACATTCCATGAGACTAGACTCCAAACTATGCTTCTCAAACACCTCTTACACTTTTCACCACAAGGATATAGGAGAATAGCGATGGGCATTTCCGATGCAAATTAGTGGCGTTGCTATTTACGTCGCATTGATAGTACTCACAAGAAAAAAAGCGGGCCGAAACCCAAGTGCGGCATTTTGTGCAAAAGAGCGAAAGAGAGAGCGAACTGTATCGTGCGTTTGAGAGGGAGAGGGAGAGAAAGAGGGATAAGGAGAGCTTCTCACTGCTGCCGCCACCATTTACGAAGAAGAGGAGGAAAGGCACGAAGGGCGAAGAGGAGCCTTTGTCGCGAAGAAAAGCCGCCGAATCCATCCTCGGGCCTTTCCAGTGAGTGCATTGCTCCCTCTTAGTTTGCTTTTTTTTTGCTCATTTTTTTTCTTGTTTTTGTTAAAAATGATGTGTACTGAGAGAGAAAGAGAGGAAATGAGAGAGAGAGAGAGAGACAGAGAAAAAGAAATGAGGAACAAGAGAGAGGAAATAAACATGAAACACGATAAAGAAAGAGAGAAAGAGAGAAAGAGAGGGGGAGAGAGGAGAATGAATGGATAAAAAACAAAGAGAGGGTAATATCTTGTTCTTTAATTTCTTCTTTTGTTGTTTGTAGTAGTAGTACTAGTCGTGGTGGTGGTGGTGGTGGAGAGAGAGAGAGAGAGAGAGAGAGAGAGGTTGTAATATTTCTATTGAACAATATTACGAGGCCGCGTGAGATTCATGCAACGACAATTCCGACATTGAAGATACGGACGGTGCGATATTTATGTTGTACACAACATGACCCTCCACTGGAAAAAATCGAGACTAAGGTTTAAAGAAATCGCATATCTACATGTGAACCTCCTCTTGGGAGGAGGTCAAGAGGATAATGTTATAATTATTGCAAATTTTTTTATTACCATCACCTAGCCGAAGCGTGGCTGAGGAAAGGTGATGGAGTGAAATGGAATTAGAGAGGTGGAGGGGAGGATAGGCAGGTGGGGCTCCACGTGGGAGGGAGCTCTCCCCCTCCCTTCAACTATATAAACCCTTGTGGAGGAAGGGGAGTAGGAAAGGAAGAAGAGGGTGTGGTAAGGCTGACAGAAAGGAGATAGTCGTGAGGAAGACGAAGTACAGGCTGCCCTCGTCGTGAGGAGAGGGAGGGAGGAAAGTTGAGAAAATTGTGTGTGAGGAGGGAGTCGTGAAGTACATCTATGCAGGTGCCGCGATCGTGTGTGAAGGGGAGCTGAGGGGGTCGTGAGCATGACAGAAGAGAGCTGCTGCTTGGACTGTGAAGCCGTCGGCTGAAGCCGGACATCGCCACCTGCAAATTCGCCCGCCTTACTCTACCACATGGTTTCACCATGCCCTAGAAGCTTCCTAGAAGCTTCTTGAAAGCTTCTAAGGGCCTCCTCCAAGCCCCCCTTCCTGTGGGGTTCCACCCAAGTTCATTTAAACCACCTTCCCATGGATTTTCCCCCACAAGTTCTCTAAAGCCTTTTAAAGCCCCCTTCCTGTGGGCTTTCATAAGCCCCTTCCCATGCAAGGTTTTATAATAACCCCCCCCCCCCCCCCCCCCAGGATTTAAGCACCCCGTCTCATGGAATTTTCCATACAAGTCCCTTTTGGGCCATTTAGCCCCGATTTCTTCAAAACCCTTTTTCCTTGCATCCTCGGGAATTAAGCCATTTCCCCCCCTTGCATCCCCCCCCATAAAGCTCACATTAGCTGGGTTTTTAAGCCCCTTTCCATAGCATTTCCACAAGGCTTTTAACCCCGTTTCCTTTTAAAGCCTCCCATTGCAATCCTACACAAACCATATTAGTAGGTTTTAAACCCTCTTTTCCGTTGGTTCTCCTTAAGTTCACTCTAACCACCAGATTCAAAAACCATCTTTCCTATTGCAACTCCAACAAGCCTATTTTTCTAACCGAATTAAAAGGCCCTTCCCTTTTGAACCCTCCGAAAGCCCAAATTTCTTTCCCCTCTTACGCTTTGAGGAGGAAGCCTATAAGGTCTTCCAAAGCCCAATTCCACAAGACGGAGCATCGGTCAAGGAAGCCGATTCTCAAAGGGCATTGCGTGTGGAAGGGAGACAAGCCAAGATCATAAGTCTGCGCGGCCAAGGCAAGAAGGTCGCACACACGATGGCGCCTTAAAAGGCATAAGGCGCAACCGCAGGAGTATCATCTCCTAACATTCATGTGGACATTTCACCAAATCCACAAGTCCAGGTTTTTTTCCTATTTTTTGATTTACATCGTAATATTGCAATTATGCATGGTTAATTCACGGAAGTAGGATGCATTTTTTACGATTGAGGAATATTGGCTATCTTAAGGGAAATAACTAACAATTGAAGAATTGGTCATTTGTATTTCTCAAAGAAATGAATGAAAGAAGAACATAAGACGTTTATGCATTCTTAGCAAATTGTTTTGATGCATTGCAAAGTAATGAATTCGATTTAACTAATGACCATCATTTCAAAGGCGAAATTATTGTAGTACACTTCGATTATGCATGGAAAGATTAAATCACATGTCACATTGTTAGACATCTCTTTCTTCACAATCATTCATTAAAGAAGGTTGCTAACAACCGTAGGATTAATTTGCAAGGCAAGGAAATGATTCTAGGGCTGCATGAAGTAGATTAAACTCTAGGCAATTGGCATAAATCTCGTTCAATTGCATAGTAGTTAGAAAAGGCTGCATGGTTTGTTTTAAACATAAAACCCTAAAGCTTAGTAGCATGAATCTTGAATGCATGTTCTAGAAGGATCAATATAAATTATGTCGTAGCTTAGCATATGCTTTGATCTTAACCA